>NC_140972.1:79498062-79538062 GCF_056783735.1 Eptatretus burgeri | reverse complement strand
CAGGATTTCTTGTTATTCCTGTATCCAAAATAATTTTTTTTACAACAGGAAACCAATAAAATTTCTTTTGAATTTCTAAAAGAGCCTTACCTTTTCTTAACTTTATAATTTTTTCATGATTTAACATTTTCATTAAATCTAAAGTTGTCGGTTTATCAACATCAGCATAATGCCAATCTTTTATTGAAAATACCTCATTCTTATGTTGTAGAACATATTTATTAAAATACCGAATACCCTTTTCTTGAAGGTATGCTTGGACACAGAAATGATAATTTTCTTGAAGCCTTCTTGCTGTCATTTATGTATTAGAAATATATGTTAGAATAATATTATGGCACGAAACACCTCCCCATCTTCCCATAGTTAAATCATTTTGTATTTCCTTACTTATTATATATAATCCTGTTTTTTCTGTTTTCATGAGATAAACAAGGGCAAAACCATTATTATATTTACCCTTATTAAATTATTTTATTTGTTGTTTACTAATCGTGGCCCCACAAAACTCATTCTCGATACCAAGTGGATAATATTCTTCCTTACGAGATTGATTTAATTGTTCCAGGTCTTTGAGGTTAATTTTAAATGACCAATTATACCCTAAATCATTCATATCATACCCCCATTGTTCTATTCTCATACAAACGATACGCCCTTCTTTATAAAAAATTATTTTAATTCGAACTGTGAAATCTGTATGACCTGGAGATAATATCAACACTTCTGTATCTTTGGAATACACGGCCGTTTTATTTAAGGATATATATTGTGATAAATCGCTTAATCTCACCAAGTCATTCGCGTCAGTCGGGCTTGGATAATTTTTTAATTTATAAACATTTTTCATGTCAATATTTTTGGTTATATTATATTTATGTCGTTCAGCCTGTGCCTTTGTGTAATAATTTCATAAATCAATATCCAGTTCTTGAGATACACCAAAGATAGAACCATCTTTACCAACATAAGTCATTTATATTAGATTAAAAATAATATCATAAAATTTTTTATTTTTGTTGAGTTGAAATAACACATAGAGACATAATTGACCACAACACTTGGAATTTAATTCTTGGACTAGAAATGTTTGATAAACACCATTCTGGAAGAATTTTATGACTTCAACAGGTGGTGGAAGACCAAAACTATCAAAATAATATTTGTCTTGACTATTAAAAATACAAACCCAATGAGAACCGTTCCCATTATTTTCTTCTAAGTTCATAATAATATTCTTTGTATGTTTCGGCACATTTGTTAATTCATCTCTCATACAAATAACCACATTATGAATTTTTAATTTCTTACAATATTTGACAAGTTGTAAATTTGATGTTGTATTCTTTCCAAATTCTTTCAACCACTCATCAATGCTCATTTATTTATTAGAAAGATATAATCCATTACCTCTTTTCGTTAATTTTACACCTGCTTGTGCTATAGAAGAATGCATATCTCCAACTAACAATCTCGCTTTATCAGGCAGACCTTCAAGTTTTTCAGCAAAATCTACAATTACACCACTTCCACTAATTTGTTTCTCCAACTCTTTGTTATGTCTTTCCAATTCTTTTTGAGCCTGGAGTTGAGCCTTCCTTTCGTTGGCAGTTTTCACCGCTGTTGAAATACCACCCGTCAATGCTCCAACCGCACTTAAACCAGCAAATAAAGGAATTAGAAATGGGAGAAATCCTCCACTCGTCTCTCTTATTAAATATTTTTTCAACATTGGTTTTGTCATTTTAATTTTAAGTGAGCCAGTGTCATTCAAGATTGTAACCTGTTCTCTTGTGAGCAAAACATCAATTCTTACTGCTCCTTTTCTCTGAATTGTATTAACGTTAATCGTACAAGGCTTTTGATTTTGAACACAAGATGATAGTTTATGAAGATTGATTTGATTAACATATACCCCAGTTGGTACTTTGCCACTCATTTATTTCACAAAAAATTATGTGAGACTAATCATCACATCATTATCTGTATTAATCTGCAATTCTGTTTCTTCCAAAAGCAAACAATATGTATCAACTTCTTCACTCTCTCCTCTTTCAATGTATAGGGAAGTATCCACTCGATTAGACTTTATAGTTTCCTTTTGAGCGCTCAGGTCAAACGCATAGATTGTATCCAAACTTTTAAATGCTGTCATATCCAAAATAGGTTCTTTATTTCCATTACTTTCACACACCTTTTGGTAAGACTTGTATGCTTCAGCAAAATCATTTTTTTCCCAATTAATTTCCAATCTATCTCGTGGATAAAATGTTCCATCTAGAGAAACGCGAAGTTGTTTCACCTTAGCATTATCACTCAATGCATTATTCTTATCAGTCGCAGTATCACCATCTGGCTTTTTAAAAATCATCCATAGATGTCGTGGCTTTCCTTCCAGAACATCCAAATTCCACGTGTAAGTAGTTTGGTTGAGTTTAACGTGTTGACATCTTCTTTTGAGGTATGATACACTGAGTGGTTTCTTTGAGTTAAGTCTTCGATTCAGCATCTCTTCTGTTTTAAGATTAGGAGTATATTCACTGATATACCAACTCATCTCCTCAATTACAAATTTATTCTGATCACCAAAAGCATTACCAACACCAAAAAGCAATCGATTTTCATTATCATTCCTTTGTAGTTGAAATCGAATTTTAAGACCATACAGAACTTTATCATGATCACAAAATCCAAATATACCTTTAAGAGGAACTGCCACAGTAAAACTATTTTCTGCTTTTGTATCATCATTATACATTCCTTTCCTTTGAGTATATCCAGGGTCTGTGTTTGTTCCCGTTGACATATCAGGAATAAAACCTTCGACAGACCCCTTTCCCATTCTATCACTGAATGTATAGAGTGTAAATTTCATCATTTCAGATACAGCAGAGACATAATCAACCGCTTCAACTTCTTGTGTTCCAATATACAAACGCACACTATCAAACATTTTCCAGAAGAAATCATTTACAAGTGTAGCGTTTGTGTTATTCCCAGCTTTATTGAATTTAAATTTACACAACAAGAAACTTTTGGAGAGATTCAAATAGGTTTGTTGATTATTTATTTCAAAACTTTTTGTACCATTCGTATTCCAGTCTGTTCCAGTTATTGCATTTACCTTGAAGTAATCTTCTTTTTTAGTGGAGTTTGAGATAATAATAGTATCATCCAAATCATAGATACTATCAATTGCTTCCATACTTGTATTTATTTAGGAAAAAAAGATGTTAAAACTTTTGAAACCCTGATCCAAGTATTTGAATTATTTTCTGTCGTTCTTGTGGGGACAACTGAGTTTTGCCTTTTCTTAATTTCTTTTATTGCTTGTAATTTATGAGATTCCTTCTGGGCATCTTTTATGCTCTTTACAGCACCTGCTACATTTCCCACAGCAGAAGCAGTTGAACCAATTAGATCTTTATGTTTAAGAATAGTTGAACCAATACCCATTAGAGTATCAATTATTTATACCATCTCCTCTAAATTGATGTCCAACACCCCTTTGTCTCTTAGGTTTATAGTATCCTCTACCAAGATACATACCTTCACCCTTGTAGTATGGGGAAAGGAACATCCCATCCCCTGTAATTATTTTATATTTTCCCAACTCGTGTTTCCTCACAATAACCATCGTATTTATTTATTGGAAAACTTCACGTAGGTGAATTCTGATGGATATAACTTCTCCATGAAAAGAAATCACACGATTATCTTGGTCGGTTATCCTAAAATTTACTCTGTGTATGGTTTTTCCTGACACAGGGAGATAAACCAAATTTTTGGGTTCCATATTGAATTTATAACCAATTGGGGTTGAGTATGCGCTGAATGAAAATATTGTATTTGTTTTTTTTCCATCATTATAAGCACCATCAATCAAATCACAGTGAATTAACACCGAATTTATTCCTGAGGATATTTGAATGACATTATCACTGTAAAACGTCCCATTAGTTTCAATCTTTTTTGAGGAGAAACCCAATAACTCTCTAAATGAATTATCAATTGTGAAATCAACCTTGTAGTTATTTTTAACTTTAATCGTTGATTTTGAAGTATGTTTTTGAATGTCTATAACAATATTTCTTGGTTCATCACCCTGTTCTTTCATAAGATGAGCAATTTCGGAAGATATTTGAGAAATCTCATATGCTCCGGGTGAGACTGTTATCGTTTTGTATCCACTTCCCGGATTATAACTAAACTTGTCATTTTTCTCGCTTATATTAAATAAGGTATTATAAGTTTCCATGGACAATAAAGATGCCTCATATTCTTTTGTGTCAAGTTGTAGTGGGTATGGGAATGAAGATGTGTGGTCGCTTGTTGTGAAATTGAAACGAAGGATTGTGCTTCTCATCTTATTTAATATGAGATAAAATGTCTTTATATTGATATTTATTAATTATTTTCATGTTCATCAACTGATCTAAAATGGCTGATGCTTCATTAAAACAATTGTTATTTCCAGCCTTCTTACTGCCTAACAACAATAACAGTCTATTAACTAATTGCGATGGGTCATTTGGAAGAAAACTAACACCTGAACCAAGGATACTTAAAGCCTGAATAATGTGTTTCTCCTTCTCATTCTTCCTACTTTTACCAGAAAGAATAACCTTATAATTTAGAGTGTTCAGCAGATCAATATATACTCTATCATCATTATTTTCCATATCCAATGGTTTATCAATATACTTTGATTCATCCCTCACAGTTGAACCTTGTCTTCCATCTTTTGTGAGAAGAAACATTAATCTCTGAGTTAGTTTAACAGGGGGTTGAGCAGAACCCAAGAACCTTAATTCATCATTAAATATCAATACCTTTTCTTGAACAAGATGAAATATTGCTGATTGTTCTGTTGGAATGAGTCCTGCTTTGGTTTTTGAATCCGCTGAATATTCATTGTTTTGAACAGCATTCACAATATAATCAGGGGGTTGATTAATCTCTTCCAGTTGTTGAAATAAATCTTCATTATCATATTCTAATTCTCCTAAATGCTCTAATTCTTCCTCCGTCATTTGATCAAAATCTTTTAACATTTTAAGTTTTTTAGGAGTATATTCTACTGTGGGAACTGTGGAAACATCTTTCATTTTTTCTTGGGAAGTTTTTAAAAGTGGTTTAAAAAATTTCTCTTGTTTTCTTTCAAATGCTTCTTCGCCCGTTAGTTTCTGTCTGCGTTTCTTCTTTATGTCTTCCTGTTGTTTTACAACTTTTGAAACCAACTCTTGATGTTCCTTAAATCTTCTTGCTCTTTCTTTTGCATCCATTTATTTATTGTAAAATATAATTTAATGAATTGTAAAGATCAACAGGGAAATTTTCCTTTTCTTCATCATTCAAGTAGATGTGTTCAAATAAATCCTTTTCTTTAAATATTTCATCAAATTCTTTATTAACATTAATGCGAGTTGTAATTTCTTCTTCACTAATCCTTGCATCTCTGCTTTTCATACGTTTGCGTTGAGTTTCTTCATCAACATCAAAACCGAATGATAAAATCTTCACTCCGCTCAGATATTTAATAATTTGTCTCGTTCCTTCTGGATTAGTTTCTAATAACCCAACACCACCAGATTTTAGTTTCCTTAACTCACTCTTACAATGTGAATATTTTGTTGTACCAAGAGAAACCTCCTCAAACATTTGACCTTCATTCCTCAATCGCATATGTTCCTCCAGTGAAATATAGTGATAATCTTCACCTTTTACTTCTCCAGGTCTTATTGCTCTAGTTGTTGTTGATACAATGCGTATCACGGGGTGTTTTTCAAGTAAATTTACAATATTCTCATTTGTACTGCACAAGAACCTTGATTTATGAAAGTTTTTTCCAGAAGCAGATTTACCCACAAGATTTACAATAATAGTTGTCATTTATATATGTAATTGTTTATAAAACAAAAAATATATCCCTTAATATCTCATCTTGTTTCACAACAATATATTTATATTTTTCAGTCGTGTGCTTCATGTAATCCTCAAATTTCTTTTTACTACATAATGTAGAACAATTATCTCTCCAAAAATTATTGATATCTATTGAATTTAACTTGAATAAAATAAAAGTATTAGCATTGTTTCTGATGGAACGACGAGGAAGTTGAAAGTACGATTGACTAAGATAAATACAATTACAAGAAGAATGTCTCCCTCTTGTGAAGTAGCTGTCCATTACCGTTTGGTTTCTCTCATTAACACAATCGTCAAAGATAACGAGGTTCTTTTTTGATTTATCCAAATCTTGGGGAGACGGTATATCATCCGTATTATCACTAAGAATACAAGTTATAGGATTTGATTTCTTTTTACATCTCTGTGTATCACAAAATAGTTGAATTATATCTTCAATGTTATAATCATTTAGGTTTTTTTGACGTTTAAATAAACCGATTATATCTTCTTTTTGAAGACCAGCATTAAAACCTTGTGAGAGTAGTTGATACTCTGGTTGAAAACTCGACTTTGTGAAAATTATTAAATTATCATAATCTAAAAAGTTGGGAGTGAGGAGCATTTTTAAAAGTAAGCAGGTTTTTCCACATCCACTTGAACCAACTATGAGACATCTTAATGAATTTGGGAGATTTTTATGGTTGTTAAATTTTATCTTGTTTTCCCAAATGGGTAAAAAATCATTCATTTATATATTTGGAAAACAGGTTATTTAATTTATTATTGGCTTTTTTAGAAACTCTATATTTTATCCTAAGTTCAGGTTAAATTTCAAGATAATCCATTGTTTTATTTATACAATATCTTGTGTTGATATTTCCCTGAAAATTACATCCATGAATAATATATAACAACAATCCTTTGAACATTTCTCTTATACGTTCAGTTTCTTCCCTTGTAAGGAAAGGTGTGTTATCACCCTCATACTTTACATTCATTTCTCTAATCAATCTTGTAAAGTAATTCATTTTTGGTGTAAATCTAAAAGAATTATTTTCCTTTTTATATTTTTTATTATCATTAATTAGAAGATAATCACAGAATATACATTGTTTGTAGGCTTTTGACTCTGTGTTTAATCCCCGTCTTTCACACACAGGACAATTCTCAAATTTGTCATATGGAGAATCAGGAAAGTCAAGCATATTTATAAAGTAAAACTTTACTTAAACTGAAATTCATCTATACTTTCAGTTGTATATTGACTCATATTTAATAATATTACCATCGATATCAATATACTTTTTTTCATTACCAGATTCAACGACAACATTTTTCATATTAAAGGTAATTTTAAAATGATCGTTAACTACTATTGAACGAAATGTCATTTCACCTGATATATTAACATCCTTTATTTCATCAGGATTTACATCTTTAGGGTTGTTGAAAAAAATACAAATTTCTCCTTGCATATTACAGATGGTCTTATCTTTTCTTTCTAAAGCTTCATCCATAAGGTTTTTGTTTTTTGATACTTTTTCTTGTTTCATTGCTTTTTCTAGTTTTGAATATATTACCAGAAGGAGAGGAGAAACTTTTGTTAGAGATACTTTAATTGATGTTCTTTCAGGTATACTAAAAGCCCTTCCACTGAAGGAAATTGAAGAACTCATATTATTTACCATAATTGTTTTTATCCAACAGTTGTTATATTTATCTTTGTTCAATTTTACATCCTTGACATATTTCTCAGTATCTTTAACAAATGAAGAGATTGATTGAAACTTGTCTTTTGTGTCTTGAAACATTGTATTTATTAAGTGAAAAAGTTGGAGGATAAAATGGTTTTAAGCACAGATTCACCTATAAATTAAACGAAATTTTCATCAAGAAAATTTTAGTTTAAGCAAAGTTTTATTATATAAATATGGTGAATACAATATACTGCGATGTTTGTAATCATGAATATAAACATTATAAAAAACACGTTCGAACCAACAAACACACATTTAATCTATTTCATCAAATATCTCCTCTTGAGTTGGAAAGAAAACATTGTGATATCTGTTCAAAGGATGTTTTGAAGAGTAGTTATAATAAACATCTTCAATCACAAAAACACAAGAAAAATGAGTTTAAAGTAAAGGGAGACTATTATATTGAAAACACTGATGGGGCATTTAAAGGGCATATAAAAATAAGGATTTTTCAATTTGGAGAACCCGGTCCATCATCAATAGCTGAATCAATTGAAATCGTGAAACCTGATGTTGAAAAATTTATTAAGAAAGACATTAAAAGAAATGAAAACTTTAAAGTTTTATATGGGAGTGAAAATGAATATGAAAAGACAAGATGAAGAACATACTCCTTATATGAGAACAGATCTTCATTTTATAACATCATTTCAAGATTTTTTGAATAGTGGGGTTTATGAAGAACTATCAAGACAAGAGGAGGATGTTGATAATACAGTGGTAGGAAGTGGATTCAATATTAAAAAAATCATCTTTTTAGATATACACATTCTAAAATCAAACCCTCTTAAAGCTTCTTCTTATATTGAATTACCAAAAGAAATAAAACTAAAGAAGGCAGTTGTTAATATTAAGAACAATGATAATAAATGTTTTCTCTGGTCTGTTCTTGCTCACTTTCATCCACCAAAATGTAATTCAGAAAGAGTAAAACAATATATGAAATATGAGAATACCTTAGACATTAAAGATTTTAAATTCCCAATGCCACTAACAGATATTCCTAAATTTGAGAAAAAGAATAATCTTTCTATTAATGTATATGGATTAACGGATACAAACAAAGTTCAAATATTAAAAATTTCAAACAACTATAAAAATGAAGAAACACACATTGATCTTTTATATTTTAGTGTTGGAAAGAATTCACATTACACATACATCAATAATTTATCAAGATTAATCTCTTCTCAGGTATTCAGAACAGCAAACAAAATATATCCTTGTAAGCGATGTCTTAATTCATTTCATACAAAAGAACGATTAGAACAACATTCAAAATATTGTAGTAATCATAAATCAGCTGTAATTACAATGCCTAAACCTGGTGAAAAGATTTCTTTTGAAGATTATAATAAATATATCATGCACCCATTTGTGATATACGCTGATTTTGAGTGTATCCTTAAAAAGATAAATACTGCTTCTCCTAATCCAAAAGAATCATATACAAATAAATATCAAAAACATATTCCTTGTGGTTTCTGTTATTATATCAAATCATCTGTTGGAGAAAAGTATAACAAACTTGAACATTATCGTGGAAAAAAAGCTTCACAAGAGTTTGTAAAACGATTAGAAATGGATTGTATAAGACTCACTAAAGTAATGAAAGAAACAAATTAACCGATGAAATTAACCAAAGAAGAAAAATTAGAATTTAGAAAGAACAATATCTGTCATATTTGTGAGGGGGAAATTAAGGAGTCTAAAGTTAGGGATCATTGTCATGTTACTGGTAAATATAGAGATCCTGCTCATTCCTGTTGTAATCTTAATTATAAATTACCTTCTTTTATTCCAGTCTTTCTTCACAACAGCGCCAACTATGATGCACATCTATTTATAAATGAACTTTCAAAAACACCAGGGAATATTTCTGCCATAACAAACACAAGTCAAAAGTATATTTCATTTACAAAAATGATATTCACAAAACCTTTAACTCGTATTAGGTTTCTAGATTCTTACAAGTTTATGGGAAGACCACTAGCCTACCTCGCATCAAATCTAAGCTCCAAGGACTCTTTTCCAAATCTGAATTCATTCTTTCCAAAAGAGGAAATTCTCACTAAAGAGGAAATTCAGATTAAAGAGAGAATTCAAAGTAAAGAGGAAACTCTAATTAATGAGGAAATTAATGAAGAAATTCTAACTGAAGATGAAATTCTAATTATAAAGAAAATTCGAACAATGAATGAAATTCTTACTAAAGAGGAAATTCAGATTAAAGATGAAATTCTGATTAAAGAAGGAATTCTCATGAGAGAGGAAATTCAAACAAGGAATGAAATTCAAAGTAAAGAGAAAATTCTTACAAGTAAGGGAATTTATCCTTATGATTATATGGATTCATTTATGAGATTTAAAGAAACACAACTTCCATCAAAAGAAAGTTTCTATCATAACCTTTATGAAGAAGAGATAAGTGATAAGGAATATAAACACGCACAAGAAATATGGAAAATATTTAAGATAAAGAACCTTGGAGAATATCATGATTTATATCTAAAAACAGATGTTTTATTGTTAGCTGATGTGTTTGAAGCTTTTAGATCACTCTGTCATAATAAAAAATGTTATGGATTAGATCCTGCCCACTATTTCATAGCTCCTGGTTTAGCTTGGAGTGCAATGTTGAAAATGACAAAACAAGATATAGATTTAATCAGTGATGTTGATATGCTTTTGATGATTGAGAAGTCCAAGAGAGGTGGAATATCACAAGTATGATCAAAAAGATATGCTAAAGCAAATAATAAATATCTTCCAAATTATGATAGTGAAAAAGATAGTAATTATTTGATGTATTTTGATGCTAATAATTTGTATGGATGGGCAATGTCTCAATCTCTGCCTTATGGTAAATTAGAGTGGGTGGAAGAAAAGGATTATGAAAAGGCTTTGATGAATATTGTTATTTCTTCTCAAGAGGAATTGAATGACGAAGAAGAAGGTTATTATTTTGATGTTGATTTGAGGTACCCGAGTGATCTTCATAATAAGCATAAAGATCTTCCTTTTGCATGTGAGAAAGAAACCCCAAAGAAAGAATGGTTAAGTGATTATCATAAAAGTTTTAATATTAAAGGTAAATCAACAGAAAAGGTATTAACAACATTCTATGATAAAGAGGGATATGTTTTGCATCAGAGAAGCTGAAAACAGTTTTTGAGAGAAGGATTGAGAGTAGCTAAAATTCATAGAGTTTTAAAATTTAAACAAAGTCCTTGGGTGAAAAAGTATATTCAATTCAATACAGATATGAGAGCAAATACAAAAGTAAAATTTGAAGGGGACTTTTATAAATTAATGAATAATGCTGTATTTGGAAAGACTATGGAAAATGTTAGAAACAGGCAAAACATTAGATTCGCAACATCTTGGAAAGAAGCTTCGAGATTGATAAATAAACCAAGTTTTGAGAGAGAAGAGGTTTTTTCAGAGAACTTTTCTGCAATTCATATGAAAAAGGAAAGTATTGTAATGGATAAACCAATTTATATTGGAACAGCAGTTCATGATTTATCAAAGATATTGATGTATGATTATTTGTATAATGACTTAAAGAGGTCAGGTCAGGTTCAGGTCAGGTCAGGTTCGATCTGTGACCTGCTACAGGTACCATGTAAACCTGTACTAACCTGTTCCATGGTCGGGTTGTCGGCGACTAAACCGTCTCCCCCACCAGGTTTTCTGGTGAGGAGGGTGTTTGGATATGGACACCCAGCAGGATTAAAAACAAAACCTGTCAAAGGGCGGAGGAGCTCCTTGTGAGCCAACGGCCATCCATATCTAGTGCCCAACTGTGTCTGCGGACGTCCTCATGCAGTTGGGTCACTTCTTATTAGGAGGTTGGTGGCAGGATTTGCACTCCGGCCACCGTAAAACCCTTCATTCCGCAAAACGCAAAAACGCAAAAAAATCTGAAAACCCACTCCGTGGGAGTACCTCCTCTGCAGCTTCCCTTCGCAGGGCAGCTCACCGGATGATGGGATTGCGGCAAAGCCTTCGGGACCCCCAATCTTTGATAGGAGGGAAACCACGGGGTAACATCCCTGGGTCAGATTGCGGGAGAGTGTGTCGGAGTGGTGCTGAGGTGTCGTCCACCAGACGGCGGTCTCCTTGGGTTAACCTGAGGCGGTCCCTTCGGGTGGGTGCCTGGAATGTCCTATCCCTAAGAGAGGATGATCACCTGTCTCTGTTATCATCTGAGCTCAAGCGTTTGGACATTGGGATTGCAGCTCTCTCTGAGGTTCGGAGACCGGATTGCGGCGAGATAATGGTGGGTGGTTACACCTACTATTGGTCTGGTCGCTCTGATGGTTACCATACCCAAGGAGTTGCTGTAGCTGTGTCCAATAAGCTGACCCCAATGATAATTGAGGTAACACCGGTCAACGAGCGTATTATGAGATTAAGGATTCGTCACTCCTTAGGTGTCATTTCCCTGGTCTCTGTTTATGCTCCGACTGAGGCGAGTGATCTCACCGTGAAGGATGCATTCTACGCCACACTCGAGTCTGTGGTTGATCAGTGCCCCAGACGAGATACACTTCTAGTCTTGGGGGATTTCAATGCATCGACTGGAACTGATAGGGACGGTTATGAGGTGTGTGTTGGTCCCCATGGGTCAGGAACTATGAACCAGAATGGCACTAAGTTCCTTGACTTTGCAAGAAGTCATGGACTTAGGGTGGCTGGTTCATGGTTTCAGCGCCCACAAGCTCATCGCTGGACTTGGTATTCCAACGCTGGCGGTGTGGCAAAGGAGATTGACCATGTCCTCATTGACGGTCGTTGGAGGATGATCCAGAACTGCAGGGTCTACCGGAGTGCTCAGTTCCTCAATACTGACCACAGGCTTGTTGTAGCAACTCTAAAGCTGCACCTTAAATCCTGGAGAATGGTACCATTCCAGCCGAGGCTGGATGTTGCCAAGCTCAGGGATGAGAGAGTAGCTGAGGAGTTTGCGAACAGGCTGAGTGGACACTTGGGGGGGTCTGGGTACTTTGGGGGGTCCTGAAGAGTTGTGGAGCGCCTTCAAGACCACCGTCCTTGATGTTGCCGGTGGATGCCTTGGAGCTCACCGCAGGGCAAAGAAGAATTTTGTCTGTCAAGGGACACTGGATACCATTGACCAGAGTCGCAGGGCCAGGCTGAATGGCAGAGCTGAGCTGTTCAGGGAGCTGAGGCGTAAAACTGTACGTGCACTGAGGGTGGACAAGGAGGCCTATGTGCGAGGAATCTGTGAGGGGGTAGAGCATCACCTGTGGACAGGTGATTCTCGTCCCGCTTACAGGGGAATTGGCGCATTACGTTCATCCAAGCCCATCCCTCGGAGCACTACAGTTCGAGCAGAGAGTGGTAGGCTCTTGACAGAGGAGTCTGAAGTGAAGGCCCGCTGGGCCGGTTACTTTGAGCGGTTGTACCAGGCTGATCCCCCAACTGTCGAGTTGGACGTCAAGGGTGTTACAATCCCTGTTGCTGACCCTCGAATCAACTGTGGTCCACCTACGCTTGTGGAAACACGGGCTGCGGTGAACCAGTTGAAACGGGGCAAAGCTCCAGGGATCTGTGACATCCATACCGAACTTCTCAAGGCTGGTGGAAATGCTGCACTCGTGTCGTTGCATGCAGTTTTGTGCTCTGCCTGGAACACAGGCATCATCCCAACTGACTGGAAGAGGGGCCTTGTTGTCCCTCTCTGGAAAGGGAAGGGTGATCGCCAAGACTGCAACAACTACCGAGGGGTGACGCTGCTCTCAGTGCCGGGCAAGGTCTTTGCTCGGATAATTCTCGACAGGGTTCGCCACCATCTGCTTGAGCACCAGCGTCCAGAGCAGTCAGGCTTTACACCAAAGAGGTCAACGATTGACCGTATCCTTGCACTTCGTGTCCTCACCGAACGCAGACGAGAGTTTAGGCAGGGGCTACTTGCAGGCTATGTTGATCTCTGTAAAGCGTTCGATTCAGTGAATCGGGATGTCCTCTGGAGGATTCTTGGTCTTCGTGGGGTGCCACCAAAACTGATCGATCTGATGTCTGAACTCTACTCTGGTACTGAGAGTGCTGTGAAGTGTGGTGGTACCATCTCTGACTTATTTCCAGTTGTTACTGGAGTTCGTCAGGGATGTGTACTGGCCCCCACACTTTTCAGCACTTGTATGGACTGGATTCTAGGGAGGATGTCGGAGAGATCAAGTTGCGGTGCGTCATTTGGGAATGTCAAGATCTTGGACCTTGACTTTGCAGATGATGCAGTCATCTTTGCGGAGACTTTAAACATCCTCTTGGGGGCCCTCGAGGTGCTGAATGAGGAGTCGGAGCCGTTGGGATTACGGGTTTCTTGGGTCAAAACTAAGATCCAGGCTTTCGGTGACATCTTGGATGCTGCTGTCCTGTCTGTGTCTGTTTGTGGCGAGGATGTTGAGGTCGTGGAGAGATTCACTTACCTTGGCAGTGATATTCATGTCTCTGCTGGCTGCGAGTCAGAGGTCAATAGACGTCTGGGTCGGGCCTGGGGAGTCATGGATTCACTGGATCATGGGGTGTGGCGCTGCCGGTACCTGTGCGGGAGGACGAAAGTCCGAGTCTTCAGGTCCTTGGTACTTCCAGTCTTGCTCTATGGGTGCGAGACTTGGACTCTGACCAAGGATCTGAGACGGAGACTTAATTCCTTTGGTACCAGGTCTCTTCGGAGAATCCTTGGCTACCGCTGGTCGGATTTTGTGTCCAACGAGCGGTTGCTGAGAGAGACTCGGATGAGATTTGTTACCTGCATAGTCCGTGAGCGTCAGTTGCGGCTGTATGGACATGTGGCTCGTTTTCCTGACTCTGATCCTGCTCACCAGATTCTCTCAGCGAGGGAGTCTCATGAGTGGAGGAGGCCAGTGGGTCGACCACGTGCCTCATGGTTGCAACAGGTTGACCATCATCTCAAGGAGATGGGGATGGGCCTGGCATCTGCCTGGGGATGGCCAGACGGAGGCCCCTGGAGTACCGGCGGAAAGTGGATGCAGCGACGTGCTGTTCTGGCACATGCTCCCATACCTGACCTGACCTGACTTAAAGAAAGAGTATGGTGAAAATGTTTCATTGTTGTATATGGACACTGATAGTTTTATCTTAGATATAAAAACTGATGATGTTTATGAAGATATGAAGAAAAATATTGGAGTATATGATACAAGTAATTTCAGCAAGAAGAGTGAGTTATTTTCCAAAAAGAATGAAAAGGTTATTGGTAAGTTTAAGGATGAGTTGGGTGGAAAAGTAATGAGTGAGTTTATTGGATTGAGAGCAAAGGCATATGCTTATAAGTATGGTGATCAGATTGATAAGAGGTTAAAGGGAATAAAGAAATATGTAATAAAGAAATCAATAACTTTTAGAAATTATTATAATTGTTTGAAGAATATAGGAAAATGAATACAATAAGAAGTTATAAACATAACATATATAGTGAAGAAGTAAATAAAAAGGCATTAGGAGCCTTTGATGATAAGAGATTTATTTTAGATAATGGAATAGATTGTGTTCCATATGGATATTGTATGATAGAGTGTATAAAATAGATTGCGTTTCAACGATGGGAAGATGGGTTAGGGTTTTTTTTAAGAGCTACCGCCGCGTTTTTTCACAATATATAAATGGTTAAACCAAGTATTAATCAAACTAAAGAGTGGAGAAAATCTCAGTCTTGGTATATAAATGGAAAACATAATGAATGTGAAAAATATCAAATAAGTCTTATTGAAAAAAATAACTAAAACAAAGGTAAATAAAACAAATAAGCGAATCAATTTAAAAACTAGTAATATAAGTTAGAGGATGTAAAGAAAAAAAATGAATATCCTTGAATGGACTGAAAACTTTGATGGTTATCAATTGAACAATGAATAAACAATTTACTATAATCTCAAAATGATATGTGGCTCAGGAGGTGGTCAAACAAGAGCATTAAGAGAAGTTTATCATTTCGTAATGGCACAAAAGGGGTATCTTAAAAAATATAAAGATTCAAATGTTTTGTTTGTCAATATTTTAGATGGGGATTATTGTGCAAAGAAAATTAAACTATTGAAGGAATTTGAGAATGAACAAATCTTTATAGGTTCAATGAGTGAGCTGTTCAACCCCCAGGTGTTCAATTCAATGAGGTTCAACCTCCAGGTTAAAAGGGGAGACAAATAAATATACCTTGGGATAGCCTGGTTATATATATAATATATATACCTACAAAGCCTGGTGTTGGCTAAGCCTGGTGTTGGCTTAGTGGTTAGGGTGGCGGCTTGGGATCCCAGTGTCCTGAGTTCAAGCCCCGTTGGCTGCTGAATTAACACCAGGGGGTTGACTCAGCCTGTCATCCTTCCGAGGTCGGCGAAATGAGTGCCAGTGTACTGGTCCCGGTGTATACCCCCGTTAGAATAGGTGTACCATATCCCTGTGTGTCGTAAGAGGTGACCAGGGTTGGCGTCAGGAAGGGCATCCGGCCATAAAATATTGCCTCACAAAAAGCCAAACCCCTGCACAGCAGGGAAAAACGGATAAAAAGGGGGTTTATTTTTAGGGGGAAAAAAAGGGAATCGCTGAAAATCCCCCATTCATTTACATGGGGAAAAGTGAGCCAGAACCAGTATATCCACCCTACTCACCATCTTTATCGAAAACACCGTCAGCGCGCACACTGAAAACCTTTACGTGATCAACGACACCTCTGCTCGAGCGTGCTGCACCACATGACGAGCTGTGATGCGGCGAGTGAAATATTTTTTATACAATCTTAAAACGTCTCCAAAACATCCGATTTTTACCAGAATTTCGACAACCGAGTTTTAAGCGTCCGAAGCGATCGCAAAAACCGAAGACAAAATTAAAATCGAAGTTAAAACGAACTCGTAACGTCGACCGAAGTAAAAAATACTCCATTTCTCCACATGAATTTACAGAATTATGTTTGACCTCACTGTGACCTTGACCTTTGACCGATTTTGACCAAAATCTAAACAGCGCTCGCCATCACCCTCCTGAATCACGTGGTGTAATTTGACATTGGTAGCTTCTTCCGTTCTCGAGTTATCGTGCCTACAAACAAACACAGAAACATACACACACAAACAAACACACAAACACACAAACAAACAAACAAACAAGCAGTCATCGACTGGTACTTACGAAATCGTCAACTTGACCTCTGACCTTGTCTAATAAAAGCTGTCTCGAGAGAAGGTAGCGACGCAAACCAGAAGTTTCGACGATGATTCTGTACCAAACCATCAAAAATCGAATGTTTGACCTCACTGTGACCTTGACCTTTGACCGATTTTGACCAAAATCTAATCAGCGCTAGCCATCACCCTCCTGAATCAAGTAGTGTAATTTGACATTGGTGGCTTCTTCCGTTCTCGAGTTATCATTTTTTGGATGTTTGACCTCACTGTGACCTTGCCCTTTGACCGATTTTGACCAAAATCTAATCAGCGCGAGCCATCACTCTCCTGAATCACGTGGTGTAATTTGACATTGGTAGCTTCTTCCATTCTCGAGTTATCGTGCCTACAAACAAACACACACAAACAGAGGACAGAAGTCATCAATATTGTGGTGAATTGAGGTGAATTGAGGGACATGACGCGGGATCACATGTTGTGCGTCTCGCGTATAAGGGGAGGTCTCCGCGGCACGAGTGGTTGTCCCCGGGGCATTGCCATTTACATCGGCTGTTCACTTGATGCTCGTTAACTGAAGGTGCTCATTGACTGGTGAGAATGGAGATTATATCGAACTCCGTGCTTACGCGGATTTAGTCTGCAATGATTAATCGCACATGTATACGTTACTGCTTATGTACTCCTAGCTGAACCTGTATTCCCCGGTGTGCCCACAGAAGCGGCTCCAATCAAATGGAATAAAGCCTAAACTCTGAAGGTTCTTCTCTCACTCTCATTTCAATTTATTCCATTTAGTTTTCTCGGCTCTCTCAACCAACGATGGACAAGATCTACAAACCAGAGAGGTTCGACGCAGACCCAAACGCGACTGACGCAGAAATGAAATGGTCGCATGGTTCTGTTCCTTCTCACACTATCTGACCATCATCGAGGAAGGAGCCGACAAATTTGCCGCTCTCGTGAATCATGTCTCGCCCAGCGTGTACAGGCTCTTCTCAGAGTGCGACACTTACGAAGCAGCGATCGACGTGCTGCAAGCGCTCTACGTGAAGCCCAAGAACGAGGTATACATACGACATCTTCTCAACACACGCAAGCAAGCAGCCGGGGAGACAATCGATCAGTTCCTGCAAGCTCTGAATCAGCTGGGAAAAGACTGCAGCTTCCGGGCCGTAAGCGCCGAGGAACACCGAAAGGAAGCCACACAGGAGGCATTCATCCAAGGACTCAGATCAGCCCACATACGGCAACGCTTACTAGAGAAAGCGCAACCCACTCTTGACAAGGTAGTCGATCAGGCACGAGCGATGGATACGGCTCAGCAGCAATCTGAGTCATTTGGGACACCGATGCTGCTAATGAACGCTGCTACGATGGGAACCCAAGGAACCCCACTGGCACAGACACAGCCAGACATAGGGGATGGAGAAACACCCGAGGAGCCGGATACCCAGGCCACGTCAAACTCCTCAGCAACTGCTCCGGTTGGTAAATGCTTCTTTTGTGGGTACAAAAGGCACCCTCGTCAAAAATGTCCCGCCAGAGATGCCACATGCATTAATTGCGACAAGAAAGGGCATTATGCCAGGGTATGTAAATCTACTCTAAGGAGAAATAAACCCACTTCTGCGGCTCTCTACTCGCAAAATAAATTAACTGCAGCCTCCCCGGGGAATCTATCCAAGGCTATCATCAACGTACGAATTAACGGGCATACGGCTGAGGCACTGATTGATACCGGTAGCTCTGAAAGTTTCGTCAACAGCTCGCTAGTGAAGGGCAGGAAATGGGTAATCCACCCGACTGACAATACGGTATGCATGGCCGCCACCTCACTACAATCCCGCGTACGAGGGTACTGCAATGTTGAATTGGACGTAAAAGGGTACACGCATCGGGATGTAAGGGTACTGGTGCTTCGTGATTTGTGCGCAGACGTAATTCTGGGTCATAATGTCCTCAAGCAGCACACGAGCGTCGAAATACCCTTTGGAGGAAGCAAACCTCCTCTAATTTTAAATGCGTTGACCACCGCGGAGGTGACGTCCCCCCAGCTGTTCGCTAACTTGTCGCCGGTCTGCAAACCGATAGCGATTAAATCGCGGCGATATACCACTGCTGACATGAATTTCATCACTTCAGAAACCAAGCGATTACTGGAAGAAGGAATTATAGAACCGAGCGACTCGCCATGGCGCGCACAGGTGTTAGTAACCAGCAGTCAGAATCATAAGAAACGAATGGTTGTCGATTATTCCCAAACGGTCAATCGCTTTACCCAACTCGATGCGCGGCAGGGGGTAGGCATAGACGAGATGGTCGAACGCGTGGCCAATTATAAGGTATTCAGTACCATCGACTTGCGAAGCGCCTATCATCAAATTCCCATCCGAGAGGAAGACAAACCTTACACCGCATTCCAGGCAGGGAGGCGCCTCTACCAATTCAGGAGAATACCTTTCGGTGTCACGAATGGGGTAGCTTGCTTCCAACGGGTTATGGACGACATCATCTCAGATGAAAACCTCAAAGACACTTTTGTTTACGTGGATAATGTCACAGTGTGCGGTAGGGATCAGAGGGAACATGATAGGAATCTGGACAGATTCTTGAGCATTGCTAGAAAATATAATCTGACTCTCAACTACGAGAAATGCGTATTCTCGGCAAGGTCAATTGACCTTCTCGGCTACACGATAGCCGACGGCACAATTAAGCCTGATCCTGAACGATTGCGCCCGCTCCGTGAGCTTCCACCACCTCAGGACTTGCAGACAATGCGCCGGGTGATCGGGATGTTCGCTTACTATGCGAGATGGATTTCGCAATACTCCGAGAAAATACATCCCCTAGTGCATTGCAAAAACTTTCCACCAGATGCCGCTGTTGTAAGAGCTTTCCACAACCTCAAGGATGATATCAGTAAGTCCGTGGTTTTATCGATCGACAGCTCGGTGCCCTTCGTGGTGGAAACCGATGCTTCAAATCACGCCATAGCTGCTACACTTAATCAGTCTGGGCGGCCGGTCGCGTTCTTCTCGAGAACTCTCTCTAGAAGCGAGCAGAGACACTCATAGTCCGGGAGCCAACCTGTGTACGAGGCTGTTTTAGGGTTGGACCTTACAGCCTCTGCTATAAAATTTTACACCCCCAGGATGTTTAGATATATGTTTGCAGTTCATGAAAACCAATGTTGGCAATTCATAAGCTCTTGCGAAAAATTTTGGCGGCCGTTTTTGTTTGAGGAAGATTTGAAAAATTTGATAAAACAGCAATTGTCAATAAAATTTCTAAAAAAATTAAAAAATCACATTCATGAAAAATAAATGTGAACTAAATGTAAGAATTCAATCAGTGCATTGTAAAATGACAAAAAAAAATTGCCTTTGTGAAAGTAAACCTCGTAAAAGTACATAATTTTGTGAAAAATGCCTTAAAAATAACGTTTTTTGAAGATGGCCTTTAGAACTTTTCTTATCATAGGCAGATGCTGCATTAGAATACTAATTTCTCTTAATGTGATATGAACATGGTATCCATGGCTAATTAAAACAGCAAATTTGATTGAGTTCTATCAATTTTTAAAGAGAAAATTAACATTTTTGTCAACCAAAGTTACCCCTACCCCCAAAATCCTCTTACTCTATTGAACACAGTTCAGTTAAGGTTTGCTGGATCCAGGTTGGGTACTTCACAGTTCACTCTTCCAAAGGAAAATTCAATGGTGTTTGGAGTGACATGGCCCTGGAGCAGACATACAGCAATGAAGGGAAGACATCTCTGTTCAAACGCATATCTCAGGCACCAGCTGCTCGAGATAAATATGTGAAAACAGCACCATTTCTCACAGCTGTATCAGAGAACATAAAGTCTATGGCTAATCTAGGCCAACAGGAATCTACTCATCATGGAGAAACACAGAAGCAGGCAACAGAAGAACATATGCATGTTGAGGAGATCAAGAAAGTGATATGCCAGCAGATGATAAACCCATTCCAGTGTAACAACCAAGTGGTTCTGCTCAATAGAGCAACTAGTGAGAAGGATGCTTCAAAAGACTTGGTCCATGCTCAAGCTAAGGGCATGGAAGCCATTATGAAAGCAGAAGAGGTGGTCTCTATTAAGATTGAACCACTGAAGCTGGTAACTTTCTCCTCACAGAAGAAATCAAAACCATCAAGGAAACAGAGTTTAATCAGGATCTATCAAGATGAGACTGCAACTACACGTGTGCTGTGTTTCTATCGAGATGCCGACCCAGTCACAAGACAGATTGCATTTTCCCATGAGTGGACAGACTATCCATCATCCCTGTTTGAGGTTGATCCACGCTTAGCACAGGGGGTTGTAATGCGCAAAGGCAACGAGTCTGATTTCGTGGCAGTGCTAATTGCTGAAGCTGAGCAGGATGTTGTTTTACAGCTGCCATCATTACCACAGAGTGACCTATACACAGTTTATCTGGTAGACACAATGGCATTTGTAAATAAATACCAAAAAATGGGTGCGAAAACATTTGGTGAACTTCCCCAGCTGTATCTTCGCAAGCAGGTGTATCCTGCAGTTGAAACCTGAAATGTGCAACTGTGTCAACATCATTGGTGATCAGTATGATTTTGATGATAGCCATACTTTGAAGGGTGATGAGCAGCAGAGGAGAAACCAGACAGACCAGGCAAGACAATTCTCACCATCCAAGAGTCTAGAAATTCCGGACTGGAATTTATTCATGAAGAATCCAAGAAATAAAGGAAATCTTCAGAACTTCATTGGCACTTCCCTTTGTGAGAGTCCTGAAGCTATTCCGGATGGAGTGACCATCATTCTTGGTAGTATGATGGAAAACAAAGGTCACACTCTTTCCATCACATCAGCATCAAGTTCAGTTCTGGACTTACCTTGTGAAGAACATGAAGAGGCAGACACAAGGATTATTGCTCATCTTGCGTATTGTGTGGAATATCTTGATCACCATCGAGCTGTTGTGCATGCAACAGAAGTAGGGTAAGAATACTGATTCTGGCTCACTTTTCCCCATGTAAATGAATGGGGGATTTTCAGCGATTCATAATTTTTTTCCCTAAAAATAAACCCCCCTTTTTATCCCAAGGTATATTTATTTGTCTCCCCTTTTAACTTGGAGGTTGAACCTCATTGAATTGAACACCTGGGGGTTGAACAGCTCACTCATTGAACCTATAAAGATTTGTTCATTCTCAAATTCCTTCAATAGTTTAATTTTCTTTGCACAATAATCCCCATCTAAAATATTGACAAACAAAACATTTGAATCTTTATATTTTTTAAGATACCCCATTTGTGCCATTACGAAATGATAAACTTCTCTTAATGCTCTCATCTGACCACCTCCTGAGCCACATATCATTTTGAGATTATAGTAAATTGTTTTTTCATTGTTTAATTGATAACCATCAAAGTTTTCAGTCCATTCAAGGATATTCATTTTTTCTTTGCATCCTCTAACTTACTAGTTTTTAAATTAATTCGCTTATTTGTTTTATTTACCTTTGTTTTAGTTATTTTTTCAATAAGACTTATTTGATATTTTTCACATTCATTATGTTTTCCATTTATATACCAAGACTGAGATTTTCTCCACTCTTTAGTTTGATTAATACTTGGTTTAACCATTTATATATTGTGAAAAAAGCAGTGTAGCCCTTAAAAACCCTAACCCATCTTCCCATCGTTAAAACATAATCTATTTTATACACTCTATCATACAATATCCATATGGAACACAATCTATTCCATTATCTAAAATAAATCTCTTATCATCAAAGGCTCCTAATGCCTTTTTATTTACTTCTTCACTATATATGTTATGTTTATAACTTCTTATTGTATTCATTTTCCTATATTCTTCTTTCTTATTCATCAAACAATTATAATAATTTCTAAAAGTTATTGATTTCTTTATTACATATTTCTTTATTCCCTTTAACCTCTTATCAATCTGTTCACCATACTTATAAGCATATGCCTTTGCTCTCAATCCAATAAACTCACTCATTACTTTTCCACCCAACTCATCCTTAAACTTACCAATAACCTTTTCATTCTTTTTGGAAAATAACTCACTCTTCTTGCTGAAATTACTTGTATCATATACTCCAATATTTTTCTTCATATCTTCATAAACATCATCAGTTTTTATATCTAGGATAAAACTATCAGTATCCATATACAACAATGAAACATTTTCACCATACTCTTTCTTTAAGTCATTATACAAATAATCATACATCAATATCTTTGATAAATCAAGAACTGCTGTTCCAATATAAATTGGTTTATCCATTACAATACTTTCCTTTTTCATATGAATTGCAGAAAAGTTCTCTGAAAAAACCTCTTCTCTCTCAAAACTTGGTTTATTTATCAATCTCAAATCTTCTTTCCAAGATGTTGCGAATCTAATGTTTTGCCTGTTTCTAACATTTTCCATAGTCTTTCCAAATACAGCATTATTCATTAATTTATAAAAGTCCCCTTCAAATTTTACTTTTGTATTTGCTCTCATATCTGTATTGAATTGAATATACTTTTTCACCCAAGGACTTTGTTTAAATTTTAAAACTCTATGAATTTTAGCTACTCTCAATCCTTCTCTCAAAAACTGTTTTAAGCTTCTCTGATGCAAAACATATCCCTCTTTATCATAGAATGTTGTTAATAACTTTTCTGTTGATTTACCTTTAATATTAAAACTTTTATGATAATCACTTAACCATTCTTTCTTTGGAGTTTCTTTCTCACATGCAAAAGGAAGATCTTTATGCTTATTATGAAGATCACTCGGGTACCTCAAATCAACTTCAAAATAATAACCTTCTTCTTCGTCATTCAATTCCTCTTGAGAAGAAATAACAATATTCATCAAAGCCTTTTCATAATCCTTTTCTTCCACCCACTCTAATTTACCATAAGGTAGAGATTGAGACATTGCCCATCCATACAAATTATTAGCATCAAAATACATCAAATAATTACTATCTTTTTCACTATCATAATTTGGGAGATATTTATTATTTGCTTTAGCATATCTTTTTGAACATACTTGTGATATTCCACCTCTCTTGGACTTCTCAATCATCAAAAGCATATCAACATCACTGATTAAATCTATATCTTGTTTTGTCATTTTCAACATTGCACTCCAAGCTAAACCAGGAGCTGTGAAATAGTGGGCAGGGTCTAATCCATCACAATTTTTATTATGACAGAGTGTTCTAAAAGCCTCAAACACATCAGCTAACAATAAAACATCTGTTTTTAGATATAAATCATGATATTCTCCAAGGTTCTTTATCTTAAATATTTTCCATATTTCTTGTGCGTGTTTATATTCCTTATCACTTATCTCTTCTTCATAAAGGTTATTATAGAAACTTTCTTTTGAAGGAAGTTGTGTTTCTTTAAATCTCATAAATGAATCCATATAATCATAAGGATAAATTCCCTTACTTGTAAGAATTTTCTCTTTACTTTGAATTTCATTCCTTGTTTGAATTTCCTCTCTCGTAAGAATTCCTTCTTTAATCAGAATTTCATCTTTAATCTGAATTTCCTCTTTAGTTCGAATTTTCTTTATAATTAGAATTTCATCTTCAGTTAGAATTTCCTCTTTACTTTGAATTCTCTCTTTAATCTGAATTTCCTCTTTAGTGAGAATTTCCTCTTTTGGAAAGAATGAATTAAGATTTGGAAAAGAGTCCGTGGAGCTTAGATTTGATGCGAGGTAGGCTAGTGGTGTTCCCATAAACTTGTAAGAATCTAAAAACCTAATACGAGTTATAGGTTTTGTGAATATCATTTTTGAAAATGAAATATACTTTTGACTTGTGTTTGTTATAGCAGAAATATTCCCTGGTGTTTTTGAAAGTTCATTTATAAATAGATGTGTATCATAGTTGGCGCTGTTGTGAAGAAAGACTGGAATAAAAGAAGGTAATTTATAATTAAGATTACAACAGGAATGAGCGGGACCTCTATATTTACCAGTAAGATGACAATGGTCTCTAACTTTAGACTCCTTAATTTCCCCCTCACAAATATGACAGATATTGTTCATTCTAAATTCTAATTTTTCTTCTTTGGTTAATTTCATCGGTTCATTTGTTTCTTTCATTAATTTAGTGAGTCTTATACAATCCTTTTCTAATCGTTTTACAAACTCTTGTGAAGCATTTTTTCCACGATAATGTTCAAGTTTGTTATACTTTTCTCCAACAGATGATTTGATATAATAACAGAAACCACAAGGAATATGTTTTTGATATTTATTTGTTTATGGTTCTTTTAGATTAGGAGAAGCAGTATTTATCTTTTTAAGGATACATTCAAAATCAGCGTATATCACAAATGGGTGCATGATAGATTTATTATAATCTTCAAAATAAATCTTTTCACCAGGTTTAGGCATTGTAATTACAGCTGATTTATGATTACTACAATATTTTGAATGTTGTTCTAATCGTTCTTTTGTATGAAATGAATTAAGACATCGCTTACAAGGATATATTTTGTTTGCTGTTCTGAATACCTGAGAAGAGATTAATCTTGATAAATTATTGATGTATGTGTAATGTGAATTCTTTCCAACACTAAAATATAAAAGGTCAATGTGTGTTTCTTCATTTTTATAGTTGTTTGAAATTTTTAATATTTGAACTTTGTTTGTATCCGTTAATCCATATACATTAATAGAAAGATTATTCTTTTTCTCAAATTTAGGAATATCTGTTAATGGCATTGGGAATTTAAAATCTTTAATGTCCAAGGTATTCTCATATTTCATATATTGTTTTACTCTTTCTGAATTACATTTTGGTGGATGTAAGTGAGCAAGAACAGACCAGAGAAAACATTTATTATCATTGTTCTTAATATTAACAACTGCCTTCTTTAGTTTTATTTCTTTTGGTAATTCAATATAAGAAGAAGCTTTAAGAGGGTTTGATTTTAGAATGTGTATATCTAAAAAGATGATTTTTTAATATTGAATCCACTTCCTACCACTGTATTATCAACATCCTCCTCTTGTCTTGATAGTTCTTCATAAACCCCACTATTCAAAAAATCTTGAAATGATGTTATAAAATGAAGATCTGTTCTCATATAAGGAGTTTGTTCTTCATCTTGTCTTTTCATATTCATTTTCACTCCCATATAAAACTTTAAAGTTTTTATTTCTTTTAATGTCTTTTTAATAAATTTTTCAACATCGGGTTTCACTATTTCAATTGATTCAGCTATTGATGATGGACTGGGTTCTCCAAATTGAAAAATCATTATTTTTATATGCCCTTTAAATGCCTCATCAGTGTTTTTAATATAATAGTCTCCCTTTACTTTAAACTCATTTTTCTTGTGTTTTTGTGATTGAAGATGTTGATTATAACTACTCTTCAAAACATCCTTTGAACAGATATCACAATGTTTTCTTTCCAACTCAAGAGGAGATATTTGATGAAATAGATTAAATGTGTGTTTGTTGGTTCGGAGGTGTTTTCCATAATGTTTATATTCGTGATTACAAACATCGCAGTACGTTGTATTCACCATATTTATAGAATAAAACTTTGCTTAAACTAAAATTTTCTTGATGAAAATTTCGTTTAATTTATAGGTGAATCTGTGCTTAAAAACATTTTATCCTCCAACTTTTTCACTTAATAAATACAATGTTTCAAGACACAAAAGACAAGTTTCAATCAATCTCTTCATCTGTTAAAGATACTGAGAAATATGTCAAGGATGTAAAATTGAACAAAGATAAATATAACAACTATTGGATAAAAACTATTATGGTAAATAATATGAGTTCTTCAATTTCCTTCAGTGGAAGGGCTTTTAGTATACCTGGTAGAACATCAATTAAAGTATCTCTAACAAAAGTTTCTCCTCTCCTTCTAGTAATATATTCAAAACTAGAAAAAGCAATGAAACAAGAAAAAGTATCAAAGAACAAAAACCTTATGGATGAAGCTTTAGAAAGAAAAGATAAGACCATCTGTAATATGCAAGGAGAAATTTGTATTTTTTTCAACAACCCTAAAGATGTAAATCTTGATGAAATAAAGGATGTTAATATATCAGGTGAAATGACATTTCGTTCAATAGTAGTTAACGATAATTTTAAAATTACCTTTAATATAAAAAATGTTGTCGTTGAATCTGATAATGAAAAAAGTATATCGATATCGATGGTAATATACAACTGAAAGTATAGATGAATTTCAGTTTAAGTAAAGTTTTACTTTATAAATATGCTAGACTTTCCTGATTCTCCATATGACAAATTTGAGAATTGTCCTGCGTGTGAAAGACAGGGATTAAACACAGAGTCAAAAGCCTATAAACAATGTATATTCTGTGATTATCTTCTAATTAATGATAATAAAAAATATAAAAAGGAAAATAATTCTTTTAGATTTACACCAAAAATGAATTACTTTACAAGATTGATTAGAGAAATGAATGTAAAGTATGAGGATGATAACACACCTTTCCTTACAAGGGAAGAAACTGAACGTATAAGAGAAATGTTCAAAGGATTGTTGTTGTATATTATTCATGGATGTAATTTTCAGGGAAATATCAACACAAGATATTGTATAAATAAAATAATGGATTATCTTGAAATTAAACCTGAACTTAGGATAAAATATAGAGTTTCTAAAAAAGCCAATAATAAATTAAATAACCTGTTTTTCAAATATATAAATGAATGATTTTTTACCTATTTGGGAAAATAAGATAAAATTTAACAACCATAAAAATCTCCCAAATTCATTAAGATGTCTCATAGTTGGTTCAAGTGGATGTGGAAAAACCTGCTTACTTTTAAAAATGCTCCTCACTCCCAACTTTTTAGATTATGATAATTTAATAATTTTCACAAAGTCGAGTTTTCAACCAGAGTATCAACTACTCTCACAAGGTTTTAATGCTGGTCTTCAAAAGAAGATATAATAGGTTTATTTAAACGTCAAAAAAACCTAAATGATTATAACATTGAAGATATAATTCAACTATTTTGTGATACACAGAGATGTAAAAAGAAATCAAATCTTATAACTTGTATTCTTAGTGATAATACGGATGATATACCGTCTCCCCAAGATTTGGATAAATCAAAAAAGAACCTCGTTATCTTTGATGATTGTGTTAATGAGAGAAACCAAACGGTAATGGACAGCTACTACACAAGAGGGAGACATTCTTCTTGTAATTGTATTTATCTTAGTCAATCGTACTTTCAACTTCCTCGTTGTTCCATCAGAAACAATGCTAATACTTTTATTTTATTCAAGTTAAATTCAATAGATATCAATAATTTTTGGAGAGATAATTGTTCTACATTATGTAGTAAAAAGAAATTTGAGGATTATATGAAGCACACGACTGAAAAATATAAATATATTGTTGTGAAACAAGATGAGATATTAAGGGATATATTTTTTGTTTTATAAACAATTACATATATAAATGACAACTATTATTATAAATCTTGTGGGTAAATCTGCTTCTGGAAAAAACTTTCATAAATCAAGGTTCTTGTGTAGTACAAATGAGAATATTGTAAATTTACTTAAAAACACCCCGTGATACGCATTGTATCAACAACAACTAGAGCAATAAGACCTGGAGAAGTAAAAGGTGAAGATTATCACTATATTTCAGTGGAGGAACATATGCGATTGAGGAATGAAGGACAAATATTTGAGGAGGTTTCTCTTGGTACAACAAAATATTCACATTGTAAGAGTGAGTTAAAGAAACTAAAATCTGGTGGTGTTGGGATATTAGAAACTAATCCAGAAGGAACGAGACAAATTATTAAATATCTGAGCGGAGTGAAGATTTTATCATTCGGTTTTGATGTTGATGAAGAAACTCAACACAAACGTATGAAAAGCAGAGATGCAAGGATTAGTGAAGAAGAAATTACAACTCGCATTAATGTTAATAAAGAATTTGATGAAATATTTAAAGAAAAGGATTTATTTGAACACATCTACTTGAATGATGAAGAAAAGGAAAATTTCCCTGTTGATCTTTACAATTCATTAAATGATATTTTACAATAAATAAATGGATACAAAAGAAAGAGCAAGAAGATTTAAGGAACATCAAGAGTTGGTTTCAAAAGTTGTAAAACAACAGGAAGACATAAAGAAGAAACGCAGACAGAAACTAACGGGCGAAGAAGCATTTGAAAAAAATAAGAGAAATTTTTTAAACCACTTTTAAAAACTTCCCAAGAAAAAATGAAAGATGTTTCCACAGTTCCCACAGTAGAATATACTCCTAGAAAGCTTCAAATGTTAAAAGATTTCAGTCAAATGACGGAGGAAGAATTAGAGCATATTGGAGAATTAGAACATGATGAAGGTTTATTTCAACAACTGGAAGAGATTAATCAACCCCTGATTATATTGTGAATGCTGTTCAAAACAATGAATATTCAGCGGATTCAAAAACCAAAGCAGGACTCATTCCAACAGAACAACCAGCAATATTTCATCTTGTTCAAGAAAAGGTATTGATATTTAATGATGAATTAAGGTTCTTAAGTTCTGCTCAACCCCTGTTAAACTAACTCCGAGATTAATGTTTCTTCTCACAAAAGATGGAAGACAAGGTTCAACTGTGAGGGATGAATCAAAGTATATTGATAAACCATTGGATATGGAAAATAATGATGATAGAGTATATATTGATTTGCTGAACACTCTAAATTATAAGGTTATTCTTTCTGGTAAAAGTAGGAAGAATGAGAAGGAGAAACACATTATTCAGGCTTTAAGTATCCTTGGTTCAGGTATTAGTTTTCTTCCAAATGACCCATCGCAATTAGTTAATAGACTGTTATTGTTGTTCGGCAGTAAGAAGGCTGGAAATAACAATTGTTTTAATGAAGCATCAGCCATTTTAGACCAGTTGATGAACATGAAAATAATTAATAAATCTCAATATAAAGACATTTTATCTCATATTAAATAAGATGAGAAGCACAATCCTGAGTTTTAATTTCACAACAAGCGACCACACATCTTCATTCCCATACCCACTACAACTTGACACAACAAAAGAATATGAGGCATCTTTATTGTCCATGGAGACTTATAATACCTTATTTAATATAACCGAGAAAAATGACAAGTTTAGTTATAATCCGGGAAGTGGATACAAAACGATAACAGTCTCACCCGGAGCATACGAGATTTCTCAAATATCTTCCGAAATTGCTCGTCTTATGAAAGAACAGGGTGATGGACCAAAAAATATTGTTATAAACATTCAAAAACATACTTCAAAATCAACGATTAAAGTTAAAAATAACTACAAGGTTGATTTCACAATTGATAATTCATTTAGAGAGTTATTAGGTTTCTCCTCAAAAAAGATTGAAACTAATGGGACGTTTTACAGTGATAATGTCATTCAAATATCCTCAGGAATAAATTCGGTGTTAATTCACTGTGATTTGATTGATGGTGCTTATAATGATGGATTAAAAACAAATACAATATTTTCATTCAGCGCATACTCAACCCCAATTGGTTATAAATTCAATATGGAGCCTAAAAATTTGGTTTATCTACCTGTGTCAGGAAAAACCATACACAGAGTAAATTTTAGGATAACCGACCAAGATAATCGTGTGATCTCTTTTAATGGAGAAGTTATATCCATCAGAATTCACCTACGTGAAGTTTTTCAATAAATAAATACGATGGTTATTGTGAGGAAGCACGAGTTGGGAAAATATAAAATAATTACAGGGGATGGGATGTTCCTTTCCCGTACTACAAGGGTGAAGGTATGTATCTTGGTAGAGGATACTATAAACCTAAGAGACAAAGGGGTGTTGGACATCAATTTAGAGGAGATGGGATAATTGATACTCTCATGGGTATTGGTTCAACTATTCTTAAACATAAAGACCTAATTGGTTCAACTGCTTCTGCTGTGGGAAATGTAGCAGGTGCTGTAAAGAGTATAAAAGATGCTCAGAAAGAATCTCATAAATTACAAGCAATAAAAGAAATTAAGAAAGGTAAAACTCAGTTGTCCCCCAAGAACGACAGAAAATAATTCAAATACTTGGATCAGGGTTTCAAAAGTTTTAACATCTTTTTCCTAAATAAATACAAGTATGGAAGCAATTGATAGTATCTATGATTTGGATGATACTATTATTATCTCAAACTCCACTAAAAAAGAAGATTACTTCAAGGTAAATGCAATAACTGGAACAGACTGGAATACAAATGGTACAAAAAGTTTTGAAATAAATAATCAACAAACCTATTTGAATCTCTCCGAAAGTTTCTTGTTGTGTAAATTTAAATTCACTAAGGCTGGGAATAACACAAACGCTACACTTGTAAATGATTTCTTCTGGAAAATGTTTGATAGTGTGCGATTGTATATTGGAACACAAGAAGTTGAAGCGGTTGATTATGTCTCTGCTGTATCTGAAATGATGAAATTTACACTCTATACATTCAGTGATAGAATGGGAAAGGGGTCTGTCGAAGGTTTTATTCCTGATATGTCAACGGGAACAAACACAGACCCTGGATATATTCAAAGGAAAGGAATGTATAATGATGATACAAAAGCAGAAAATAGTTTTACTGTGGCAGTTCCTCTTAAAGGTATATTTGGATTTTGTGATTATGATAAAGTTCTGTATGGTCTTAAAATTAGATTTCAACTACAAAGGAATGATAATGAAAATAGATTGCTTTTTGGTGTTGGTAATGCTTTTGGTGATCAGAATAAATTTGTAATTGAGGAGATGAGTTGGTATATCAGTGAATATACTCCTAATCTTAAAACAGAAGAGATGTTGAATCGAAGACTTAACTCAAAAAACCACTCAGTGTATCATACCTCAAAAGAAGATGTCAACACGTTAAACTCAATCAAACTACTTACACGTGGAATTTGGGTGTTCTGGAAGGAAAGCCACGATATCTGTGGATGATTTTTAAAAAGCCAGATGGTGATACTGCGACTGATAAGAATAATGCATTGAGTGATAATGCTAAGGTGAAACAACTTCGCGTTTCTCTAGATGGAACATTTTATCCACGAGATAGATTGGAAATTAATTGGGAAAAAAATGATTTTGCTGAAGCATACAAGTCTTACCAAAAGGTGTGTGAAAGTAATGGAAATAAAGAACCTATTTTGGATATGACAGCATTTAAAAGTTTGTATACAATCTATACGTTTGACCTGAGCGCTCAAAAAGAAACTATAAAGTCTAATCGAGTGGATACTTCCCTATACATTGAAAGAGGAGAGAGTGAAGAAGTTGATACATATTGTTTGCTTTTGGAAGAAACAGAATTGCAGATTAATACAGATAATGGTGTGATGATTAGTCTCACATAATTTTTTGTTAAATAAATGAGTGGCAAAGTACCAACTGGGGTATATGTTAATCAAATCAATCTTCATAAACTATCATCTTGTGTTCAAAATCAAAAGCCTTGTACGATTAACGTTAATACAATTCAGAGAAAAGGAGCAGTAAGAATTGATGTTTTGCTCACAAGAGAACAGGTTAAAATCTTGAATGACACTGGCTCACTTAAAATTAAAATGACAAAACCAATGTTGAAAAAATATTCAATAAGAGAGACGAGTGGAGGATTTCTCCCATTTCTAATTCCTTTATTTGCTGGTTTAAGTGCGGTTGGAGCATTGACGGGTGGTATTTCAACAGCGGTCAAAACTGCCAACGAAAGGAAGGCTCAACTCCAGGCTCAAAAAGAATTGGAAAGACATAACAAAGAGTTGGAGAAACAAATTAGTGGAAGTGGTGTAATTGTAGATTTCGCTGAAAAACTTGAAGGTCTGCCTGATAAAGCGAGATTGTTAGTTGGAGATATGCTTTCTTCTATAGCACAAGCAGGTGTAAAATTAACGAAAAGAGGTAATGGATTATATCTTTCTAATAAATAAATGAGCATTGATGAGTGGTTGAAAGAATTTGGAAAGAATACAACATCAAATTTACAACTTGCCAAATATTGTAAGAAATTAAAAATTCATAATGTGGTTATTTGTATGAGAGATGAATTAACAAATGTGTCGAAACATACAAAGAATATTATTATGAACTTAGAAGATAATGATGGGAACGGTTCTCATTGGGTTTGTATTTTTAATAGTCAAGACAAATATTATTTTGATAGTTTTGGTCTTCCACCACCTGTTGAAGTCATAAAATTCTTACAGAATGGTGTTTATCAAACATTTCAAGTCCAAGAATTAAATTCCAAGTGTTGTGGTCAATTATGTCTATATGTGTTATTTCAACTCAACAAAAATAAAAAATTTTATGATATTATTTTTAATCTAATATAAATGACTTATGTTGGTAAAGATGGTTCTATCTTTGGTGTATCTCAAGAACTGGATATTGATTTATCAAATTATTACACAAAGGCACAGGCTGAACGACATAAATATAATATAAACAAAAATATTAACATGAAAAATGCTTATAAATTAAAAAATTATCCAAGCCCGACTGACGCGAATGACTTGGTGAGATTAAGCGATTTATCACAATATATATACTTAAATAAAACGGCTGTGTATTCTAAAGATACAGAAGTGTTGATATTATCTCCAGGTCATACAGAATTCACAGTTCGAATTAAAATAAATTTTTATAAAGAAGGGCGTATCGTTTGTATGAGAATAGAACAATGGGGGTATGATATGAATGATTTAGGGTATAATTGGTCATTTAAAATTAACCTCGAAGACCTGGAACAATTAAATCAGTCTCGTAAGGAAGAATATTATCCACTTGGTATCGAGAATGAGTTTTGTGGAGCCACGATTAGTAAACAACAAATAAAAGAATTTAATAAGGGTAAATATAATAATGGTTTTGCCCTTGTTTATCTCATGAAAACAGAAAAAACAGGATTATATATAATAAGTAAGGAAATACAAAATGATTTAACTATGGGAAGATGGGGAGGTGTTTCGTGCCATAATATTATTCTAACATATATTTCTAATACATAAATGACAGCAAGAAGGCTTCAAGAAAATTATCATTTCTGTGTTCAAGCATACCTTCAAGAAAAGGGTATTCGGTATTTTAATAAATATGTTCTACAACATAAGAATGAGGTATTTTCAATAAAAGATTGGCATTATGCTGATGTTGATAAACCGACAACTTTAGATTTAATTAGAATGTTAAATAATGAAAAAATTATAAGGTTAAGAAAAGGTAAGGCTCTTTTAGAAATTCAAAAGAAATTTTATTGGTTTCCTGTTGTAAAAAAAATTATTTTGGATACAGGAATAACAAGAAATCCTGATGAATATATGTATAATATTCTATGGGGTGTAAACGATTCAAGTATAGTAAGGGATGAGGAAGGAGTTGAAGAAGAGAGGGAAGAGGAGGAAAAGGAGAAGGAGGAGAGAGAGAAGGAGGAAAGAGAGAATAGAGAGAGGGAGAATAGAGAGAGGGAGAATAGAGAGAGGGAGGAAAGAGAGAAGAGAGAGAAGGAGGAAAAGGAGAAGAGAGAGAAGGAGGAAAGAGAGAGAATGAATAAATATCAAAATATGGAAACCAGTGAGATTCAAAAAAGAATAGAGGTATTACAGAAAATAACTCAACCCACCGAGGAGGAAAACAAAGAATTGACAAGTCTATTTGCAATACTTTCGACAAGACTATTAGCATCGACAAGATATGGATTTTAATTCAAGTTTTTTCTTAAATAAATGGAGGAGAGAGTGAAGACATTTCTAAGGATTCTTTATGTTTTAAAAATTAAGATTCAAATGTGCATGTTGGAAACTAAAAAGGTTTTTGCACTCTGCAGGAATTTTTCTCATAAATAAATGAGTTATTGTCTCAAATGTAAAAAGAAAACTAATACTAAAAATATTTCATATATTAAAAGTAAAAATAACAGGGTTATACAAAAAGGTATATGTTCGGTGTGTGGTTCAAAAAAATCAATTTATCTCCAAACACAAACTCGGAGGAGATATACAAAAGTTTTTATCAGGAAGTAAATTTACAACTACTGGAATACCAGGGAATTACATCTTCCAGGGTATTCTTTCTGTGGTCCAGGCACAAACTTGGATAAAAGATTAGATGAGGCAGACAATCCTAAATCCTGGAGTAAACCAATCAATAGAGTTGATGAAGTGTGCATGAGACACGATATTGATTATGGGAATACCACAACGTTGGAAGAAAAGCATGAAGCCGATAGAGAAATGTTGTATAATTTGTCTCTGATACAAAATCCAACCTTGAGAGAAAAAGTTGATAGGTTCATCGTGAAGAAGATGATTAGTGCTAAATTGAAACTTGGACTTGGAAATTCAAAAACTTATAGGCTCTAATGATGCCATTAAGACTGAAGAGCAATTAGCTGATGAATTACATAAACCAATATTCACAAAGTTTCAGAGAAGGAAAGTTTATTCCAAGGAAGTTGATTATATCTGGTCTGCTGATTTGATTGAACTCAATAATGATAAGGGGTACAAGTATGCTTTAACCGTTATTGATTTGAGGAGTAGATATGCGTGGGTTGTCCCTTTAAAAAACAAAACAGGTAATACTCTTATGTTAGCTTTTCAACAGATATTTAATAAAAGTAAGAGAAAACCTAAGAAATTGTGGACTGATGAGGGTAGAGAGTTTTATAACAAGACATTTATGAATTTTCTAAAAATAACAGTATTACATTATACAGTACCTTTAATGAAGGGAAGGCAGTTGTTGTTGAACGTTTTAATCGTACCTTAAAAGAGAGACTATATAAAAAATTCACACAACTCGGTTCACAACAATGGTCATCTTTTATTCAGGATATTGTGGATAAGTATCATGACACGATTCACACGTCAACGAATATGAAGCCATCAGAAACATTTACAAAATTAAAATATGAAAAAGAGATTAATGTCAGAAAACCTAAGTTCAAAGTTGGTGATATCGTAAGAATATATAGGTGGAAATCTCATTTTGAAAAGGGTTTTACTGAACGATGGACGAAAGAACTTTTTAAAATTGTTGATGTAATAGATACAGTTCCTTGGACTTATAAAATATATGATTTGGAAGGGGAAGAGATTTTAGGTTCATTTTATTCACAGGAATTACAAAAGACAAAACTAAGCAGATAATACACCTTTGTGGACACTCGAGGGCCAAGTCCGAGGTGTATAACAGTATATAATGTGTGTCAAGGGGGACGTTCTTAGATCTGTGAACCCCAAACACAGAATCCTCAACTGAATAGTCAAGGCTTAACTTTTGTTTGTTGATGTGTGTGTGTGTGTAATGGGAGCAATAGGTTGGCGCTTCACTCCCTCCTACTATACACCGTTGTGGACACTCGAGGGCCAAGTCCGAGGTGTATAACAGTATATAATGTGTGTCAAGGGGGACGTTCTTAGATCTGTGAACCCCAAACACAGAATCCTCAACTGAATAGTTAAGGCTTAACTTTTGTTTGTTGATGTGTATGTGTGTGTGTGTCCCAACCCTCACATTCAAAATCTCAACCCCAACCCTCACATTCAAAATCTCAACCCCAACTCAATCCTCGCCCAACACAATGTCTTTTTCAAAATGAGATTTCCACATATATATATATATATATATATATATATATATATATATATATATATATATATATATATATATATATATATATATATATATATATTTTTACGTTTTTTTTTCTTCTTCCAATTCTGTCTTTTAAGGCTTTCAGGTTTGATGACGTAAAAAGGGGGAGTAAGCCTGCACTTTCTTCCCAGAACTTTCTTGATCTTGCTCCCATCAAGCACCATCCGACAAAGAACTACATCGATAGGTTTAGATCCCAAAGAGTGATAGCAACTCCAAAAGTCTCCAAAATATAAATAAATAAAATAATAATAATAATAAATAAATAAATAAATAAATAAAAGCCCCCAAAAAAGTTTCAAGTGTCCAACATAAACCCAACTTTCCAAGTCTTCAAGGTATAACCACATTCCCGTTGAGTTTCCAAGATATGTATCACATTGTGAGTTATCAATCCAGAACCCACATTTCAAGTATTCAAAGTAAAACCAACTTACAAAGTCTCTTAAGGATAACTCATTTACTGATTTTTTCAAAATTTGTGAGTCTCCAAGGTAGGACCCATATTTAGAACCATCTTGGCAGAACCCTTTTCCTGAGTCTCCAAGGTAGTTATTTAAACCATCAAGGCAGAACTCATTTACTGATTTTTTCAAAATTTGTGAGTCTCCAAGGTAGACCCCATATTTAGAACCATCTTGGCAGAACCCTTTTCCTGAGTCTCCAAGGTAGTTATTTAAACCATCAAGGCAGAACTCATTTACTGATTTTTCAAAATTTGTGAGTCTCCAAGGTAGGCCCCATATTTAGAACCATCTTGGCAGAACCCTTTTCCTGAGTCTCCAAGGTAGTTATTTAAACCATCAAGGCAGAACTCATTTACTGATTTTTTCAAAATTTGTGAGTCTCCAAGGTAAAACTTGTATTCTGGCTCATCAAGGTATAACTTGTTCAGTGGGTATTGTCTTGATAACTCACAATGAGTACTATTGCTGTAAAACTCTTTTTCAGGATTTTGCTGGTCTCCAAGGTATAACTCTTTGGTTGGGTCATCAAGGACGAACTCGTTCTGTGGGTCTTGGTCGCTCATAAGGTCTTCAACCAAGCCAACAATTTCGCCCCAAGTTGTAGCAAAAGCAGTATTTTCATTTCGTATTTCAGACACAATTTCCTGTGAGAGAAAATAATAATGTATTAATTAAGTTATTTAATTATTAAATGAGTATGCTTCAATCAAAGTTTGAAAATAGGAAAATAAAAAATCTTACCTCAATAGATAAGAGGTTTGAATCCAGTTCATCAACTTGAAGGTTTAGTTCCATACAAGACAGAGAGTTCCAAGGAACACCAAAGTCATCCCACTCAAGGTCTTGGTCGCTCATAAGGTCTTCAACCAAGCCAACAATTTCCCTCCAAGTTGTAGCAAAAGCAGTATTTTCATTTCGTATTTCAGACACAATTTCCTGTGAGAGAAAATAATAATGTATTAATTAAGTTATTTAATTATTAAATGAGTATGCTTCAATCAAAGTTTGAAAATAGGAAAATAAAAAATCTTACCTCAATAGATAAGAGGTTTGAATCCAGTTCATCAACTTGAAGGTTTAGTTCCATAGAAGACAGAGAGTTTGAGACAAGCACACAAAACACCATTGCCAGCAAAAACAAATGTTTAAAATGGAGCCTGGGTTTGAAGCTTTTATAGAGAAAGACTGGTGGGTGTGGTTTCCTTTGGAAATTCCCTGGGCAAGCCGAGGCAAGCCTTCATTGGGAAATTTTTCAAAACCATAACATCCTGTAATTTTCTAGTGATTTCTTTGTGAGTCAGAGATGAACTGGAAATGATGTAAGAGTGGGCGGGGCTTAGCAAAAGTAGGCGGAGCTTAGGAAAAGTGGGCGTGGCTTAGAAAAAATACCTTATGAAAAGTGGGCGGAGCTTAGCAAAAGTGGGCGGGGCTTAGGAAAAGTGGGCGTGGCTTAGAAAAATACCTTATGAAAAGTGGGCGGAGCTTAGCAAAAGTGGGCGGGGCTTAGGAAAAAATACCTTATGAAAAGTGGGCGGAGCTCAGCAAAAGTGGGCGGGGCTTAGTAAAAGTGGGCGGGGCTTAGGAAAAAATACCTTATGAAAAGTGGGCGGAGCTTAGCAAAAGTGGGCGGGGCTTAAAGAAAAGTGGGCGGGGCTTATTGAATACCTTGTGGAAAGTGGGCGGGGCTTAACAAAAGTGGGCGGGGCTTAAAGAAAAGTGGGCGGGGCTTAACAAAAAATAACCTGTGGCTCAGGAGGTGGTCAAACAAGAGCATTAAGAGAAGTTTATCATTTCGTAATGGCACAAAAGGGATATCTTAAAAAATATAAAGATTCAAATGTTTTGTTTGTCAATATTTTAGATGGGGATTATTGTGCAAAGAAAATTAAACTATTGAAGGAATTTGAGAATGAACAAATCTTTATAGGTTCAATGAGTGAGCTGTTCAACCCCCAGGTGTTCAATTCAATGAGGTTCAACCTCCAAGTTAAAAGGGGAGACAAATAAATATACCTTGGGATAAAAAGGGGGGTTTATTTTTAGGGAAAAAAATTATGAATCGCTGAAAATCCCCCATTCATTTACATGGGGAAAAGTGAGCCAGAATCAGTATTCTTACCCTACTAACAGATACAGACATAATTATGCTGTGTATATATCACTTCTGCTGCTTGAACACATTGCAAGAACTCTGGATACAACGGCAGAATCAATACCTACCTATTCATGAGCTGGTAGAAGTGTTGAGCAAGAAGTACCAGAAAATCCTCTTGATGTCGCAGCTACACTTCTGTGCACATATGTGTTGTGTGGATGTGACACAGTGAGCTACCCATTCAGAAGGGGAAAAGAAGAGGTCAGGTCAGGTATGGGAGCATGTGCCAGAACAGCGCGTCGCTGCGTCCACTTTCCGCCGGTACTCCAGGGGCCTCCGTCTGGCCATCCCCCAGGCAGATGCCAGGCCCATCCCCATCTCCTTGAGATGATGGTAAACCTGCTGCAACCATGAGGCACGTGGTCGGCCCACTGGCCTCCCACTCATGAGACTCCCTCGCTGAGAGAATCTGGTGAGCAGGATCAGCGTCAGGAAAACGAGCCACATGTCCATACAGCCGCAGCTGACGCTCACGGACTATGCAGGTAACAAATCTCATCCGAGTCTCTCTCAGCAACCGCTCGTTGGACACAAAATCCGACCAGCGATAGCCAAGGATTCTCCGAAGAGACCTGGTACCAAAGGAATTAAGTCTCCGTCTCAGATCCTTGGTCAAAGTCCAAGTCTCGCACCCATAGAGCAAGACTGGAAGTACCAAGGACCTGAAGACTCAGACTTTCGTCCTCCCGCACAGGTACCGGCAGCGCCACACCCCATGATCCAGTGAATCCATGACTCCCCAGGCCCGACCCAGACGTCTATTGACCTCCGGCTCACAACCTGCGGAGACATGAATA
>NC_140972.1:79463562-79487562 GCF_056783735.1 Eptatretus burgeri | reverse complement strand
CAAATATATGTAGTTTTTTGTCGAAATTGCTCTTAATAATACTTATTTCATGATTGCACTCTATTTTTATTTTTATTATTTCAATTATCATAGCAGGAGCTATGATTATTTCGGGATTTCGGGATATTAATTATTTCGGGATATTAATTATTTCGGGAGCAGCCGAAAGAAGAAGAAGATATATATATATATATATATATATATATATATATATATATATATATATGTATATATATATATATTTATATGTATATATATATATATATATATATATATATATATATATATATATATATATATATATTTATATATATATATATATATATATATATATATTAATATATATATATATATATATAAATATATATATATATATATATATATATATATATATATATATATATATATATATATATATTAATATATATATATATATATATAAATATATATATATATATATATATATATATATATATAAATATATATATATATATATATATATATATATATATATATATGTATATATATATATATATATATATATATATATATATATATCTTCTTCTTCTTTCGGCTGCTCCCGTTCGGGGTCGCCACAGCAGATCATCCGTATGATCCGCATAGTGATTTGGCACATGTTTTACGCCGGATGCCCTTCCTGACGCAACCCTGGTCGCCTCTTACGACACAGGGATATGATACACCTATTTTAACCAGGGTATACACCGGCCCAGTACACTGGTACTCATTTCGCCGACCTCAGAAGGATGACAGGCTGAGTCAACCACCTGGTGTATTAATTCAGTGGCCCAACGGGGCTTGAACTCGGGACCTTTTGGATCCCAAGCCGCTGCCCTAACCACTGCGCCAACACCAGGCTCATATATACATACATATATATATATATATATATATATATATATATATATATATATATATATATATATATATATATATATATATATATATATATATATATATATATATATATATATATATATATATATTGTTGTGGTTGACGAAATTCGCAAACCACCATTCAGGTCCCTTCGGTGAGATATCTCTGTAAGTATATGTGTAGTTTGGCCCAAACCCGTTGTTTAGAGGGAATAAATGTCATTCATTCGGGCTGCGACCCCTCTAGATAGCCGTTTTTCTTTTACTATCTTTATTTTGGACCAGCCGCCATTACTACCATTACTACCACCAACCACGTCTCAACAGCCATCACACAACAACCACCAACCGCAACGCCGCTTCACAACCACAGCCACGACCTTTACCGTCACAACTCGCTCTCGCAACCATCGCATCACCGTCATTCCCGCGCCGCTTGTGGGCACCGATACTGGACTCGTGCAGGGCGCGCACCGAGCAGGGGTGCGAAAACACCAGCCTTTCCGAAGCAATCGGATCAAAAACGACTCACGCCCACTTCTGTTCCGTCCTATCAGTGAGCATGGGGCGATTTGGCCCCGCCTCCAGGTGCGTCGGAGTAATATCGCTATATGCAGATTCATGGATCAAAAAGCATTCACGCCCACTTTTCCTCTGTCCAATGGGGAGCCAGCCAGAGGTAAAGGGTCGAAGGTGAAGGAGCGAGGCCACGGGGGCTATAAAGGGCCGCGTTCGCTCGCCAAACAGTTCAGTTCGGAGTTGAGTTGGGAAGAGCCAGTCAAGTGGAGTTGAAGAGTTGAGTCGAGTTGAGTTGAGTTGGGAAGTCAGTGAAGAGAAGAGTCGGAGAAAGCAGTTGGACGGAGCTGTGGAGAGTTGGAGAGGTGGCGGTGGCGAAGGCAGTCGAGGGGGCGCTCGTGTCAGAGTCGGGGAGCTGCGGAGAGGAGAGGCCGGTAACGCGACCGAGGTCGCGGTGGAGACGCTCGTCGCGGGACCCGAGCCAGGGAGATATCCTCCTTCCCCGAGCATCAACAACCCCCTCCTGTTTCCCCCCGCGCTGGGATAGTGCGAGAAGGGGGCCCCGTTCCCACCCCATACCAGGCAGTGCCAGTGAGGCCCGCGGAGTCGGGGAGCCAGCGCCATTTTGCGGCTCATCACCAGACGGGTAGGCTCGACGCGGTCTCGGCCCCAGGCCCGTCTGCCCCCCTCATAGTGGAGGGTGGTCTCCTTTTCTTTTTGCTTTGAGTATATGTGTTGTCGGCGCCGTCTGTGAAGTAAAACTGTATAAGTGTTGCCGTGTGCTCGGTAGTCGGTGGTATATCTGCATTGTGTTTTGCTTTTACATTTGCTTTTTGTGTATTATTGTGTGTTTCTTCTTCTTTTACATTTGCTTTTGGTGTAATTGTATATGTGTGCTTTCCGTTCATCGCGAAATAAATGTGCTTTATGTTGAACTGTTTTCCCGTTTCGCTTCGTCTTTTCCTTTATTGAATCTCCATCTTACTTCACGTAAAGGGTTGGTCGTGGGCTAAATACGCCCAATAATTAATCGAACGGTCGAGGCCGACGATAACACCGCTCGGTTATCCCGATAGTACGGAACGGGTCGCTTAAAGTGGCCCGTGTCCGAAGTCGACCTGCGGCGAGGTGCGATCGCACCACGAGGTGCGACCCCGTGTGTGAGTGGTGTGGTGGCGAGTCTGCCGGAGTGCGTGCTTCCCAGCATGCCGTGTGTAAAAGGGGCACCGCAAGTGGAAGAGGCCGTGTGTGTGAGTGAAACGGCCAGTAGGAATGGAGCAGCACGAGTGAGTGAAAGGCCGCGAGTGAGTGGAGCCACGTGTGCGAGGGAGGTAGCATGCGTGAGTGAACGGCCGAGTGCAAGGGAGACCGTGTGTGTGAGAGAGCGGTATGTGAGGGAGATGACGGTGGGCATGTGTGAACATGCAGCCGCGTCTCCCGGTGTGAGTTTAATGGTGAGGTGTGTTAGCGTCGTTACACGCAGGAATGCGTGTGTTGAATGGAGACGACGACGGCGACAGAGGAAAGAAAGCCGAGGAGCGGCTGTAGTTGTTTCGGGGACCGTGCCAGGTTCACCCAGCAGCGAGCACGAGGTCCGTGCTGTGCAACGCACGAGGCCCCCTCGTGCTCGCTTGCGAGAGTGAAGTCTCGGTCCGGAAACGCACGCGGTGGATTTGCCGATCCCGCGGACGGACAAAGTTTAGGCAGGATTTCGGATTTGGACCGGACGGGTTCTCTACGCGGGCGTGTGTGTGAAGCTCCAACGGGCAGAGCACATGTGTTCGCGTGGGGAACCCCTCGAGACGGGGGGGGCTTGTGTTTTTTATGCGCACGGTGACGTCATGGCTGCACGTGGGGTTGGAATCCGGCAGGAGGGGTATCCCTGCCGGATGGTACCGTCCAAGGAGGGACGAGGTACACGTGCCGCTGCATGACGTCACGGGCAGGTGCAAAGTGCGCGAGCTGTGAGTTACCGCGCTGGTGCTGCGCAATTAGAAAAAATAAAAAATAAAAAATAAAACAGCAAGCCTCACTTTCGGTTGCACAGGATTCCTGGGCAAGGGGTAGAAGACCCCCTTGACCAGGGCACAGGATGGAAACTAGTTAGGGGGAAGGGTTAGCTTAGTTAGACCGGCTCCATGGGGCAGGGGTAAGTCCTCATGGGGCCCGTGGAATGGATGAGTTAGAGGGATTGTAGCCAGATTTAGGTGGGGAAATGATTTTTTTTTTATTTGGAGACAGAGACAGACTTTGGATGTGTAGTGGGGACGTAGTTTAGCTACGTAGTTTTAAAAGGAACGTGCTGTAGTGTAAGGGACGACGTGGAAGCACGAGTTAGTTAGGGGATGTAGTTAGAAGGATGGCAGAGTTCAGCGGTGAGTGTGTTGAAGAGTTGTTGGTGAAAGAAGTGGAAGCATGTGCTTGGTGAGTGAGTGAGGCCAGCGGGTCTGTGTGAATGGAGCGAATGGGGAATGCATGGTGCGATGAGTGATTGGGGGGAGGAGTGACTGCCGCCCAAGGGACCCCGGGGTCAGTGTAGTGAGTTTTAGGGGGTTAGTTAAATTGAAAAATGGAGGTCGTTTTGTTGTTGGTGTGAATGTAGGCTCGAAACCCGTTTGGAGGGGTGCAGGAGCCCTGTTGACGGGCTGGGAGCGTGGCTGCGAAAGGTGAGTATCGCTGAGTGGGTACCCCGGGCACCAGGCTAGTCGGCCGTGGTAGGCCAAGGGCCCATGGGGGGCCGGGATAGCGTAGTGGGCACGGGTGCGCCTGCTGGGTGCGGGGTCCCGGGGCGCTATTAGCCGCGTGGGCAGTGTTGTGGGCACGGGTGACCCTCGGAAAGGGGCCTGGGAAGCCAGCCTGCCACGTGTGCGTTTCAGGGGAGGTGCCATGGGGGGCAATCCCCGGTGTTTAGGGAGCTGGTAGGCTCGGAGGCAGTGTAGTGCCCGGGGGTGCCATAGCGGGAGATTCGGCAGAGGGTCGTGCCTGCCAAAGGGAGCCACGTGTCCCAGCCATGAGACCGTGTGAGGGCACGGAGAGAAAATTGGGGGGCGAGGCCCGAAATTGTGAGGACTCCAACACAGGCGACGGGAATCTGGGTTGTTAGAACCAATAGTTTAAGCGAGAGGCGCTTGTTGAAAGCCCCGGGGTAGTTTAACAGTTAAATGGTTAGGGTAGATAGGAAGTGTACCCCTCCGCACCATCCATCCCCTCGCTCTCGTTGTGGGCTGCTGGACCCACTTTGTGTTATAGATCGCTGAACTCTGGGGAGGCCATTCTGAGGCTTCGTTGGGCCTCGACACAGGACGCTAGCTCTCCCTTGTTCCCCTCCGGGAAGGGAACGTAGGGGTTGGGAGTAGGCAAGGTGACAGGATAGGTTAGCCGAACAAGGACAGTACAGGGGGTTAGGGGACGATTTATAGTGGGGAAGTTAAAAAAAAAATAAGTTGGGGCTAAATTGGGGTTTGACAAATTAAGGGAGTGGGTATAGACAGTGACAGGCAAAGGCGATAGGTTGGGAGGGAGACCGTAGAGTAGGTCCGAGCCCGCCTTCCGAGTGGCCAGCACCACCGCACTCCCTCCACCAACCTCCACTGAACGGCAAAGGCTGGCCAGCTTCATCTGCTGGCTGCGTTGCTGCAAGGCAAAGGCCGTCCCACTTCATCGGCAGCTGTTGTTTTGCTGCAAGGCCTGTGCCATCGGCTGGCCGTGTTTTGCTTCAAGGCCTGTGCCGGCCACTTCATCTGCTGGCTGTGTTGCTGCAAGGCCTGTGCCGGCCCACTTCATCTGCCGGCTGGCTGTTTTTCTTCAAGGCCTGTGCCGGCCAGTTCATCTGCCGGCTGTGTTTGCCTGCAGCGGCCTTCTTCTGCAGGCTGTGTTTGCCTGCTGCCTTTGCCATGCCATGCCCACTGCCCCTGTTCACCAGCCCCCGTTCAATTTTGCGTTGCCCCCCCTGTTCATGGCCATGTGCGCCAGGATCAAGGCAACAGTTTGCAAGCTGCGAGAACTGCCCTGTTGGCAGCTACAACACGGGCCTGCAGTGGCGGCCCGTGCACCGTGTTTGCGTCCATCCATTCATCCATCCATTCGTTGTGCTCCTTACGTGTGCCACTTGAGCTGGCACGGAGACTGCGTTTGTGCAGCCCATGCACCGTTGTGGTTCACTGCGTTCAGTTCAAAAGGGAAGGCCTTGGACTGCGTGTGAGCAGCCGGCCACGTTCCCTGTCACCTGCATTATTTGAGTCAGAGACTGCATGCGAGCAGCCTGGCTCCCTGCTAACTGTTTTCTTTTGCAGAGTTCATTGATCCTGGGCCATGGTTTCGTGTAAAATTTGTAAGTTAAGGTAAGATGTACTGTAAATATGAGTGCGCCCCCGGCATGTCTGTCCTCGCGCCGGCAATTTTATTTAAGTCGTCCGTGTGAGTGAGTTTGTTTAGGTAGTTACTCAGCCCTCAGGTTATTTATTTTGGGGACACGAATACCATGAATGTCGCACTCAGGGATCCGTAGGTAAAATGTACCAGGGGAAAATTACACATGATGGCACACGAAAATTTAACGACTCGGGACGAGTCTGTAAAAAGGGGAGGGGGTAGTGTTGTGGTTGACGAAATTCGCAAACCACCATTCAGGTCCCTTAGGTGAGATATCTCTGTAAGTATATGTGTAGTTAGGCCCAAACCCGTTGTTTAGAGGGAATAAATGTCATTCATTCGGGCTGCGACCCCTCTAGATAGCCGTTTTTCTTTTACTATCTTTATTTTGGACCAGCCGCCATTACTACCATTACTACCACCACCAACCACGTCTCAACAGCCATCACACAACAACCACCAACCGCAACGCCGCTTCACAACCACAGCCACGACCTTTACCGTCACAACTCGCTCTCACAACCATCGCATCACCGTCATTCCCGCGCCGCTTGTGGGCACCGATACTGGACTCGTGCAGGGCGCGCACCGAGCAGGGGTGCGAAAACACCAGCCTTTCCGAAGCAATCGGATCAAAAACGACTCACACCCACTTCTGTTCCGTCCTATCAGTGAGCATGGGGCGATTTGGCCCCGCCTCCAGGTGCGTCGGAGTAATATCGCTATATGCAGATTCATGGATCAAAAGCATTCACGTCCACTTTTCCTCTGTCCAATGGGGAGCCAGCCAGAGGTAAAGGGTCGAAGGTGAAGGGCGGACACATATACACATAAATATATATATATATATATATATATATATATATATATATATATATATATATATATATATTGTTGCGGATTCGCGCCCGCCGGCGTGCGAGCGGCCACGTAACTCGAATCGCGGCACGTCGCCCACCGGACGGACAATCCCGTCGTGACCCTCTCGGACTAACGCCGGGAACTAGTCACGGGTGGGCCTTTCGGCCTCACCACGATCGTGCCAATCGGCCCCCCGCGTGGGATAGGGTTGTTCGCCAAATTCGACCTACCTAAGTACCCACACGGAGGGTAGACCGGGCGATCGCACCTCGGCGCAGGTCGACTCCGGACACGGGCCACTTTAAGCCAGCCGTTCCATACTATCGGGATAACCGAGCGGTGTTATCGTCAACCTCGACGGTTCCGATTAATTATCAGGCGTATTTAGCCCCTACTAACCCTTTACGTGAAGTAAGATGGAGATTCAATTAGAGAAAAGACGAAGCGAAACGGGAAAAACAGTTCAACATAAAGCACATTTATTCCGCGGCAAACGGAAAGCACACATATACAATTACAACAATTATGCACCAAAAGCAAATGTAAAAGTAACACAACAATTCTGCACAAAAAGCAAATGCAACAAAAGGGACACAATGCAGATCTACCACCGACTACGCGAGCACACGGCAACACTTACACAGTTCTACTTCACAGACGGCGCCGACAACACATATACTCCAAAGCAAAAGGAAAAAGGGGCCACCCTCAACGACAAGGGGCAGACGGGCCTGGGGCCGAGACCGCGTCGAGCCTACCCGTCTGGTGATGAGCCGCAAAATGGCGGCGGCGCCCCGACTCCGCGGGCCTCGCTGGCACTGCCTGGAATGGGATGGGAACGGGGCCCCCTTCTCACACTATCTCAGCGCGGGGGGAAACAGGGGGGGTTGTTGATGCTCGGGGGAAAGAGGATATCTGGCTGGCTTGGGTCCCGCGACGAGCGACTCCACTGCGACCTCGACCGCGTTCCCGGCCTCCCCTCTCCGCAGCTCCCCGACTCTGACACGAGCGCAGACCTCCACAAAGCTCCTTGGCTTCTCCAGACTCTCCGGACCCCGACAGACACTCTCTCGACTGATTTCGCCGCCGCCACAACTCTCCAACTCTTCCCCGATTCGCCCTGCGCTCGGCGCTTTATAGTGCGACAGGAGAAACCATATGCAGATTTTTGGATCAGGATCGGCTCGGGGGCGGAGCCACGCTCGCCCATTGGACAGAGGAAAAGTGGGCGTGAATCATTCCTGATCCTCTAATTTGCATATATCGATTATACTCCGACGCGCCTGGAGGCGGGGCCAAATCGCCCCACGCTCGCTGATAGGACGGAACAGAAGTGGGCGTGAATCATTCTTGATCCGATTTCTTGGAAAGGCCACTTTTTGAACCCGCTGCTTGGTGCGCGCCCTGTACGAGTCCAGGATCGGTGCCCACAAGCGGCGCGGGAATGGCGGTGATGCGATGGTTGCGAGAGTGAGATGTGACGGTAAAGGTCGTGGCTGTTGGTGTTGTTGTTGTTGTTGTTGTTGTTGTGAAGCGGCGTTGTGGTTGGTGGTTGTTGTGTGATGGCTGTTGAGATGTGGTTGGCTCAAAATAAAGATAGAACAGAAAAACGGCTATCTTGAAGGGTCGCAGCCTGAATGAATGACATTTATTCCCTCTAAACAACGGGTTTGGGGCTAACTACACATATACTTACAGAGATATCTCACCTACGGGACCTGAATGGTGGTTTGCGAATTTCGTCAACCACAACAATATATATATATATATATATATATATATATATATATATATATATGTATATATGTATATATATATATATGTATATATGTATATATATATATGCATATATGTATATATATATGTATATATATATATATATATATATATATGTATATATGCATATATCTATATGTATATATATATATATATATATACATGTATATATATATATATATATATATATATGTATATATATATATATATATATATATATATATATATATATATATATATATATATATATGTATATATATATATATATATATATATATATATATATATATATATATATATATACATATATATATACATATATATATATACATATATATATATATATATACATATATATATACATATATATATACATATATATATATACATATATATATATATACATATATATATATATATATATACATATATATATATACATATATATATATATATATATATATATATATATATATATACATATATATATATATATATATATATATATATATACATATATATATATATATATACATATATATATATATATATATATATATATATTCATTATATATATATATATATATATATATATATATATATATATATATATATATATATACATATATACATAAATATATACATATATATCCAGTGGCCCAATGGGGCTTGAACTCAGGACTTTTTGGGTCCCAAGCCGCTGCCCTAACCACTGTGCCAAAACCAGGCCAAAACCAGGTAAAAATGCAGAACATGTCAATATAAAAAGAGTGATGTTAAAAAACGGGTTATTTCTGCTTGCTGACAATATTTTCCATCATTGGTGAGAAAAGCAATGACCAAAAACATGTATTATCAACAAAGCTTTTTGAAATGATCACATTTCGCGAGGTTATTATAATAATCAGTGTCTGCACATGGATGCACCATGCAAATACGTTTATAAATGGAAAAGGAATTGATTTTGTGGAAAAATTGATTGATTGATAAATTGATTCATTGATAAATGGAAAAGGCATTAAAAAAAACAAAAAACACTTTTTTATATGTGTTGTCAATGGTACATGTAGTAGATCTGCATTGGTGAATTTCATGTGGGAGTGGCACGATAGGTCATCTTGTAGTGTGTACACCTGTGAGACGTCTACATGTGCGTTTGATCCTGGAATGTGTCAAATTTGTCTGAACCACAATTTCATCCTTTGCGGTATGTGAACGGTTTTGAAAACGAGAGGAGACCTCTGTGGTAGCAGACATTGGTGTCCCAGGCTGCTCTTCATTGCACACAATTGTCTGTACTTTTCAAAACCATTCACACGATATGTATGCAGTTTTCTGCGACATACACTTCGTACTATATTGTGCAGTCATTATTTTAAGAATGTAACATGGTTTGATACTTTCTCTAGGCAAACACCTGATTACTCTTCACTGCTCCGTAACAGTGCAATCTTGTTGTGGAGCAGCCATATTTATAGCATGATCGATTACTAACTCCAGACTTTGTTGTCAGATACAAAGTGGTCAATAAATGACTGGCACTATTACCTCTTCATTGGAATGGTGACTGCGAATGTGTGTGCCACACCAACACTTGCTGATATGGTCCTGACTACTTGAGGGTGCCTCCCATGTATCGACTCTCTTTTAGGATCCATTACACAGTTTACAAGGATCTTGAGGTTTAGCCAGTAAACAAGATATTTTATAGTTCGTTTGAAACTTCTGGCAAAAGTCTTTTGGCATGAGCAAGTTTATGAGTTTGCGGATGAATCATAGCCTGAGATGAGGTATGTCCTCACTTGTTTGTTACCTTATTGTTAGATTTCACCAAAATCTAATCAATTTGTTGTCACACTCCTAACCTGTCCACCAAATTTAGTCCAAATCCATCCACAACTTTTTGAGATATCCTGCTCACAGATAGACAGACAGTGGTGAAAACAACTTCTGTGCATCTTCAGTGGCAGAGATAATTAAACTCCCTGACTTAGTGAAGGAGCAAGGCACAGATCACATCCCATATCAGCTATTGCTGCATGATCTGTGAGTAACAATGGTTGTCCACCATATGAGCACATTGTCTCTGCCCTGCTGTACACCAGCTAAGAGGTGGAGTTGCGGTAGGATGTGATAATACACGAGGAACAGTCCTGCCGACCCGGTGGCGACATGACATTAAACGACATGCGCATGTGCACACCACATCACCTCCAATTCCAGATGACTTTCATGGGCCCACTCAGGTCTTTTTGAAGACAGATTTTAATAAGTCACAAGTTCCTCCCACCTCTCGTCCCACCCATAATAATTACATGGCCACCATTCTCATGGAGGTCCTCTCGGTGCCATTTGTGGAATCAATACCAGAATGGAAGCAAAATAATGTCTTCAAAGAGGGATCAAAACAAAAACATGTTGTGACATGTTACTGCTGTACGATCTACAATGCTTTCAATGATTTGAGGATGAGAACATGGGCATTTTACCAAGACATGTGACCACAGTTAATACATTCAAAAGACATTGAACTGCAATCATATATTTGTTCAGAATTAGTGTTTCACCCTGACATATGGACGTTATAAAAGTGCCAATGTTGGTGGTAATTCTTCCGGCCATTCTGAACAGAACCTTGGGGCTCATGGAAAGTCATTCATTGTATTTACATCCCTCAGGACTAAGACTGCGTTTCACAATTGGACAACTATTTTTGAACTTAATCTAAAACGTTCCCAGCTGTGCTCATTCACCTTCCTGGGCCACATTCAACAAATGGAGTAGACGCTCTTATTTCACATTTTTACAATATTTCATTACTGTATAATGAGAGGTGGTGAATATCATAAAATACTACATTTTTTGAGCACAGCCAGGAGGAGAATATAGTGCAGTGGTGCTTTTACTTGGCAATACGTATTCGAGTCACGGGCAAAGCCATTCATATTTAATAGGCATATGGCGGTGTGTTGGAGACATCGTTTGTCACTTTGTTACATCCACATGCTGGATCTCTATCCCTGTTGACATCAGCAATGTTATTTCGGTGCAATTCGTATTTTCCAATCGCTCCTGTCCCACACACACCAACCGACATTAATTATAATTGTCCTTGGGTGCAGAACACAGGAGATGTTGTTCGTTTGTCTCTTAAATTATTTTGCCAACAATTTTCCTTCCTGATGTACATAATTGTCTGTGAAATAGAAATAAAAAGAAGTGAAGGGAAAGTGGTGGTTTGAATGGAGAAGAAAAAGACAACAATGTTATAACCTTGTGAAAAGCAATTGGGACAATTAGGATAAGCAGGGAATATGGCTAATTGCATTCAATGAGCGATTTCACTGAGATTTACACCATTTAAGGCATAAACTTGTAAATATAGATGGAAAAATGTGTGCTTATAAAATGGTATATGTGATGTGTTTATATAGTGTATATTATAATCAAACATGAGTCTGCACGGCCCAAATATACTCTCACTACATCACCAAGTGGTGAGAAACCAATGAGCAAGGGTGAAACTTATTGAGCTAATGTAAAAATATAAGAGTGCACACTGAGGAATTATTACTGACAACACTATAATAATGATAATAATAATAACTAGATGGTATTCATAGAATACTTACTCAACGCTGTCTTGAGAAGGACTTTGTGCAAGCCAACTCTTCTGTTTTTTTAAGGTTTTTTTTTTCTTTGATCCAATATGGTGCCAGAGCAGTGACCGATGTCACTTTTATCAAGCTATATTTCCCATGGGTAGTTGATCAATTAATTCAAGTTTTGCATTGATCGGTTAGCGGTTTCAACGATTGCAGAGAATTTGTTTTCATACTGACCGGATAAAGCATTGAACTTATCGAATTGTGACGTCATAATGAAGGCACCGATGACATAATCATTAACACATTTTATTCCCCATGTGAAGTACTTGACAATGAGCCATGTTTCAATTTTTTCCATGGAGCGGTTTCATAGATATAGAGGTGCAAAGTTTTCAGTTTTTCCTAGATGGCGCCTGTACCACGTGACCTCTGACATCATAATTATCATAAATTCCAACAGGAGGATGTGCACCAATCATCAAAATTTCGCATCAATTGGACTAACAATTGCAGAGAAAATGTTTTTTTTTTAATACTGACCGGATCAAGCGTTGCACTTGTCGAATTATGATGTCATAATGAAGGGACCAATGACATCAGCATCAACTTATCTTATTCCCCATGGGGAGTACTTGCAAATGAGCCATGTATTAATTTTTCCCATGGAGTGTTTTCAGAGATATGGAAGTGCAAAGCTTTTCGGTTTTTCCAAGATGGCGCCTGTACTATGTGACCTATGATGTCATAATTATGAATAAACAATTCCAGAGGAGACACCGCACCTATTTGGAAAATTTCATTTCAATCGGACCAACAATTGCAGAGAATTTTTTTTCATACTGACCGGATCAAGCGTTGCACTTGTCGAATTATGACGTCATTATGAAGGCACTGATGACATCCTCATTAACCTATCCAATTCCCCATGGGGAGTACATTACAATGAGCCCTGTTTCAATTTTTTCCATGCAGCTGTTTCGGAGATAGAGGTGCAATTTTTTCAAATCCCATGTTCAAATCCCATAAGCATCTGTGTTTGTCCATTGTCCACTGGTGTCTGTGTAATTAATGTGGAAGTTAGACCGATGTCTCATCATGTGTTTCAGGTACAAGCTCAATTATGAGTCTTTGATCAATGTGGAAAAAATAATGCTTGAAGAATTTCAAGGAGAAACGTTCGAGGAAGTGCAGAATGTAAGGCGAAATGCACAGGTAATGAAGGAGGTGAGATATGGAGGGAAAAATGGCGAGATGTTAAAGTCTGATGTTCCAGAAAAAAAACAAAAAACAAGGATGGCTTTAAGAGAAACCGCAACAAAATCGAGAGCAATACCTTTGAAAACCTTCCAGTACAACGACAAGACTTTAAATAGCGTGAGTTTGCAGCAATATATTGATAGAAATTCAGACTACAAACTGTAATGCTTATGATTTATCAGTTAGCACAAGTTGATTTTGTGTAGGGGGAGGGAGTGGGGTACAGTTTTATGCTATATCTTCCTATCTAGTTGGGAACTCAGTCCAAGTAAATTATATTGAGAAAGGGACGAGTGAAGAGATTACTGATGGGCACACAAGTGCAGCGGTCAATAACGACTTTCGAAATGACGTAATCCATCCCAGAATGCTTGGTGCATATAAGCAGAAACCCCAGGAAACTGCGGTGTTCGGGGAAACATAAAGTATATTGCGTGTGCGAGATGAGGATTGTTTCCTAAAATGGCTCACAAAGCTTCTAAAAGAAGCTGAAAATACTTGGAAATATACGTGCGAGGAAGGGGTGTGCCAATGTACAACAATAAATTTGTACAATATTCTGAACTCGTCCAAAGAGCTGATAGCTTGCAGTTCCCCGTACTGCAAACTCTCAAGGATGTGGATGGGTGCAAGGTCCGAAAGTTTGTAGACGGGGTGCGTTCTACCCAAACCTTCAACCATCATTGCCAGTGAGTGGATTTTGAACCTTGCGGGATTATCTCGTGTGAACATGGCAGGCTTGATAATTTATTTTATGGATGTTTGCTATTGTAAAGACGATACTGTCATAATCAACATTCAGGCAAACCTCCCAGATGGAGTCCCTGTATCTGGTATGGTTGCTTATTGATACCGATGGGAAGATTGTCAATGCACACGATATGTTTAAAATGATGACATTAACTATTAATTGTGTTGGGGGTTGGAGGGTGTGGGGTGGAGTGGGAGTTGGTGGGCTCTGATGGCAGTTATAATTTTTTTTTTTGGTTTAGTTCCAGGGACTCAAAATAAATTATACTAGATTTTTGCATCTATTGGTACAAGGAGAAGTGTGTGTGTGTGTGTGTGTGTGTGTGTGTGTGTGTGTGTGTGTGTGTGTGTGTGTGTGTGTGTGTGTGTGTGTGTGTGTCGGTCGGAGCATCGATCACCCTTTCAGTTGAGGTATGAAGACGTCGATGTACTTGAGAGAAAACTGTTTATTATCTATCATACGTGTACACGAAGAGCATCAAACCACCAGGAACACCAATTATGTAATTGAGGAAGCCCGGAGAGTGCTGCACTCTGCCAGAGACGGTCATATCACTCTCTTATATAGTCAGTTTTATTTAAGGACAAATGCTTATCTTGCAATTGTCTTTTCTTTAACCCATGACCAGCTGTGAGCAGCTGGTTCATTTCTTTCAGCAATTGTGAATCAAGCATAGATAAAGAGGAAGTAAAGTTACTCCCTAAAGCTGCTCACACAGGATTACTCAAGGCTAACCACATCCTTATCTCTACAGTGTTCTTTATGAACAACAAGCGTATATTTCTTATTAGCTGCAAGCCAGAGAAAGTCTAGATGGGAACAAACAGAAGCTAACACAAAAAAGTTACAAATCCCAACGTGTGTGTGTGTGTGTGTGTTTGTGTGTGTGTGTGTTTGTGTGTGTGTGTGTGTGTGTGTGTGTGTGTGTGTGTGTGTGTGTGTGTGTGTGTGTGTGTGTGTGTGTGTGTATGCATGCATATTTTATCCACTGCCACCACTTGATAATTGTACGAACAGGAAAAGGTATGAACTTGACACCTCTCATCCACCGATATGTCTCATATTTTCTTGTATTTCCTTGATTCCGATTGACATTGAGGAACAGACCAATTATGGTTCACCATTTTGAAACTGCAACTCCATCATTTAAATGAAAATTAGGTTAAAAGACGATTTGAATTACAGATTTCGGGCTGGTTACTGCAAGTTAAAAGTGCCTGGCGAGCAGAACCGAGTCACTGAAAACACGTACACAGCGCGTCGTGCATACGCAAAAGGCCTCATCACATCCATACATCATTTTGAAAGTCCCGCATTGAAAATGATGGACTTGTTAATTCTCCCACACTAATTATGGATGCGATGACTTGTAATACCCACCCCATCGGAAACAGCGCTATACACAGTGTATCATATACAGTACATTTACATTGAGAAAATTGTGGTACAAAGCCCATGAGCCCCTGGGCCAATTTTTTTTTTTACCACCTAAAACCCTCCCATGTACCTACCACCCCCTGCCCCCCCCGAGTACAACCACCAATTTTCAATTCATATTCCATCCAGCAGTTCAGGAGTGCATAGAAGTCAAATAAACATACAAATAGACACATCAAATTAGAGTGGAATAACTTGCCTTAAGAGGGTTTGCAAAAGAACACAAAATCGGGTTTGATTTAAAGAATACATAGTGTACATATGCAGTGGGACCGAAGAGGGGTTCATTTTAATTAGGGTACTGTTCAACTTGCTCAGGACAAATCAATCGTTATATCTAGTTTTTTCCAGCAAAAACAAATAAGTAGTAAATAATATGTTAAAAAAAACAAATTTGAATAACACTTGTTAACTGAATTGGTGTGGTGATCATGAAACCTTGTACCGCACCAGCAATTGCTGCAACAGTCCTGACCAACAGATCGTGCCTGCCCTGCACTCCACATGGACTAGTCTGTGTCCTGAATGTGTTGCATCTGACTTCAACTCATTGGGAATGCTTAATTAATACACTTGCAGTTGGCAGCATTAGGTTCAAATTCATGGCCATTTGATTATATTTAGCACCGATCATATTTTGGTACATTGCACAGATAAAATACAAAGTAACTTGCGATAGCTGCATAGCGCTCCTGCGTACAGCCATCGTATTTGAACATGTGTAGGCCTATGATGTTAATCTTTATCGTACATCATGATAGTCATTCTTAAAAAGGCATGCCATGATTAAAACCACTTGGGTTGTATTGACCAAAAAAAGAAGAAGTTATCTTCTGCTCTCATGAACGATTAATACCCGAAAACGTCAGCTTCTCCATGCTTTCCAAGGCAGTTACCATTCCTCAATCAATGTCCAGTTGATTTCATCGATCGTTCTACCTGTCTAACTTTGCAGATTAATATGAGCCTTTACAATCAGGATGAGTTTTGCATTCTAAATGGGCAAACACCTTTGGTCTATAATAATGAATTTGAACTGAGTTCATCTAAACCCTGATTCATGAGCCAGGAGAGTCAGATGGGACATTCTAATGGGCCAACCCCATACTTAGGCAATTCAAAAAAAAAACCTTAAAAAAACTATTTGATACAATATTAAAACAAGGGAAAGAGCAATCAGAGATTGCAGACCCTCACCAAGACTGGTGTGTTATGTAATTAATAAGAGACATAATTAGAACTGCCACTTTATAACTGCTAGCTGTGATGACCGGGTACCAAGATGTCCCTCTTTGATACCAAGACATTCCCACCGTTTTGATTTTACATCTGACCCGAACCCATGACGTTATTCTTTATTACTATTCAATTGAATTTAGAATGGAATTAAAATAAATTCAATTCAGATGAAATGGAAGACCAAATAGGTACAATCCTGCATTGGAGTAATCAGAAGGAACCCGAACAAGCAAAAAGCAAAGATGACGTCATCAGGAAGAACCTGCATAGGATTCACATTTCAGATGCTACTCCTCAATCCTCAAACCCATCCAGATACGGCCAAGTGAGCCTTATTGAAAAAATAAATAAATAAATAAAATAAAAAAACAAAATCCACATCAAAAAATTAAATACTTCTGGCTGTCAGACCATGTGTCCAATCAAGTTGAAATTTAAAACATATATTCCGCATCACTACGAGATCACAATTATGAAGTTTCATATCAATTGATTAAGGGGTTCCAGAGAAAAAAATATTTAATATATTTCTTAAATCCAATATAACTGCCAAAGCATGTGAAATCAATTATTCCTTAACAACCTTGTACATGCATGCCTTGGCGAACATTTGTGTGAAGTTTCCCATTGATCTGTCCAGCTGTTCTGGAGAAGAATATTTAAAAAAAATGTTTTAGGGTAATTCCAATATGGCTGCCAAACCATGTGACCTATGACATCATATGTGTGAACCTTTTGGTCCTCATGGATAGGCGGTCATATATTTAAAGTTTCGCCTCAATCTGTTCAGCCGTTTCAGAGAAAATTTTTGAAGGTAAAAAAAAACAATACGGCTGCCAAATCACGTGACCAATGACGTAATTGTGGACCATTTTATCCCTAGATGACCCTCAAGAATTTTCATACTCATCAGATGTAGTGTTCTACATATGCAATTATGACGTCAGAAGGAAGGCACCTATGACGTCAAAAAAAAAACCACACTCATTCCCCATGAGGAGTACTTGCTATGTGCCATGTTTCAATTTTTTCCTTGATGCGGTTTCAGATGCAGTGGTCCAATTTATTTTCCGTTTTTCCAACATGGCTGCCACACCACGTGACATATGACGTCATAATTAACATTAAAACATTCTACATGAATCGTCTCATCAATGTTGAAAATTTCGTCTCAATCCGACAAGTAGTTGTGGAGAAAAACACGAAAGTTTTATGCAGACAAACAAACAAACCGATAGAAATGCAATATCCTCTCCTTCGGCGAGGGTAAAAATCCTTTTCAATGCGCATAACTATAAAAATGTGGCAACCCCCCCCCTCCTCCAAAATAGTTATCAACCTTTTTCCCCATTCAGAAAACGAGCTACTCCTCCAAAAAAGGGGGAAAAAATTTAATCGACAAACAGAGCAAATGAGGACAAAATGCTTTGACACTTGTGATAGGTAGATAGGGGTTCATGTGTCACTGATGATATCAAAATAAATATGTTAAATCAAAGTGGCGACAAAAGCAGACATTGAAAAAGTGAAAAAGCACGTAAATAAGCGTCAGAAGGAAAAATAAAACAATGGAGGTAAAGATCAGAGGGTTTAGGGAAATCCACGGAAAGCCTGCATGTTGGAAATAACAGGAAAATCCACAGAAAGCCTGCATGTTGGAAATAACACGAAAAAACATGCCCATGAGTCTGGGAATGATGAGCCGCAAGGGGTAGATGAACCAGTTATGTGATGGGAAGACAGGAGGATGTTGACCACACTCCATGACGTCTTAACTAATGATGATTGTGATGGAGGCGTGGAAGAAATCGCAAATTGACGCTAATAAATCTTTGCTAATCCTGCGTGGTAGTTCCACGATGATGCTCATTTTGCGGAATGGTCCTCCAAGTAAGAACGATGAACATGTGATCTGATGGAGAGAATAAAGATGGTCGATGAACGCCCTCTGCTGCTTTATTTCAGAGTCCTTCCGTGATCATCAGCCAGAACGCGTACTCATATTTTACGGCTCACCTATCCCACCTTCCGCGTGGGGTTGGCTGAGTGGGAGGTTTTTCGCTCGAGTCTTTCACAAAATAGCTAGCCCAGCACTGATATTTAACTGAAGGTGGCAGGAATTTGTGATTTGTTCACGGTTCTGGTGATAACTCACATTCTCTTCGCAAAATATCCTCTGAGATCAAAAAGTCCACCCTAAATACAATAAAAGATCAGACACCCATGAGGTTGGAATAATTGGGTTTGGGGCCTTTAATGAAGTAGTGTGTGTGTGTGTGTGTGTGTGTGTGTGTGTGTGTGTGTGTGTGTGTGTGTGTGTGTGTGTGTGTGTGTGTGTGTGAGAGAATGTATATGTATATGTATTTGTGTATATATATAGATATAATTTTATATATATATATATATATATATATATATATATATATATACATATATATGTAATTAATCAATTTATTGATTAATCAAAAAAAAATACCCTTTTTGCCAAAGCACATCTTCACTTTTGTCCCCAAATTTCAGCTTCCTTGCTCAAAGGATGGCCGAGATATCGCCTGGACAGCAAGAAAGAAAATAATTAATTGATTAATTGATCAACCAATCAATAAAAAATACCCTTTATAGCCAAATCACTTGGTCACTGTCATGTCCAAATATCAGTTTCCGAGCTCAAAAGGTGCATGCGATATTGGCAGAATGAGAAATAAAATAAATAAATAATTAATAAATCGATCATAATTAAGTTATTAATCAATTAACTGATTAATCAAAAAGTAAAAAAACGGCTTTGCCAAAGCACATCATCACTTTTATCCCCAAATTTCAGCTTCCTAGATCAAAGGATGGCTGAGATATCGTCCAGACAAACAAACAAACAAGACAAGCCGTTAGGCGACATGGCTGCTCGCTTGAGATGGAAAGCTGGCCGACGGACGAGCCGATATTCATGTACATGCTATCAATCAATTTAGCACAATAAATATGATTATCACAGCCCTCTTAGTTTGCACCCAGAAACCCGCCTTGTGAAATTTCAGGCATGTTTCCAAAGAGACTAACAAATGGCAGCCCTGGTAATTCCATTTATCTATTCGCTAAAGATTTTATTTTTTTATATGATACTGAAAGACATTCTCCTTGGGCACAAAAAAAACAGGTCCCTCGGAGGTCCAGTTTCGGAGGTATTGATTTTTTTTGTGCAGTCCACAATAAGTGTACGATGTACGATAAAGTATTTTAGATGTTGCTATGTAACGGAGGTGTGCATAACAACCATTCGTTTTTATGTACATGCTAGCCACATTGTACACATTTCACCCAAGTTTCATCAAAATCAGACTTTCTCTAAGAGATATTCGCAATTAACCATTTCTGAAATGTTCGACATGTACTTGCCCAAAACCTATCTCCTCCTACAAATATTTTTTGTTAGGGCTGCAAATTGGCATGAAGGGAGCGAGATAGATTATGCACAGAAATCAAAGCTTCGATTTTTCGATTTTTTTTTTGATTTTTTTCGATTTTTTTGACCACTTTAAAGGGCCGTTGCTATGCCCACATGAGTGTGTGTGGAATATATATATATATATATATATATATATATATATATATATATATATATATATATATATATATATATATCGTTCGGGAGGTCCCATATTCGAAAGCACATGATTCCCAGAAATATTGGTCCTACCTACAAAATTTCATTGGAATTGGTTGAGTGGTTTAGCCCCGAGGCTTGACCAAAGTTTCGCCGACAGACAGACAGATGGAAATGTCCAGAATAAGGGTGCTCTAAGAGCAGCCAAAAACAACCAAACGGAGTAAAAACTGAGTACTCCCTTCCTTAGGTACTCAGCGATGACATCATGCATCGCCTGGATGTGGAATTGGGAAAGAGCGGTGTCCAATATTTGATGAAGTCCATTGTAAAAAAGCTTTATATATTGGATGAAGTGCATTTTGCAAGCAGCTAAATAAATCAGGTAAATCAAGAATAAGTGATCAGAATGGACTCATGTAGGTTTCAAAGGTTAATTTTTAATGTAAAAATATCAAAAGTTATAAAATAAAACTATGGTTGTTAGGCCATGCTAAAGGCCCAGTCACACCTTGATGTTTTAGCCAGCAATGGCAAGGTATCAAAATGTATGTAAAACGCTGGCTTACGCTGAACCTTTGATGTTTTTTTTTAAAAGATTCGGACGTATTCATCATGAGTTGGTCGTTTGCATAACATATTAGTAACGGACACAGAACGTTTCGTTGTCTCATAGATAACTTATACCAACGAATGCTTAGCCTGTTGTTGGCGTTCACAACCTATGCCCAACGATAGTCTAACTTATCCATAGCGCGCTGCACGTATCGCCGACGATCACGTGGCGTAGCCTATTAAAAGGCTGTCGCACAATGATTCAAATCATAACCGCCGGAGAAATGGAAGTGTCAACATCGCAGTCACACCTTGGCGATCTTGTCAGTGTATGCCGACCTCTGAAAAATGCGTCTAAAACGCTGGCGCACGTAGAATACGGCATGGGTAAGTTTGGTATACATGAATAGAACGCTAAAGTTCGCTATCATACGTCGTAGTAAGTGGAGTACGTCTTGTACTTTTAAACGTGTTAAACATTTTACAACGTACTTGCCGTATGCCTCACACGTTCCGCATGCGATGGGAATAAGTTGTACGCACAATATGTGATCGTTGGCACACGTCGACAAAAGTTACTTGTAAGTTACTCATAAGTCGAAACACGTCAATGTAATGGTTAGCGTCAGTGTTCCAGAAATCGAAGCGTCACTAGAAATCGAAGTGTCAATATGACCGTCAAACCGAAGAAAAAAAAAATAAAAAAAAACCAAAAAAAAAAACCGGGGAGTCTGGAACACTGATGCTAGCCATTACATTGACGTGTTTCAACTTATGAGTACCTTACAAGTAACGTGTGTCGACGTGTGTCAACGATCGCGTAACGTGCCTACAACACATTACTCATAGGTTAGAAACAAGTTTCGGGAATGCTAAACATTACCTCGACGTGTTTCGACTTATGATTAACTTACAAGTAACGTGTGTCGATGTGTGTCAACGATCGCATAACGTGCCTGCAACTTATGGCCAGCGTAGTGGAACTTGTGAGTCATACGCTGGCATAAGTCATAAAATTTCAAGCATGCTAAAATTTGAGGACAACCACAAAGTACGACGATGAAAGCCAGCGTACTACGACGTATGGCAGTGTTTTTCAGCGTGTTCTCAATGTTTCCAAAACTTACCCATAACGTATTCGACGTGTGCCAGCGTTTTAGACAAATTTTTCAAAAATCGGCATAAGCTGGCTAAAACGTCAAGGTGTGACTGGGCCTTAAGAGGCAAAGTTTATTCTTTTAAGTCGAAGATAAATGTGACAGGGTGGAATCTATAAATTGAAGTCGAAACATACAGTGATTGTGATAGTCTTGTCTTGTTCCCATGTTGAACATTGTTAACAACTGAGCCAATTCGAGTTATCAACATGTTAAGTTACTGTCTTTCCTTTTTGATACATTGATTGAATTTAGATTGGTATCGATTGTTTAATTGCCTGCTCAAGAGATAGTGATTCTATGTCTGGGTTCAATTCCCGACCCAACGATAAACTCAGCACAGTGCAGTATAACAATCATTTTGTACCCTTTCAAAATATGATCTTGACTGTTAAAACATTACGAATTGTAGAACCAGTGATTTTCCGTCTCCAAGGAACCCTCAATTCTGTTTCACAAAATAAACTCCGTTTCGTGTTCTATCTCGACCTCTTCCCCCAGACTCTTCCAAAGGGGTGGGTCTCTTTCTTGGTGGAATCCCTTGGCAGTGTATTTTCCATCCAGGGTGATGCAGAAACACAGGGAATGATAAAATTATTGTTTCTTTAGCTGTTTTTGATCATTAATTTTGGCAATCTCATCTGTATTTTGATCAGTTTCTTATGTAGGGACTTGTGTTTGCGTTCAACTTACCAGGCCAAAGTGATTGTTTGATATCTGGATTGTCCAGCAATCTGGATCGTTATGACAGTAAACATGCATTGAATAAAGCATGTTCGGAATTTCTTAATCGTCATAAGCGGTAGTTGGTTCATTATAACCAGGGTGCGAGATACAGAGGTCCGACTGCATGTAAACATGCATTCCTTAAAATATGCATTGTAACACTTACCATGATACACCATCTTCTTCTTCTTCTTCTTCTTCTTCTTCTTTCGGCTGCTCCCGTTAGGGAAATCGCCCCAGCGGATCATCCGTATGTTCCGCATAGTGATTTGGCACATGTTTTACTCCGGATGCCCTTCCTGACGCAACCCTGGTCGCCTCTTACGACACAGGGATATGCTACACCTATTTTAACCGGGGTATACACACCGGCTCAGTATACTGGTACTCATTTCACCGACCTCGGAAGGATGACAGGCTGAGTCAACCCCTGGTGTATTAATTCAGTGGCCCAACGGGGCTTGAACTCAGGACCTTTTGGATCCCAAGCCGCTGCCCTAGCCACTGCGCCAACACCAGGTATTCATGATACACCATCTATAAAAAGTAAATATGTACCATTTCTTACCACTGTACACCATCTGCAAATAACAAAAACCCACAGACATTTCTTGAAACATACCACCATAAAACCGAGAAACACCTGCACCCTATCATGTTCAATTAATTGTGCCATTCAAGATCACATGATGTGCCATTGTCTCCAGTCACGTGACTCTTTGTGAGCAGGAGCGAAGATCCACAGATTGACTTTTGTTGATGCATAATTTAATTTATGGATATTTACTGACAGTTTTGTGATTTTCTTTTCCTAGTATTATGACCGAGTTTCATCAGTCGGAAAATTTCAGGCTTATAGCCCACCGAGAAAGTACTAAACATTTATATGAGTGAATGAGTCAATTATTGAGCGAGTCATTGTCTGGTTAGTAAGAGGTACCTTTATTGTTGTGGTTCTGTGAAACCGCTACTCCCCCGAGGCATTGGCACACAACATATAGCGGTCCTGAGACAGTTATTTCATTGGTATTCATTTTATGTAGCCCTTCTCTATTGTGTTGTGGGATTATGCGTTGTATGCATTGTGTGGGCTTTCGGTAGGTCTTTATTCCCATCCTTTATTTATTTTATTTACTTTGCTGCACACACGAGCCTCTCCTTAAAGCGCCCCTGCATGCAAGCAGCTCATTAGCATACGTGCGCCCTTTCACATTCAACCCTCATGCCATTACCTAACAAATGCTCACC
>NC_140972.1:79446062-79458562 GCF_056783735.1 Eptatretus burgeri | reverse complement strand
TGCCCTTTTTTGGCTATTTACAAGAACCTAGGTATACCTGAAGTGCCTCACCCATCCCCACCTGTTAACCGAATGGCTACTGTATCTGGAGTGGCCACATAGTTTTTCGATGCAAGGCTGTTGCAAGAAAACCATTTGTGCACAAGAGCTGTTTGGCACGTTTTGCTCAGAAATATAGAAGTGGTACAAGGTGCTCAAAGCACTTTGCCCTGCATCATCATTTGGTTGAGAAAATATGGACCTATTACAGGTTTTTGGAGGGGGGATATCCCCCTCCCCTTCACCCCGTGGCACCACCTTGCATCCATATTAGTGTTAGCAGGAGTCAATTAAAAACAAATGGCATGTGCAAAAGTGATCGTAAAGAAGGGGTAAATTGTGTTTTAATTTTTGAACTCAAAGCTTCACCATGGACATTCCTCCCCCCACCCCTCACACTCTTCCCAAGTAGGCTGCATATAATATAGCTCTGGTGCATCTACTTACTCCCCTGTTATCCCTTCACAACAACAGGTGGGAAGTAACTGATCAGTGTTTATTGTCGAGACTGTGCTTTGTTGCTTATTTAAAGTGTTTGTCGCTTATTTAAAGTTTGGCCCAGGTCGAAACCTGCTTTGTTACCCTGTGCACTTGGTGCAAAGTGGGGTTAAGCAATTGGTTCACTCTGTCTGTCTGTCTGTCTGTCTGTCTGTCAGTCTATTTCTCTGATGTAGGAACTACTTAATTTCAATTTAATTTGAAATTTTGAACACCGTAGAACACAATTATTTGTTTTTCGAATCGGAACACAGACTTGCAGTTTTGCAGTACTTTGGCTCTGAATTTGGCAAATTGTACGGAGTCTCATCCCAAATGCCTGTGCACTCGACGGTAAAGCAACTGCTTCAGTCTGTCTGCATGTCTAAGAGTCAAAATTGAAAACCATTCCAAACAGGAAACACTGTTTTTCGGGAGGTCATAAAGGACATAACAACAGGCATGAAGATCTAATTTAATGTGTTAAATAAAGTGGTGTGAAAGATAGTGCATCAACAGCGGTAAACTTCTGAATAAATGTTTATTTTTTTCCAACAGCTTTTACAACTTTCATTTAATTGAATACTTGAACACAGTGGAACACGAATAGCCTTGTTTGCATTCCCATAAATGGGAAAGATTGTATGCTGTCTCGACCAATGAAATTTACTGCACGCTCAGCGGGTGGGAAAACTTCAAGATTTTGCTCTTGCTCTTGCTCTTTTTTTTTTGCTTGGTCTTGCTCTTGCTCAGAAATATTTTGCTCTTGCTCAGAAATATAGATCGTGCTTGGAAACCCCAAGCAATGAATTGAAAAGACACTTCCCGTGTCTATATTCTCAAGACTGCGTGGGGGTAAGGTTTTCTATGAACTCTCCAGTTACCTTTTTGAACGTATATATATATATATATATATATATATATATATATATATATATATATATATATATATATATATATATATATATATATATATATATATATATATATATATATATATATATATATATATATATATATACACGACACTTCCCGTGTCTATATTCTCAAGACTGCGTGGGGGTAATGTTTTCTATGAACTCTCCAGTTACCTTTTTGAACGTATATAATTATATATATATATATATATATATATGTATACATATACATATATATATGTATATGAGCCTGGTGTTGGCGCAGTGGTTAGGGCAGCGGCTTGGGATCCAAAAGTTCCTGAGTTCAAGCCCCGTTGGGCCACTGAATTAATACACCAGGGGGTTGACTCAGCCTGTCATCCTTCCGAGGTCGGCGAAATGAGTACCAGTGTTTTGGGCCGGTGTATACCCCGGTTAAAATAGGTGTACCATATCCCTGTGTTGTAAGAGGCGACCAGGGTTGCGTCAGGAAAGGCATCCGGCGTAAAACATGTGCCAAATCACTATGCGGATCATACGGATGATCCGCTGTGGCCACCCCTCACGGGAGCAGCCGAAAGAAGAAGAAGAAGATATATATATATATGTATATATATATATATATATATATATATATATATATATATATATATATATATATATATATCTTCTTCTTTCGGCTGCTCCCGTCAGGGGTAGCCACAACGGATCATCCCTCTCCACTTCGCTCTATCCTCCACATCTTCCATTGACACTCCAACCACCCGCATGTCCGCCCTCACCGCATCCATGAACCTCTTCTTTGGCCTTCCTCTTCTCCTCCTACCTGGCGGCTCCATCCTCAGCATCCTTCTCCCGATATACTCCGCTTCCCTCCTGTGCACATGTCCAAACCATCTCAATCTCGCCTCTCTCACTTTGTCTCCAAACCGTCCTACCTGCGCTGTCCCTCTAATAGACTCATTTCTGATCCTGTCCATCCTCGTCACCCCCAACGAGAATCGCAGCATCTTTAACTCTGCCACCTCCAGCTCCGCTCCCTGTCTTTTTGTCAGCGCCACCGCCTCCAAACCATACAACATAGCTGGTCTCACTACCATCTTATATACTTTCCCCTTCACTCTTGCAGCTACCCTTCTGTCACAAATCACTCCTGCAACTCTTCTCCACCCACTCCATCCTACCTGCTCTCTTTTTCACTTCTCTACCACACTCTCCATTACTTTGGACAGTTGATCCCAAGTATTTAAACCCATCCACCTTCCCCACCTCCACTCCTTGCAACCGCACCATACCAACACCTTCCCTCTCATATACACACATGTACGCCGTCTTACTCCGAATGACTATCATTCCCCTTCTCTCCAGTGCGTACCTCCACCTCTCGAGGCTCGCTTCAGCCTGCTCCCTTCTCTCCCTACAGATCATGATGTCATCCGCGAACATCATAGTCAATGGAGACTCCAGTCTGATCTCGTCCGTCAACCTGTCCATCGCCATTGCAAACAGGAAAGGGCTCAGAGTCGATCCTTAGTGCAATCCCACTTTTACCTTAAACCGGTCCGTCATTCCTACCGCACACCTCACCGCTGTGACACTGTCCTCATACATATCCAGCTCCACCCTCACATACTTCTCTGCCACTCCCGACTTCCTCATACAATACCACAACTCCTCTCTTGGCACCCTATCATAAGCTTTCTCTAAATCCACAAACACACAATGCAACTCCTTCTGGCCTTCCCTATAGTTCTCCATCAACATTCTCAAAGCAAACATTGCATCAGTGGTGATCTTTCCTGGCATAAAGCCATATTGCTGCTCACAAATCATCACCTCTCTTCCCAACCGAGCTTCTTCCACTCTTTCCCACAACTTCATGGTGTGGCTTAACAACTTTATACCTCTGTGATTACCACAGCTCTGCACATCACCCTTGTTCTTACGGAACCAGTACACTTCATCTCCATTCCTCCGGCATCCTCTCACTTTCCAAGATTCTATTAAACAATCTGGTTAAAAACTCCACTGCCATCTCTCTGAAACACTTCCATGCCTCCACTGGTATATCATCTGGGCCAACCGCCTTTCCACTTTTCATCCTCTTCATAGCAGTCCTCACTTCATCCTTACTGATCCACCGCACTTCCCGATTCACTATCTCCACCTCTTCCAACCTTCTCTCTCTCATTTTCTTCATTCATCAGCTCCACAAAGTACTCCATCCACCTTCTCAACACACTCTCCTCGCTTGTCAGCACATTCCCATTTGCGTCCTTTATCACCCGAACCTGCAGCACATCCTTCCCAGGTCAGCCCCTCTGTCTTGCCAATCGGTACAAATCTTTTTCCCCCTTCCTTTGTATCCAACTTCTCATACAGCTCGCCATATGCCTTTTCCTTAGCCTTTGCCACCTCTCTCTTCGCCTTGCGCTGCCACTACTTGTACTCCTGTCTACTTCCTTCATCTCTCTGGCTATCCCACTTCTTTTTCACCAACCTCTTCTTCCTTATACTTTCTGTACTTCCTCCTTCCACCACCAAGTCTCCTTATCTTTCTTCCTCTGTCCAGATGTCACACCAAGTACCTTCCCAGCGATCTCCCTCACCACTTCTGCTGTCGTTGTCCAACCATCCCACATCTCTTTACCACCATCCAACACCTGTATCACCTCCTCCCTAAATTCCACGCAACAGTCTTCCTCCTTCAGCTTCCAGCATCTGGTCCTTGGTTGAGCCCTCACTCTCTTCCTCAACCTCACCTCCAAAATCATCCTGCAGACCACCAATCTTTGCTGTCGAGCTACACTCTCCCCTGCCACCACCTTACAGTCTCTAATCTCTTTCAGGTTGCATCTCCTGCTTAAGATGTAATCCACCTGTGTGCACTTTCCTCCACTCTTGTACATCAACCTGTGTTCCTGCTTCTTCTTGAAATACGTATTTAACAGTGCCATTTCCATTCTTTTGCAAAATCTACCACCATTTGCCCTTCCACATTCCTCTCGTTGACACCGTACCTACCCATCACCTCCTCATCACCTCTATTCCCTTCCCCAACATGCCCTTTGAAATCTGCTCCAATCACCACTCTTTCATCCTTGGATACACTCTCCACCACTTCATCGAACTCATTCCAGAAATCTTCTTTATACTCCATCTCACACCCCACTTGCGGGGCATATGCACTGATGACATACATCATCACCCCTTCAATTTCCGACTTCACACTCATCACTCGGCCCGACACTCTCCTCACCTCCAATACCCTCTTGACATAATCCTCCTTCAGGATTACCCCGACACCATTTCTCCTCCCATCCACACCATGGTACAAAAGTTTGAAACCACCTCCAATGCTCCCCGCCTTACTCCCCATTCACTTGGTCTCTTGTACACACAGTATGTCCACCTTTCTTCTCTCCATCATATCAGCCAACTCTCGCCCTTTGCCAGTCATAGTCCCAACATTCAGAGGTCCAACTCTCAACTCCACAATTCTACCCTTCCCCTCTCCCACTGCCTCTGGACATGCCTTCCCCGTCTCCTTCTCCTCCTTCACCCAGCAGTAACACAATTTCCACCGGTACCCCGCTGACCAACGGTACCGGTAGCGGTCGTTGGTAACCCAGGCCTCGACCGATCCGGTATGTAAATCCGTTTTATTGTCCGCATAATGATTTGGCATAGGTTTTACGCCGGATGCCCTTCCTGATGCAACCCTGGTCGCCTCATACGACACACAGGGATATGGTACACCTATTCTAACCGGGGCATACACCGGGCCCAGTATACTGGTACTCATTTCGCCGACCTCGAAAGGATGACAGGCTGAGCCAACCCGCTGGTGTATTAATTCAGTGGCCCAACGGGGCTTGAACTCAGGACCTTTTAGATCCCAAGCCGCTGCCTAACCACTGCGCTAACACCAGGCTGGATGTGTATGTATTGTTGCGGTATTCGCGCCCGCCGGCGTGCTGACGGCCACGTAACTCGAATCGCGGAACGTCGCCCACCGGACGGACAATCCAGTCGTGACCCTCTCGGACTAACGCCGGGAACCAGTCACGGGTGGACCTTTCGGTCTCACCGCGATCGAGCCAACCAGCCCCCGCGTGGGATAGGGTTGCTCGCCAAATTCGACCTACCTAAGTACCCACGCAGAGGGTAGACCGGGCGATCGCACCTCGCCGCAGGTCGACTTCGGACACGGGCCACTTAAGCGACCCGTTCCGTACTATCAGAATAACCGAGCGGTGTTATCGTCGACCTCGACGGTTCGATTAATTATCGGGCGTATTCAGCCCACTACCAACCCTTTACGTGAAGCAAGATGAGGATTCAATGGAGGAAAAGACGAAGCGAAGCGGGAGAACAGTTCAACAATAAAGCACATTTATTCGCGGCACACGGGAAGCACACATACAATTCCACCAAATGCACACAAAAAAAAAGAAAACACAATTCCATTTACACAAAAAGCAAATATAAAAGTGAAAACACAGTGCAGAGCTAATACCGACTACCGAGCACACGGCAACACTTATACAATTCTACTTCACAGACGGCGCCGACAACACATACCCAAAACCAAGGAAAGAATACCCTCAAGAATGAGGCGGGCCTGAGGCCGAGACCGGGTCGCGCCTACCCGTCTGGTGATGAGACGCGGAGCGGCGATGGCGCCTCACTCCGCGGGCCTCGCGGACAGTGCCTGGCAGGGGGTGGGAAAGGGGCCCCCTTGGTCGCACTATCTCAGCGCGGGGGGAAACAGGAGGGGGTTGCTGATGCTCGGGGTATAGAGGATCTTTATTATCCCTGGTGTGCGTCTCCCCCGCGGCCAGGTCGCGCTGCCGGCCTTCCTCGGGCGTGCAGCTCCCGGCACCGTCGCGAGCACCCCCTCGTCTGCCTTCGCCGCTGCCGCCTCTCCGCCTCTGGACTCTCCACCCTGGACTCTTCTTTGGGCTCTCCTCGTTCGACTCTCTTCAGCTTCTCCAGCTACTGCAGGCTTCGGGCTCCAGACTTCCACACGGCTCTGACTGACGAACACGGTCCTTTTATCCCCCCGTAGCTTCGCCTTTGACCCCCTCCCTTTGACCTTTCACCTCGCTCCCCATTGGCCCGAGAAAAAGTGGGCGTGAAGGCTTTTGATCCACAAATTTGCATATATCGATCGTTCTGGAGGCGGGGCCAAATCGCCCCTCGCTCACCGATTGGACGGCAAAAAGTGGGCGTGTGTCGTTTTTGAAGCACAAAATCCGTGATTTTGTACACGCTGTTCAACGTGCGCCCTGCACGAGTCCAACACCGGTACCCACAGCGGGGCAAGAACGGTGGCGATGCTACGGTTGCGAGGTGTGACGTGAAGGTCGAGGCGGTTGTGGTGAAGCGGTGGTTGTGGTTGGTGGTTGATGTTGTGGTTGTGGTGGTAATCATGGCGGTTGGTCCAAAATAAAGATAGTAAAAGAAAAACGGCTATCCTGAAGAGTCGCAGCTCGCATAAATGACATGTATTCCCACTAGACAACGGGTTTGGGCCTAACTACACATGCACTTACCGAGATACCTCACCTAAGGGACCTGAATGGTGGTTTGCGAATTTGGTAACCACAACACTACCCCCTCCCCTTTTTACAGACTCGTCCCGAGTCGTCAAATTTTCGTGTGCCATCATGTGTAGTTTTCCCCTAGTACATTTTACCTACGGATCCCTGGGTGCGACATTCATGGTATTCGTGTCCCCAAAATAAATAACCTGTGGGCTGCGTAACTACCTAAACAAACTCACTCACACGGACGACTTAAATAAAATTGCCGGCGCTAAGACAGACATGCCAGGGGCGCACTCATATTTACAGTACATCTTAACCTTAACTTACAAATTTTACACTAAACCATGGCCCAGGATCAATGAACTCTGCAAAAAGAAAGCAGTTAGCAGGGAGCCAGGCTGCTCGCATGCAGTCTATGGCTCAAAACAATGCAGGTGACAGGGAACGTGGCTGGCTGCTCAGACGCAGTCCAAGGCCTTCCCTTTTGAACTGAACGCAGTGAACCACAACGGTGCATGGGCCGCACAAATGCAGTCTCCGTGCCAGCTCAAGTGGCACACGCAATGAGCACAACGAATGGATGGATGAATGGATGGACCGAATGCAGTGAACCACAACGGTGCATGGGCTGCACAAACGCAGTCTCCGTGCCAGCTCAAGTGGCACACGCAATGAGCACAACGAATGAATGGATGAATGGATGGACGCAAAACACGGTGCACGGGCCGCCACTGCAGGCCCGTGTTGTAGCTGCCAACAGGGCAGTTCTCGCAGCTTGCAAACTGTTGCCTTGATCCTGGCGCACATGGAAATGAACAGGGGGGGGCAAAGCAAAAATTGAACGGGGCTGGTGAACGTGGGCAGTGGGCATGGCATGGCAAAGGCAGCAGGCAAACACAGCCCGCAGAAGAAGGCCGCTGCAGGCAAACACAGCCCGCAGAAGAAGACCGTTGCAGGCAAACACAGCCGGCAGATGAACTGGCCGGCACAGGCCTTGAAGAAAACAGCCAGCAGATGAACTGGCCGGCACAGGCCTTGAAGTACAGCAGCTGCAGACGAAGTGGCCGGCACAGGCCTTGAAGCAAAACACGGCCAGCCGATGGCACAGGCCTTGCAGCAAAACAACAGCTGCCGATCAAGTTGGCCGGCCTCCGCCTTGAAGAAAAACACGGCCAGCCGATGAAGTTGGCCAGCCTTTGCCATTCAGTGGAGGTTGGTGGAGGGAGTGCGGTGGTGCTGGCCACTTGGAAGGCGGGCTCGGACCTACCTACCTGTCTCCCTCCCACCTATCGCCTTTGCCTGTCACTGTACATACCCACTCCCTTAATTTGTCAAACCCCAATTTAGCCCCCTTAATTTTTTTGTTGTTTTTATTTTTACTCCCCCACTATAAATCGTCCCCTAACCCCCTTTATCGTCCTTGTTCGGCTAACCTATCCTGTCACCTAGCCTACTCCCAACCCCTACGTTCCCTTCCCGGAGGGGAATAAGGGAGAGCTAATGTCCTGTGCCGAGGCCCAACGAAGCCTCAGAATGGCCTCCCCAGAGTTCGGCGATCTAACCAAAGTGGGTCCAGCGGCCCACAACGACAGCGAGGGGATGGATGGTGCGGAGGGGTACATCTCCTAATCTACCCTAACCATTTAACTGTTAAACTACCCCGGGGCTTTCAACAAGCGCCTCTCGCTTAAACTATTGGTTCTAACAACCCAGATTCCCGTCGCCTGTGTTGGTGTCCTCACAATTTCGGGCCTCGCCCCCCAATTTTCTCTCCGTGCCCTCACACGGTCTCCTGGCTGGGACACGTGGCTCCCTTTGGCAGGCACGACCCTCTGCCGATTCTCCCGCTATGGCACCCCCGGCACTACACTGCCTCCGAGCCTACCAGCTCCCTAACACCGGGGAGTGCCCCCCATGGCACCTCCCCTGAAACGCACACGTGGCAGGCCGGCCTCCCGGGCCCCTTTCCGAGGGTCACCCTTGCCCACAACACTGCCCACGCGGCTAATGGCGCCCCGGGCACCCGCACCAAGCAGGCGCACCCGTGCCCACTACGCTATCCCGGCCCCCCATGGGCCCTTGGCCTACCACGGCCGACTAGCCTGGTGCCCGGGGTACCCACTCAGCGATACTCACCTTTCGCAGCCACGCTCCCAAGCCCGTCAACAGGGCTCCTGCACCCCTCCAAATGGGTTTCGAGCCTACATTCCCACCAACAGCAAAACGACCTCCATTTTTCAATTTGACTAACCCAGCTAACTCACTTTACTCTGACCCCGGGGTCCCTTGGGCGGGAGTCACTCCTCCCCCCAATCACTCATCGCACCATGCATTCCCCATTCACTCCACACACACAGACCCGCTGGCCTCACTCACTCACCAAGCACATGCTTCCACTTCACTCACCAACTCTTCAACACACACACCACTGAACTCTGCCATCCTTCTATCTGCACCCCCTAACTAACTCGTGCTCCCACGTCGTCCCTTAAACTATAGCACGTTCCTTTTAACACTACGTAGCTAAGCTACGTCCCCACTACACATTCACTGTCTGTCACTGTCTCCAAATAATCCCATTAATCAATTCCCCAACCTAAATCTGGCTACAATCCCTCTAACTAATCCATTCCACGGACTCCATGAGGACTTACCCCTGCCCCATGAAGTCGGTCTAACTAAGCTAACCCTTCCCCCTAACTAGTTTCCATCCTGTGCCCAGGGTAAGGGGGTCTTTCACCCCTTGCCCAGGAATCCTGTACACCCGAAAGTGAGGCTTGCTTTTTTTTTTTTTTTTCCATGCGCAGCACCTTCGCGGCAACTCAGAGCTCGCGCACTTTGCACCTGCCCGTGACGTCATGCAGCTGCACGTGTTCCTCGTCCCTCCTTGGACGGGACCATCCGGCAGAGATACCCCTCCTGCCGGATTCCAACCACACGTGCAGCCATGACGTCACCGTGCGCAAAAAAAAACACAAGCCCCGCGTCTCGAGGGGTTCCCCACGCGAACACATGTGCTTTGCCCGTTGGAGCTTAACACACACGATCGCGTGGAGAACCCGTCCGGTCCAAATCCGTTTACCTGCCTAAACTTTGTCTGTCCGCGGGATCGGCAAATCCACCGCGTGAGTTTCCGGACCGGGACTTCACTCTCGCAAGCGAGCACGTGGTGGTCTCGTGCGTTGCACAGCACGAACCGCGTGCTCACTGCTGGGTGAACCCGGCACGGTCCCCGAAACAGCTACAGCCGCTACACGGCTTTCTCTCCTCTGTCGCCGTCTCCGTCTCCATTCCACACACGCATACCTGCGTGTTACGACGCACACAGTCCACACCATCACATTCACACGGGGAGACGCGGCTGCGTGCTCCCGCATGCCAACCGACATCTCCCTCTCATACCGCTCTCTCACACACACGGTCTCCCTGGCACACAGCAACCTTGCACACGGCCGTTCACTCACGCGTGCGGGGGAACTCACCCGCACTCCGTGCCTCATCCACACACGCGGGGGCACTCACCCGCGGTACCTCACTCATACACACGGCGACACTCACACACGCGGTCTCTTCCACACACGGTGCCTCACCCACACACGCGGGGGCACTAACCCGCGGTTCCTCACTCACACTCCGTGCCTCACCCACACACGCGGGGGCACTCACCCGCGGTTCCTCACTCATACAGGCCGTTTCACTCACACCCACGGCCTCTTCCACACACGGTCCCTCACCCACACACGCGGGGGCACTCACCCGCGGTGCCTCACTCATACAGGCCGTTTCACTCACACCCACGGCCTCTTCCACACACGGTGCCTCATCCACACACGGCGTGCTGGGAAGCACGTACTCCGGCACCATCGCCACCACACCACTCACACACGGGGTCGCACTCACACCTTGCACCACACACACAGGGACAACCACACTGGGGATTTGTGTCCCCACAAGGGTCTCCGGGGCCTCTATACCCCCAAGCTCTCCGTGCACCCGTCCACAGCACCCCTCCCCTCAACCTCGCAAAGCACGACCGAACTCACCTGGTCGTGACTCGCCTCAAGGGGGCATACTCCCTCCCCTCGTTCCTGGAGGAGGCCATCCAGGTGCTCGCACTGGGTCTCTACCCAGTCCGCCAGCTCACCCTCACTATCCTCCACTACCTCCGTGTGTGTGTGTGTGCGTCACTTACCCCGTCTTCCTCGTGTAGTCTTTCCTCTATTTTTTCTATCTCCCGTGTCTCTCGCAACTCTTCACCCTTTACCTCCCTTGTCTCAACTATTATTTCCTTTGTCACGGCCTTCATGCCCGCCTGCAGGCATCGGCCCATGTTCTGCGTCTCACCCCGTAGCTCCCTCATTTCTTCCTTCATGTTTGCTTCCATTCCGTTTATTTTTGTATCCATCTTTTCGTTTATTTGTTGTGTATTCGCATCCATCGTCGTTTTCACTTCATTCATATTCGCATCCATTTTTTCGATCATTTTCGCATTCATCTTTTCGTTCATTGCCGCCAGCATGGCGCATAGCTGGGCCATGTCGGATGCACTCAGCTGAGCCGCTTCGGCAGGGGTTGGGGAAGGGTCTTGGTGGAGAGGGGGGGGGAGGTGTCACACACCGCGGCCGCTGCCGCACCCACCTCAGGCTCTGGGTTCAGTTGGGCGAGTCCGTGTTCCTGCACAATCAACATTTCCTGCTCGGGGATTCCATCCTGGACCATGGATCTTACACATTCTACATCCATTTCTAATACCCCCAGCTCCCGCTCGCCTTGAGACGCCATCTTGCTTCTCGTGAAGGGTTAATTTGAATCGCTCGTAATTTGGAGGGAATCGGGGGTCGCTTCTCTCACCCCTGGTGTTCGATTCCCGTGAATTTAGCCGGAGACAGGAGAGCCTGTTTTCCTGTTCTCCGATACCAGTGCCGCGAGGAGGGCGATGAGTTTATATCGCACGACCTGACACAAGTGTTGCGGTATTCGCGCCCGCCGGCGTGCTGACGGCCACGTAACTCGAATCGCGGCACGTCGCCCACCGGACGGACAATCCAGTCGTGACCCTCTCGGACTAACGCCGGGAACCAGTCACGGGTGGACCTTTCGGTCTCACCGCGATCGAGCCAACCAGCCCCCGCGTGGGATAGGGTTGCTCGCCAAATTCGACCTACCTAAGTACCCACGCAGAGGGTAGACCGGGCGATCGCACCTCGCCGCAGGTCGACTTCGGACACGGGCCACTTAAGCGACCCGTTCCGTACTATCAGAATAACCGAGCGGTGTTATCGTCGACCTCCACGGTTCGATTAATTATCGGGCGTATTCAGCCCACTACCAACCCTTTACGTGAAGCAAGATGAGGATTCAATGGAGGAAAAGACGAAGCGAAGCGGGAGAACAGTTCAACAATAAAGCACATTTATTCGCGGCACACGGGAAGCACACATACAATTCCACCAAATGCACACAAAAAAAAGAAAACACAATTCCATTTCCACAAAAAGCAAATATAAAAGTGAAAACACAGTGCAGAGCTAATACC
>NC_140972.1:79418562-79436062 GCF_056783735.1 Eptatretus burgeri | reverse complement strand
ATGACATATCTGACATGACACAGTGTCCTTCATGAAGAGTCGGTGAGCTATCGTCGGCACCATGGCGAAATTTCTGCCCAGCTACTTAGTCGAATGTCAGGTCAAGCCAGCCGCTTCGTGAAAGACTTGGGCCAAAAACGTTCCCCAGCCAACCTCACAAAAAGGCCTGGGATTAACTGGGGCCAGAAAGTGGTAGTGCAATATCGGGTGGAGTTATGACAGGGGAATGTGACATTAACATAAACAGGACCTTTCATAAACTAAATTTACTTTTTCTTCATATTCACTACATGGTTGCAAGTCACATCGTGGGCTGGGGTGCAGTTGTGCAACTGATGCAGTTTAGGGCAGGAATTTGTTATGTGTTTAAGGTGCCAATGGTAACTCACCTACTTTTTGCAAACAATGTGGGATCTTTAACGTCCACAAACTAACACTGCGTGATGGGATACCCAATTTAATGTCCATCCGAGGGACAGCACACACATTGATGCTTCACTCTGCCTGCAAGACACCAGAATGACAGTTTGTAGCTGAGCCGAGATTCGAACCCAGCCGAGACAACTCAGAGGTGAGGTTGCACACCTCTCGGCCATACTGCCAGCCATAACTAAATTTGCAATGGAAGTATTTTCATTCAAAAAAATAATTCTCTCCTGTTTTTGTTTTCACTAACCTCGGCACATGAAGGAACTAAACAGCAGAGGGCAGCAAGTTCACAGAATGGCAAAGGACCGAAGGGGAACAGAGAGAAATGGACATCACAAATGAGTAGATCCTTCCATCCATCCATCCATTGGGACCATACTCTGTGTAGAGTGTTGGTGCTGCCTAAGCAGTCTCCTTGGCTATTGGGCACAATCCTGGACAGGTCTCCACTCCGACACAAGTGAGGAGATGGATGCCATAAATTAAAAATGTTGTGGGGGGGGGGTAAGGATCAGTGAGAATTTGTCAGAGCAGGGGTTGGTATTAATTGAAGCATGAGGTGACAATGGGCAGCAGTCTTAAAGGACTGGCCATGACACAGAGAGTCAGCTGTAGAGATGAGAAAATAAAAGGATGAAGGAATGGATTTGAGCTTCCTGCTTATACATGTAGAGAGTGGCTAGATATGGGATTCTAGAAGAATGTGTGTGACCTCAGTGGGCTCAGGGAGGATGGAGGAAGGAAATGGTAGTAGGAGTGAGGATGGAAGTGAGGTGTTAGAAAACTGAGAGTCCATCAACCTGTTTCTGGTGTGCGAGAAGTAGAGATTGGGACTCAGCCTCCTACCTGGAGGTGTCAATAACAAGGACTGAAAGGGCACTCGGTAGAGCGCATACCTCCACCACGTAATTTCTGATCCACGAGAACATATCGGGCCCAATACATTTTTGAAATAACATGCTATATAATCGTTTTTGGCCCGATCTCTCAATGGTGAAGAATCACTTAAAAAAATTATCAGATCTGGATCCGGATCTGGGTCTTCACCAAAATTTAATTGACTCTTCCTTGTCACACACCCAACCTGTCCACAAAATTTTATCCGGATGTGTCCACAACTTTTTGAGATATCCTGCACACAAACAAACCAACAGACAAACAGACAGAAAGGGGTAAAAACATAACCTCCTTCATCTTCGATGGTGGAAGTAATGACCTATTGTAAAAGCTTCTCTTAGGCTGTTTCATTACATGGGAAGAAAGCATACATCATTTTGGATTCTTGCAACTGCCTTTGAACAACATTCCGAGCCATGGCAATCTTTTACTGCCTTCATGTGATGACCACACACCATTGCCCTGTCCTTCAGAACAGCTGTCTTGGAAGATGGACGCCATTACAACAGCTTTTCAGCAGAACTGTGGACAGTTGAGAAATGAATGGCTCACTCCATGCACAATTGAACCTATTCATTCACACAAGGTACTGATGGTTTAATGGTAGATAACAATGCAAAGATAAATCCCTAATCAGAGAGCTTGTACATGGTTGATTGGAAAGTAAGGTCAAATGCGAATTGGAGATGTTACCGTAACTACAATGAGCAATCAATGTTGACTCACAAAATGACATGCTCGTCTTCTTACTTCCTTTCAAGATGAAACGTTGTGAATCGATTGTGGTGGCGTGCATTGTGACGTTGTGAAGATGTGACATCTGAAGTGTTGACACGATGAGCAAAGAAGTGTCATTTTGGACGATTTATTCGATACTCAAGACCTTCAAGAACAATGACTTTCACTTGTTTGTATAGCTTGAAGAAACATCTTACAGGCAGTCACTTTGGCACGGATGAGCAATGGATCAAAGAAATGGGAAACAAATGGCTGTGTATGAACGGGGGTAACACATTCTGTGAAAGGAGTAAGTACACCTATGGTGTCGTCCTATGATGAACACATCAGGTATGTGTTCACAGCTATTTAAAATGTTTATATCGCTTGACTGCCTGTGAGGCATTTCTTCAAGGAATTAGAAAATTAAGAAAGACCTGTAGTTTTAAGTTTGACTGTAATTTGTGATAAACATTTGAGCTTACCTTCTGAGCAATGTCTGTACATATGTTTCATAAAGAACTAGAGTTCATCCATCCATCCATCCATCCATCCACTGGGACTATACTCTGTGCAGAGCGTTGGTGCTGCCTTTGCAGTCTTCTTGGCAATTGGGTACAATCCTGGACAGGTCGCACTCCGACACAGGATACCAGCAAGCTGGTACCCATTTTGCCGACCTCGGAAGGATGACAGGCAGAGTCAACCCCACCTAGTATTAATTCAACAGCTGAGGTGGACTTGAAGTTAGGATCCTAGGATCCCCAAGCCCACCACCCGAACCATTAAGCTAACACCAGGCATTAGAGAGTTCATAGAAAACCTTATCTCTCACAGTCTTGAGAAACAAAAACATGGGCAGGGTCTGCAAGCAACAAATTTGATTGGTCATGAAGACGAAAAATGCCGAAATATTTTGGCGAAGTACTGCTAAACAGAAGGGGGTTTTGAAAGTGCCAAAAAGGATATTTGTGTTCTGACGTGTTCAAGTATATAATTCAATTGAAATAAAATAAAGATTTTACAACTTGTAGAAAAAGTTTACTGCAGTTGTTTTTTTTTTTTATATAGTTTACCGCCGTTGACACTGGCTATATTACTCACCATATTTAACAAGTTACATTCGTTTTTCGTACTTGTTGTTTGTGTCCTTTATAACATCCGTAAAAACAGTAAGTTTTTAGTTTGAAATTATTTAAAATTTTGTTTGACTGCCAGGCAGGCAGACGGACTAAAAATGATCTCAATCTACTCTGCGCATGCGTGATCAGGACAAATTCAGAGCCAAAATAAAGTACTGGTAAAGTACAATGACGCAAGGAAACAAGATGCAGGAGGAGGCCTCTCGTCCCATTATGTCTGCTGCATACTAACACCAAACCACATATAATCCATTAAAATGACTTCATTTAATTGGGGGAATCAGGGGAGGAGTGGGGATGAGACAATGTGGTACGCTAAGGGATATCCCAGTGGTGCTTAAATAAAAATGGGGAAATATATGAATTTTAATTATTTAAATAAAATAAATGATAAAATAAACTCCTGGCATTGGTGTAGAATATGTTTAACTTTTCTCTTCCTGATGTTCTATTTTCTGGCCTGGTCTTACTAATCATAATTACATCATTGCTTCCTTCCTTAATAGCTTCCCCACCCTCCTGTTAACCTAAAAACAGCCTGAATCCCTTCCTCAATTCACATTGCAAACCTTGCTGCCTCCTTTCTATTTAGCACACGGCCATCATTCTGGAAACACTCCCTTTGTCGCCGAAATGGTTGACACTGCCTCTTAAATTCAAAACCTCCTCCCTCCCCCAATTTTTCCAGCCAATGGTTGACATATATCGCTCTGCTCATAATTTCGATGTAATTTTCTCATCTTGGGAGAATCCCAGAAAACATTACCTTATAACCCATTGCTTTCAGCTGCTTTCCACTGATATCCTAAACCTTTTTGTCAAACCCTCTGAGTAAACTTTCCCTCCCTCATTTGCTCCGATGTGTACCACAACCAACATCTTCCTGCCATGACCTGATGTGATATAATTTAATCTTCCTTCAATGTCCCTAACTCCTGCTCCTTCAAAACTCCACAGAACTCTATGTCTATGATCCTTCCTGCAGAATGAAGAATCTACAAATATAAGAGTTTCATCACCCACAAAGACTGTGTCCCAGACCTCATTCCTACCTATCCCTGTGGCTGGACTCTCACCCCGCCTGCACTCGCTACAGCCTGACCACTGCCTGCACTCACTGCACCCTTTCCACTACCTGCATTCACCGCACCGTCACTGCTGCCTGATTTCTCAACACTCCCTGCACTCACTGCTTCCTCAATGCTGCCTGCATTCAGTACATGCTCACTGCTGCCTGCACTCCCTGCACCATCACCATTACCTACACTCATTGCTCCCTCAACGCTGCCTGCATTCAGTACATGCTCACCACTGCCTGCACTTGCTGTACCCTCATCACTGCCTGCACTCCCTGCACCCTCATGGCTTCCTGTACTCCCTGCACCCTCATGACTGCCTGCATTCCCTGGACCCTCGTGACTGCCTGCACTCGCTGAACACTCATTGCCTGCACCCACTGCACCCTCATCACTGCCTGCACTCCCTGCTCACTCATGACTGCCTGCACTCACTGCACACTCACCACTGCCTTCACTTGCTGTACCCTGACCATTACCTGCACTCAATGCACCATCACCACTGCCTGCACTCATTGTACCCTCACCACTGCCTACACATTTGTTTTTCGTTCCGTGTTACGGTTCCTGTTCAAAATATAATATTCAATTGAAATTAAGCATATACTGATGTTTGTAAACAGACAGACAAAGTGAACCAATGCTCCACTTTACACTTTGCGTGCATGGGACAACAACGATTGGATAAATTACCATTGTACTGTACATCGGAGAGGAAGACTGATGTGCAGTGGCATGAAAAAAGGGATTCGATGTCATCGATGACACCGAGGTTTTTAATAATTTGAATGTGTAGCCTAAAAGGCCACAAGGAATTCCCCCTACCACCCTCGGCCTCTGCCCCACTCCCTGAACCTTTTGTTCATTCGAGAGTACTATGTGTGACAGCTTCGTGGAGACTTTATTGGCAACCTTTAACAATGAAAATGGGGCCAGGTTCAGCCAAATTGAGTCTTGTCTCAAGGCGCTGTCACACCTTGACGATTTAGCCAGCGTATGCCGACTTATGAAAAATTTGTCTAAAACGCTGGCACACGTTGAATACGTTATGGGTAAGTTTTGTATACGTTAAGAGCACGCCTAAAAACACTGCCATATGTCGTAGTATGCTGGCTTTCTTCGTTATCCTTTGCGGTTGTCCTCAAATTTTAGCATGCTTGACATTTTACGACTTATGCCAGCATATGACTCACACGTTCCGCTACGCTGGCCATAAGTTGTAGGCACGTTATGCGATCATTGACACACGTCAATACACGTTACTTGTAAGTTACTCATAAGTCGAAACACGTCGAGGTAATGATTATCGTACCCGAAACTTATTTATAACCTATGAGTAACGTGTTGTAGGCACGTTACACGATCGTTGACACACGTCGAGGCACGTTATGCGATCGTTGACACACGTCGACACACGTTTCTTGTAAGTTACTCATAAGTTACTCATAAGTTGAAACACGTCGAGGTAATGATTAGCGTACCCAAAACTTATTTCTAACCTATGAGTAACGTGCTTTGAACCGATGTGTAATGTACCTCCAACGCATATTGATGTATGTGGACCTATTTGATTGACGTCTTCCGGACGACCACAGAACTTACTGAACGTGTGGTGAATTGAAGGACGTGACGTGTGATCACATGTCGCACGGCTCGAGCACGGAATAGATAAAGCTAAGGTCGGTCGCTCGGTCGGGGGGATTGTCCCAGGGGCATTGTCGTTTACGGCGGCGGTTCACTTGGTGCTCGTTGAATGGTGAGGATTGAGAGTATATCGGACTCCGTGCTTATACTGATTTATTTTGCGGTGATTAGTTACACGTGTATACCTTACTGCTTATGTACTCCTTGCTGCACCTGTATTCCCTGATGTGCCCGTAGAAGCGGCTTCAATCAAATGGAATAAAGCCTACACTCTGAAGGTTCTTCTCTCGTTTTCATTTCAATTTATTCCATTTGGTTTTCTCGGCTCTCTCAACCAACGACGGACAAGATCTACAAACCAGAGAGGTTCGACGCAGACCCAAACGCGACTGACTCAGAAATGAAATGGTCACATTGGTTCCGTTCCTTCTCACACTATCTGACCATCATCGAAGAGGGAGCCGACAAATTGGCCGCCCTTGTGAATCATGTCTCGCCCAGCGTGTACAGGCTCTTCTCGGAGTGCGACACTTACGAAGCAGCGATCGACGTGCTGCAGGCGCTCTACGTGAAGCGCAAGAACGAGGTGTACATACGACATCTTCTCAACACACGCAAGCAAGCAGCCGGGGAGACAATCGATCAGTTCCTGCAAGCTCTGAAACAGCTGGGAAAAGACGGCAGCTTCCGGGCCGTAAACGCCGAGGAACACCGAAATGAAGCGACCCGAGAGGCATTTATCCAAGGACTCAGGTCAGCCCACATACGGCAACGCTTACTCGAGAAAGCGCAACCCACTCTTGAAAAGGTAGTCGACCAGGCTCGAGCGATGGATACGGCTCAGCAGCAATCTGAGTCATTTGGGACACTGATGCTGCTAATGAACGCCGCTACGGTGGAAACTCAAGGAACCCCACAGACACAGACACAGCCTGACACAGGGGATGGAGAAAAACCCGAGGAGTCGGATACCCAGACCTCGTCAAACTCCTCAGCAACTACTCCGGTTGGTAAATGCTTCTTTTGTGGGTACAAAAGACACCTCCGCCACAAATGCTCCGCCAGAGATGCCACATGCATGAATTGTGACAAGAAAGGGCATTATGCCAGGGTATGTAAATCTACTCTAAGGAGAAATAAACCCACTTCTGCGGCTCTCTACTCACAAAAGAAACTAACTGCAGCCTCACCGGGGAATCTATCCAAGGTTATCATCAACGTACCAATTAACGGGCATATGGCTGAAGCTCTGATTGATACCAGTAGCTCTGAAAGTTTCATCAACAGCTCGCTAGTGAAGGGCAGGAAATGGAAGATCCACGCGACAGACAATATGGTATGCATGGCCGCCACATCACTACAGTCCCGCGTACGAAGGTACTGCAATGTTGAATTGGACGTAAAAGGGTACACGCATCGGGATGTAAGGGTACTGGTGCTTCATGATTTATGCGCAGACGTAATTCTGGGTCATAATGTCCTCAAGCAGCACACGAGCGTCGAAATACCCTTTGGAGGAAGCAAACCTCGTCTAATTTTAAATGCTTTGACCACCGCAGAGGTAACGTCCCCCCAGCTGCTTGCTAACTTGTCGCCGGTCTGTAAACCGATAGTGATCAAATCGCGGCGATATACCACTGCTGATATGAACTTCATCACTTCAGAGACCAAGCGATTACTGGAAGAAGGAATTATAGAACCGAGCGATTCGCCATGGCGCGCACAGGTGTTGGTCACCGCCAATCAGAATCATAAGAAACGAATGGTTGTCGATTATTCCCAAACGGTCAATCGTTTCACCCAACTCGATGCCTACCCTTTGCCGCGCATAGACGAGATGGTCGAACGTGTGGCCAATTATAAGATATTCAGCACCATCGATTTGCGAAGCGCTTATCATCAAATTCCCATCCGAGAGGAAGACAAACCTTACACCGCATTCCAGGCAGGTAGACGCCTCTACCAATTCAGGAGGATTCCGTTCGGTGTCACAAATGGAGTAGCTTGCTTCCAACGAGTTATGGACGACATCATCTCAGATGAAAACCTCAAAGACACTTTTGTTTACGTGGACAATGTCACAGTGTGCGGTAGGGATCAGGGGGAACATGATATGAATCTGGACAGATTCTTGAGCATTGCCAGAAAATATAATCTGGCCCTCAACTACGAGAAATGCGTATTCTCGGCAAGGTCAATTGACCTTCTCGGCTACACAATAGCCGACGGCACGATTAAGCCTGATCCTGAACGATTGCGCCCACTTCGTGAGCTACCCCCACCTCAGGACCTGCAGACAATGCGCCGGGTGATCGGCATGTTCGCTTACTATGCAAGATGGATTTCCCAATACTCCGAGAAAATACATCCCCTAGTGCATTGCAAAAACTTCCCACCTGATGCCGCTGTTGTAAAAGCTTTCCACAGCCTCAAAGATGATATCAGTAATTCCGTGGTATTATCGATCGATAGCTCGGTGCCCTTCGTGGTGGAAACAGATGCTTCTGATCACGCGATAGCTGCTACGCTTAATCAGTCTGGGCGACCCGTCGCGTTCTTCTCGAGAACTCTGGAAGCGAGCAGAGACACTCAGCAATAGAGAAGGAAGCGTACGCTATTGTCGAAGCCCTACGTAAATGGAGACACTATTTACTGGGAAACCATTTCACGCTCGTCAAGGACCAACGATCCGTGGCATTCATGTTTGATGGGAAAAATAACGGGAAAATTAAGAATGAAAAAATTATGAGATGGCGGATAGACCTAGCCTGCTATAGTTACGACATAGTTTACCGGCCCGGGAGGGAAAACCCTGCTGCAGACACCTTCTCTCGGGTCTACTGTTCGGCGACAATCAGTCGGGCTTTGCAAGACCTCCATGTGTCTCTGTGCCACCCGGGGGTAACCAGAATGGCACATTTCGTGCACAAATGGCACATTTCGTTACCCGGGGGTAACCAGAATGGCACACAGACAAAACCTTCCCTATTCTATTGAAGATATTAAACAAATGAATGCTTCATGCCCTGTTTGTGCTGAACTAAAACCCAGATTCTATGGCGCGGCTTCTGGCAGATTGATCAAGGCCACTTCTCCCTTCGAGAGACAAAACATTGACTTCAAAGGGCCCCTGCCGACCGAGACAGACAACAGATACATATTCACTGTTGTTGATGAATATTCAAGGTTCCCTTTCGCATTTCCGTGCTCGGATATGACCTCGGGCACTGTCGTGAAATGTCTGTCTGACCTCTTCGCTATGTTTGGGAAACCTTCGTACATACATTCAGACAGAGGGCCGTGTTTCATGTCGGCCGGGCTAAAACAATTCCTATGAGAGCACGGCATAGCAACTAGTCGAACGACGGGTTACAACCCACAGGGTAATGGGCAGGTGGAAAGGTATAATGGAGTTATTTGGAAAGCCGTAACTCTGGCGCTGAAATCGAGAGGACTGGGGCCCGAGCAGTGGGAGGTTACCCTTCTCGACGCTCTGAATTCCATACGCTCTTTGCTCTGCACGTCCACCAATGCAACTCCTCACGAACGAATGTTTACTCACCAGCGACGTTATGTTGACGGCCAATCGGTGCCCAACTGGCTAACCCATCCCGGAACAGTGTTCATGAAACGCCCGGTACGACAAAGCAAGTATGAACCCATGGTGGAAGAGGTCGAACTCATCGATACTAATCCAGAGAATGCTCATGTCAGGCTCCCGGATGGCAGGGAGACCACTGTGTCGGTTCGCCATTTGGCTCCCTCAGGTACTCCTCCCGCAGGTACACCACCATCTGGCACTCCTCCCTCTGACATCCCCTCCCCAGATGTTCCCCCCCCAGGAACTCCACCCGAGAATGGTGGCGACGGAGCTGCCGCGTTCCACCCGAGAGCGATCGGGGAGTCATCCCCGGCACGAGTCGAGGCTCACCAAGAGGATCGGAAGCCTCCCTCAAGTGAAACCGCCATTTACTCCCGGAGAGGTCGACGGATAATACCCCCTCGCCGACTCGATCTGTAAAGGGGATTATCGGCATCCTCGATGCTCATGCTCCTATATGCTCGTTACATAATATATCGATGCTCATTACCATGCTCCTACAACTCAAAATAATCCTCACTGCTTGGCATGTATGCTTCTGTAGTTTAGATAGTTCGCGTTGCTTGAAATGTATACTCCTGTAGCACTGAAGTAATCATGGTGCGTTAGTTGGGCCTCTAGTTACATTTTAAAGACGGGGAAAATGTGGTGAATTGAAGGTCGTGACGTGTGATCACATGTTGCACGGCTCGAGCACGGAATAGATAAAGCTAAGGTTCCGCTCGGTCGGGGGGATTGTCCCAGGGGCATTGTCGTTTACGGCGGCGGTTCACTTGGTGCTCGTTGAATGGTGAGGATTGAGAGTATATCGGACTCCGGGCTTATACTGATTTATTTTGCGGTGATTAGTTGCACGTGTATACCTTACTGCTTATGTACTCCTTGCTGCACCTGTATCCCCTGATGTGCCCGTAGAAGCGGCTTCAATCAAATGGAATAAAGCCTACACTCTGAAGGTTCTTCTCTCGCTTTCATTTCAGAACGTGTTTCTAATTTACAGCTACCGTATAATGGCGTATTGGCAGCGTTAAAAAAACAACAATAACTTCCGATATTTCGTCACGTGCCGTTACGTCACGTCCGATTGCCTCTTCAGTTTGCTCATGTCTTATTCTTAGTTCCTCCTCTGTGAATATTTTCTGTTTGAGGATATTGTCACGTCGACGTCGAAACTTAAAAGCAAATGTCCAAATATATTTTAAAATTCGTGATAGACAAACAAAAAAAAAACGACAACTTCAGATATTTCATCACATGCCGTTACGTCACGTCCGATTGCCTCTTCAGTTTGCTCATGTCTTATTCTTAGTTCCTCCTCTGTGAATATTTTCTGTTTGAGGATATTGTCACGTCTACGTCGAAACTTAAAAGCAAATGTCCGAATATATTTTAAAATTCGTGATAGACAAAAAATTAAAAAAACAACAACAACAACTTCAGATATTTCATCACGTGCCTTCACGGAGCCAAGGAGAAAAAAGAAAAAGTGCCTTGACGGAGAAAATAAGTTTCGGGTATGCTAAACATTACCTCGACGTGTTTCGACTTATGAGTAACTTACAAGGAACTTGTATCGACGTGTGTCAACGATCGCATAGCGTGCCTACAACTTATGCCCGGCGTAGCGGAACGTGTGAGCCATACAGCGAGCACGTCGTAAAATTTTCAGCATGCTTGAAATTTCACGACGTACGAGACGTACCACGAAATATGACAGCATACTTCATCGTTTTTCAGCGTGCTCTTAACGTATACACAACTTACCCATACCGTATTCGACGTGTGCCAGCTTGGTTCGGCAAATTTTTCATAGGTCGGCATACGCTGGCTAAATCGTCAAGGTGTGACTGCGTGGTTGACAATTTCAATTTTCAGGCGGTTATGATTTAAATCGGCGTGTGGCAGGTTTTTAACAGAGAACGCCATGAGTTCGTCGGCGATACGTGCAGCACGCTATGCCTAAGTTAAACTATCGTTGGGCATAGGTTGTGAACGCCGACAACAGGCTAAGCATTCGTTGGTATAAGTTATCTATAAGACAACGAAACGTTCTGTGCCCGTTACTAATATGTTATGCATACGACCAAGACGTTATGAATACGACCAAAACTTTTTTAAAAACATCAAAATTTCAGCGTATGCCAACGTTTTACATACATTTTTATACGTTGCCATTGCTGGCTAAATCGTCAAGGTGTGACAGCGCCTTAACCCTCATCTTATGCATTTGAAAAATGTGCACTTCTGTTGCTCCTTAAATCGGACTCTATCTATCTATCTATCTTTTTTTCCAGACTGTGAGTAGTTGCCATCCGAGTGGTATTTCATCGTACTTTTCCTGATGCCAGTCATTTCCCAGCATGCCCTGAGTCAAATGCCTCATTGATGCCAATTCTTTCAAAGTACAAACCACTTTCACAATCGCGATCCTTCATTTTTATAATGTTAAGTTGTCTTCTTAAATTTTCCACATTTTTGCCAGAAAGTTTTATGTCGTGATTCTACTCAAAGCCTCACCACACGGTCTCACTGGACAGGGCTCAAAGTGGTGCTCCTCATGCAGTCTGGCTCCATCATGCTTTGACAGTCCAAAGATGTAAACACCACAGGTGCACACTCGGATCCAGTCTACATGGTGCTCAGGTAAATTCCCAATTTAATAGTTTGCCTCTATTTTTAGACTTGAATTTTAGCATTCCCCTTTGAAGTGCAGGGTAGTGCAGAGTTTGTGCACTCTCATCTCCTTTCTGGGAGAGTGTCTAGTCTGGGTCCCATTTTGTCTAGTCTGGGTCACATTTTTGACTCAGTTGTAAACTGGTGGATTGGTGTTTCGCAGGCAAACGAGTTGTGTCGATGGCATGTCCCTGAGATGGACATCAAGCTGGCTGCTCCCTCTGCTATATTTAGTAGTTGATGGACATTAAATATCCGACAGTGCCTTTCAATGAAGAGGAGGTGAGTCATTGCTGGCACCCTCAAGCAAATTTCAAATTGCTGCCCTGACCTACAGGGGGCACTGAAACAGTTGCGCAACCACACCTCAGTCATGACATAACTAGCATATCAAATTTGTAATTGAATTCAGGTCCAAATATTAAATCATTAACAACAACTGACGAGAAAAGACATGGGCCAAGTTTGCTCAAACGGTGGGGCCGGGTTCCCAAAACTGTGGGGCTTGGTTTACCTAAACCATGGGAATGGGTTATCCCAAAACTGTGGGGCTTGGTTAGCTTAAATCGTGGGGCCAGGTGAGGATAAACTCTGGGGCAGGGTGAACCTAAACGGTGGGGCTGGGTTATCCCAAAACCGTGAGGTGGATTAGCTTAAATTGTGGGGCCATGTTAGCCTAAACTGTGGGGCTGGGTTATCCCAAAATCGTGGGGTGGATTAGTTTAAATTGTGGGGCCAGGTTAGTCCAAACCGTGGGACCGGGTTGGTCCAAACCGTGGGGCCGGATGAATCCAAACCGTGGGGCCGGATGAATCCAAACCGTGGGGCTGGGTTAGTCCAAACTATGGGGCCGGGGTAGTCCAAACCGTGGGGCCAGGTTAGTCCAAACCGTGGGGCCAGCTTAGTCCAAACCATGGGACCAGGTTAATCCAAACCTTGCGGCCAGGTTAGTCAAAACCATGGGGCCAGAATAGTCAAAACCGTGGGGACGGGTTTCAGATTTGTCCAAACTGTGGGGCCGAGTTTTAAATTAGTCCAAACCATGGGGCCAGGTTAGCCCAAACCATGTGTCCGGTTTCAGATTAGTCCAAACCTTGGGGCCAGGTTAGTCTAAACTGTGGGGCCAGGTTAGTCCAAACTGTGTGGCCGGGTTTCAGATTAGTCCAAACTGTGGGGCCAGGTTAGTCCAAACTGTGTGGCGGGGTTTCAGATTATTCCAAACCGTGGGGCCAAGTTAGTCCAAACCATGGGGCTGGGTTAGTCCAAACCATGTGGTCAGGTTTCAGATTAGTCCAAGCTGTGGGGCCAGGTTAGTCAAAATCATGGGGCCGGAATAGTCAAAACCGTAGGGCCGGGTTAGTCCAAACCATAGGGCCAGATTAGTCCAAACCATGTGGCCGGGTTTCAGATTATTCCAAACTGTGGGGCCGAGTTTTAAATTAGTCCAAACCATGGGGGCAGATTAGTCCAAACCATGTGGCCGGGTTTCAGATTATTCCAAACTGTGGGGCCGAGTTTTAAATTAGTCCAAACCGTGGGGGCAGATTAGTCCAAACCATGTGGCCGGGTTTCAGATTAGTCCAAACCATGGGGCCAGGTTAGTCCAAACTGTGTGGCCAGGTTTCAGATTAGTCCAAACCATGGGGCCAAGTTAATACAAACCGTGGGGCCAGGTTTGTCCAAACCGTGGTGCCGGGTTATCTGAAATGTGAATGTTTTTGCTGAATTGGCCATTCCTCTTGCATTTTTATAGAGCCAGTTTCTTTTTTTTCTCTGTTTTTGTTGATTGTGAAATGTTTTGTGCAATGGATGCCACTTATTTGTTTATCCACAACAGTGCTTAGCATAAAACATGTATTTCATCATTACATTTAAAATATTAAACCTATATATATATATATATATATATATATATATATATATATATATATATATATATATATATATATATTGTTGTGGTTACCAAATTCGCAAACCACCATTCAGGTCCCTTAGGTGAGATATCTCGGTAAGTATATGTGTAGTTAGGCCCAAACCCGTTGTCTAGAGGGAATAAATGTCATTCATGTGTGCTGCGACTCTTCAGGATAGCCGTTTTTCTTTTGCTATCTTTATTTTGGACCAACCGCCATTGTTACCACCGCCAACCGCGTCTCAACAGTCATCACAACATCAACCACCCACCGCGGCGCCGCTTCACCACAGCTGCCACGACCTTTGCCGTCAACCCTCGCAACCGTCGCATCGCCACCGTTCTTGCGCCGCTTGTGGGTACCGGTATTGGACTCGTGCAGGGCGCGCGCCGAACAGCGTGTACAAAACCACGGACTTTCCGCTCCAAAAACGGATCAAAAACGACTCACGCCCACTTTTGTTCCGTCCAATTGGTGAGCGAGGGGCGATTTGGCCCCGCCTCCTGGGCATTGGAGGGCGGTCGCTATTTGCAAATTCATGGATCAAAAAGCATTCACGCCCACTTTTTCTCGGGCCAATGGGGAGAGAGGTGAAAGGTCGAAGGCAGGGGGTCAAAGGCGAAGCCACGGGGCTTATATAAGTGACCGCGTTCGTCAGTAGAGTTGAGTTAAGACTTCGCAGTCGGTGGAGTTGGGAAGAAGAAGAAGAAGAAGTCGTCGTCGTGTGCGTTGGAGTTGGGTGCAGTTGGGAAGTTCGCAGGAGGAAGAGTTCGGAGTTGGAGTCGGAGCGAAGAGGACGGAGCTGTGGAGAGTCGGCGGCGGCGGAGGCAGACGAGGGGGTGCTCGCGTCGGTGCCGGGAGCTGCACACCAGGGAGGCCGACGGCGCGACCTGGTCGAGGTGGAGACGCTCGTCACGGGACCCGAGACAGAGTAAAAATCCTCCTTTCCCCGAGCATCAGCAACCCCCTCCTGTTTCCCCCCGCGCTGAGATAGTGCGACCAAGGGGGCCCCTTTTCCCACCCCCTACCAGACACTGTCCGCGAGGCCCGCGGAGTTGGGGCACCATCGCCACTTCGCGCCTCATCACCAGACGGGTAGGCCCGACACGGTCTCGACCCCAGGCCCGCCTACCCCCTCATCCTGGAGGGTGGTTCTCTTTTCTTTTGTTTTGGGAATGTGTGTTGTCGGCGCCGTCTGTGAAGTAGAATTGTATGTGTTGCCGTGTGCTCGGTAGTCGGTATTAGCTCTGCATTGTGTCTTCGCTTTTACATTTGCTTTTTGTGTAAAATTGCATTGTGTTTCTCTTCTTTTCTATGTGCTTTTGGTGGAATTGTATATGTGTGCTTTCCGTTCATCGCGAATAAATGTGCTGTATGTTGAACTGTTTCCCGCTTCGCTTCGTCATTTCTCTCATTGAATCCTCATCTTGCTTCACGTAAAGGGTTGGTAGTGGGCTGAATACGCCCGATAATTAATCGAACCGTCGAGGCCGACGATAACACCGCTCGGTTATCCCGATAGTACGGAACGGGTCGCTTAAGTGGCCCGTGTCCGAAGTCGACCTGCGGCGAGGTGCGATCGCCCGGTCTACCCTCCGTGTGGGTACTTAGGTAGGTCGAATTTGGCGAGCAACCCTATCCCACGCGGGGGCCGATTGGCTCGATCGCGGTGAGACCGAAAGGTCCACCCGTGACTGGTTCCCAGCGTTAGTCCGAGAGGGTCACGACTGGATTGTCCGTCCGGTGGGCGACGTGCCGCGATTCGAGTTACGTGGCCGTCAGCACGCCGGCGGGCACGAATCCGTAACAATATATATATATATATATATATATATATATATATATATATATATATATATATATATATATATATATATATATATATATATATATATATATATATATAATCGCGGAGGTCATGATTTCCATGGACGAGCTTGTTATGACTTTAATGGTGTTATTATTGCATGAACACATGGTTCCAGTTGTGCAGTCGAAGATTATTGATTGATGTAATCCAATTAGCATCAGTAACTAATCATATATAGCTCAAGCTTTGCGGGAGTAACCATGACCAATGACAGAGTATAATAACGATGGCGATGGTGGCGGGAGTAACGATTTGTCTGCGACGTCATTGCGAGATGAAAGCTTCAGTAGCAGCACGTTGAGAGTAACTGTGACAGACGGAGGTAATATCTGTAATTTTCAGCCTTGGATTAACTACAACTTTTCGGGGTAACTATGACTCTTCAACGTAATGGTGGCAGTAGCTCAAACACTCCAAGGGCTATGTGATGGTGAGAGTAGGATGACACTTTGATGTGATGAAGACCATGAGGATAAGGGATATGAATTTTTGGCGAGAGGGAACATCGCTACTCAGCAGGTGCATGATGGCAAGCAGAAAATGTAGGACTATATGGGGTGGGTGTGGTAGGGTTTAAAAGGAAGGGCAGGTGTAAGAATTAGGGGGTGCAGCATCATGGAGATATGCATATGATCTTTAAATGTGGATAGAACACAATGTTTACGACGTCAAAAATGATTGGGTGGTCGCTAGACTACCGTTATTCTCAGGTTTTCCATCTGTCTGTATGTATGTAACGGACAGCTTTGGAGGCCAGAGGAGTCAACCGATTTTGATGAAACTTGACTGGTAGGTTCATACCAGGATCTAGTTGTATGCTTTTGAGCACCGTTGCTATGGACGCCACCATTGCCGAGCAACGAGACGTTGAAATTTTTGAAAAAATCCGAAAAATATTTTTATATATATATATATATATTTTCGAAAATCAAAAATCGGCTTCCGCGCTTTTATGCGCACGACAATCAACCTCTTTGTCAAAAAATTTCAGCCCGATCCGTGAAAAACTGTATGACTAGTATGTAATTATATAGCGACCACCCATGTCGCCTACCGGCTTGTTTATTGTATATTTTTATCTATACAGTAGTATTCGTCCTGTCTTTGTCCGTCTTTCACATATTTATTCCACGAGCCTTGTGAGAGTGTTGATCGGGACCGTTTGTCTTGTCAGGTGAGGATGCAGAGCAAGCCTGGTGTTGGCTTAATGGTTAAAGTAGGTGGGCTTAAGATCTTAAGGTCTTGAATTCAAACCCTTGTCTTGCTGTAACACCAGGAGGGTTGACTCACCTTGTCATCTTTCCAAGGTTGGCAAAATGAGTATACCAGCTTACTGGTAACAGGGCATCAGTAATACAGCTGCACCTCCAGAAATTGATGCAACCAGCAGCCCGAGGCTGCAAATAAATAAATAAGGATGCTTAGTGATTTTTAGTATGTTGTTTCATTTCAATGCTGTTTAACCTCGAGTGAACTACGAGTTCGGCCCATAGGTGTGCACACCTTTCTCTTTGTTTCACCGGCGTGCCACTGATGCG
>NC_140972.1:79396062-79411062 GCF_056783735.1 Eptatretus burgeri | reverse complement strand
TGAGATATATCGATAAGGTCATGTGTAGTTTGTCCACACCTGTTGTTTAGGGGGAATATGTGTGATTCATCCGTGCTGCGACACTTTTAGTTAGCCATTTTTCTTTCTCTACCGTTATTTTGGACCATTAAGCCGCCAGCAACTCAAACACCACCACCTTCACCTGTTTACCTCCATAACTCCATCCCGCAAACATCGCTTCACCGCCATTCCCAAACGACGCCTGCCAACAACCAAACCACCACAGCAAACCCCCCACCACCTTCGCCTTTCTCCTTCCACAACCAACAACCACACCACCTGTCAACACCGAACGTCGTGCTGTCGAGGGCCCGTTCGGTGATTCTTGCCAAACGCGTCAAGCCACGAGTGCAAATGGATGCCTGTTTGTATATGTGTGTGTGTGTGTATATATATATATATATATATATATATATATATATATATATATATATATATATATATATATATATATATATATATATATATATGTAGTAAAGTAGTAATGTGATTTGTTAAAGGTGATTAAAAAGAAATATCTGAAACATGTAAGCCGAGGGGCACTCTTTTTCAAATAACCAATGCATATTGTTGAGCTCACTCATTGAACCTGTTAAGGTTTGTTCATTCTCAAATTCCTTCAATCGTTTAATTTTCTTTGCACAACAATTCCCTTCTAAAATATTTAAAAATAAAACATTTGAATCTATATATTTTTTAAGATACCCCTTTTGTGCCATTACGAAATGATAAACTTCTCTTAATGCTCTTGTTTGACCACCTCCTGAGCCACATATCATTTTGAGATTATAGTAAATTGTTTTTCCATTGTTCAATTGATAACCATCAAAGTTTTCAGTCCATTCAAGGATATTTATTTTTTCTTTACATCCTCTAACTTACGAGTTTTTAAATTGATTCGCTTATTTGTTTTATTTACCTTTGTTTTAGTTATTTTTTCAATAAGGCTTATTTGATATTTTTCACATTCATTATGTTTTCCATTTATATACCATGACTGGGATTTTCTGAACTCTTTAATTTGATTAATACTTGGTTTGACCATTTATATATTGTGAAAAAACGTGGCGGTAGCCCTTAAAAACACCAACCCATCTTCCCATTGTTAAAACACAATCTATTCTATACACTCTATCATACAATATCCATCTGGAACACAATCGATTCCATTATTTAAAATAAATCTCTTCTCATCAAAGGCTCCTCATGCCTTTTTATTTACTTCTTCACTATATATCTTATGTTTATAACTTCTTATTGTATTCATTTTCCTATATTCTTCTTTCTTATTCATCAAACAATTATAATAATTTCTAAAAGTTATTGATTTCTTTATTACATATTTCTTTATTCCCTTTAACCTCTTATCAATCTGATCACCATATTATAAGCATATGCCTTTTCTCTCAAACCAATAAACTCACTCATTACTTTTCCACCCAACTCATTCTTAAACTTACCAATAACCTTTTCATTCTTTTTTGAAAATAACTCACTCTTCTTACTAAAATGACTTGTATCATATACTCCAATATTTTTCTTCATATCTTAATAAACATCATCAGTTTTTATATCTCGGATAAAACTATCAGTGTCCATTTACAACAATGAAACATTTTCACCATACTCTTTCTTTTAGCCAGTATACAAATAATCATACATCAATATCTTTGATAAATCAAGAACTGCTGTTCCAATATAAATTGGTTTATCCATTACAATACTTTCCTTTTTCATATGAATCACAGAAAAGTTCTCGAAAAAACCTCTTCTCTCTTAAAACTTGGTTTATTTATCAATCTGGAAGCTTCTTTCCAAGATGTTGAAAATCTAATGTTTTGCCTGTTTCTGACATTCTCCATTGTCTTCCCAAAGACAGCATTATTCATCAATTTATAGAATTCCCCTTCAAATTTTACTTTTGTATTTGTTCTCATCTCTGTATTGAATTTAATATACTTTTTCATCCAAGGACTTTGTTTAAATTTTAAAACTATGAATTTTAGCTCTCAATCCTTCTCTCAAAAACTGTTTCAAGCTTCTCTGATGCAAAACATATCCCTCTTTATCATAGAATGTTGTTAATAACTTTTCTGTTGATTTGCCTATAATATTAAAACTTTTATGATAATCACTTAACCATTCTTTCTTTGGGCTTTCTTTCTCACATGCAAAAGGAAGGTCTTTATGCTTATTATGAAGATCACTCGGGTACCTCAAATCAACTTCTAAATAATAACCTTCTTCTTCCTCATTCAATTCCTCTTGAGAAGAAATAACAATATTCATCAAAGCCTTTTCATAATCCTTTTCTTCCACCCACTCTAATTTACCATAAGGCAGAGATTGAGACATTGCCCATCCATGCAAATTATTAGCATCAAAATACATCAAATAATTACTATCTTTTTCACTATCATAATTTGGAAGATATTTATTATTTGCTTTCGCATATCTTTTTGAACACACTTGTGATATTCCACCTCTCTTCGACTTTTCAATCATCAAAAGCATATCTAAATCACTGATTAAATCTATATCTTGTTTTGTCATTTTCAACATTGCACTCCGAGCTAAACCAGGAGCTGTGAAATAGTGGGCAGGATCTTATCCATAACAATTTTTATTATGACAGAGTGATCTAAAAGCTTCAAACACATCAGCTAACAATAAAACATCTGTTTTTAGATACAAATCATATTCTCCAAGGTTCTTTATCTAAAATATTTTCCAAATTTCTTGTGCGTGTTTATATTCCTTATCACTTATCTCTTCTTCATAAAGGTTATTATAGAAACTTTCTTTTGAAGGAAGTTGTGTTTCTTTAAATCTCATAAATGAATCCATATAATCATAAGGATAAATTCCCTTACTTGTAAGAATTTTCTCTTTACTTTGAATTTCATTCCTTGTTTGAATTTCCTCTCGAGTTAGAATTCCCTCTTTCATCAGAATTTCATCTTTAATCAGAATTTCCTCTTTAGTTAGAATTTCATTCATTGTTTGAATTTTCTTTATAATTAGAATTTCTTCATTAATTTCCTCATTAATTAGAATTTCCTCTTTACTTTGAATTCTCTCTTCAATCTGAATTTCCTCTTTCGTTATAATTTCCTCTTTTGGAAATAATTAATTAAGATTTGGAAAAGAGGCTGTGGAGCTTAGATTTGATGCTAGGTTGGCGAGTGGTGTTTCCATAAACTTGAAAGAATCTAGAAACCTAATACGAGTTAAAGGTTTTGTGAATATCATTTTTGTAAATGAAATATACTTTTGACTTGTGTTTGTTATGGCAGAAATATTCCCTGGTGTTTTTGAAAGTTCATTTATAAATAGATGTGTATCATAGTTGGTGCCGTTGTGAAGAAAGACTGGAATAAAAGAAGCAAATTTATAATTAAGATTTCAACAGGAATTAGTGGGACCTCTATATTTACCGGTAAGATGACAATGATCCCTTACTTTGGACTCCTCAATTTCCTCCTCATAAATATGACAGATATTGTTCTTTCTAAATTCTAATTTTTCTTCTTCCGTTAATTTCATTGGTTCATTTGTTTCTTTCATTAATTTAGTTAGTCTTATACAATCCTTTTCTAATCGTTTTACAAACTCTTGTGAAGCTTTTTTTCCTCTATAATGTTCAAGTTTATTATACTTTTCTCCAACAAATGATTTGATATAATAACAGAAACCACAAGGAATATGTTTTTGATATTTATTTGTATATGATTCTTTTGGATTTGGAGAAGCAGTATTTATCTTTTTTAGGATACATTCAAAATCAGCATACATCACCAATGGGTACATGATATATTTATTATAATCTTCAAAAGAAATGTTTTCACCAGGTTTAGGCATTGTAATTACAGCTGATTTATGATTACTACAATATTTTGAATGTTGTTCTAATCGTTCTTTTGTATGAAATAAATTAAGACCGCTTACAAGGATATATTTTGTTTGCTGTTCTGAATACCTGAGAAGAGATCAATCTCGATAAATTATTGATGTATGTATTATGTGAATTCTTTCCAACACTAAAATGTAAAAGATCAATGTGTGTGTCTTCATTTTTATAGTTGTTTGAAATTTTTAATATCTGAACTTTGTTTGTATCCGTTAATCCATATACATTAATAGAAAGATTATTCTTTTTCTCAAATTTAGGAATATCTCTTAGTGGCATTGGGAATTTAAAATCTTTAATGTCCAAGGTATTCTCATATTTCGTATATTGTTTTACTCTTTCTGAATTACAATTTGGTGGATGTGAGTGAGCAAGAACAGACCGGAGAAAACATTTATTATCATTGTTCTTAATATTAACAACTGCCTTCTTTAGTTTTATTTCTTTTGGGAATTCAATAAAGAAGAAGCTTTAAGAGGGTTTGATTTTAGAATGTGTATATCCAAAAAGATGATTTAAAAAAATATTAAATCCACTTCCCACCACTGTATTGTCAACATCCTCCTCTTGTCTTGATCGTTCTTCATAAACCCCACTATTCAAAAAATCTTGAAATGATGTTATAAAATGAAGATCTGTTCTCATATAAGGAGTTTGTTCTTCATCTTGTCTTTTCATATTCATTTTCACTCCCATATAAAACTTTAAAGTTTTCATTTCTTTTAATGTCTTTTTAATAACTTTTTCAACATCAGGTTTCACTATTTCAATTGATTCAACTATTGATGATGGACCGGGTTCTCCAAATTCAAAAATCCTTATTTTTATATGCCCTTTAAATGCCCCATCAGTGTTTTCAATATAATAGTCTCCCTTTACTTTAAACTCATTTTTCTTGTGTTTTTGTGATTGAAGGTGATTCTTATAACTACTCTTCAAAACATCCTTTGAGCAGATATCACAATGTTTTCTTTCCAACTCAAGAGGAGATATTTGATGAAATAGATTAAATGTGTGTTTGTTGGTTCGAAGGTGTTTTTTATAATGTTTATATTTGTGATTACAAACATCGCAGTACATTGTATTCACCATATTTATATAATAAAACTTTGCTTAAACTAAAATTTTCTTGATGAAAATTTCGTTTAATTTATAGGTGAATCTGTGCTTAAAACCATTTTATCCTCCAACTTTTTTTACTTAATAAATACAATGTTTCAAGACACAAAAACAAGTTTCAATCAATCTCTACATTTGTAAAAGATACTGAGAAATATGTCAAGGATGTAAGATTGAACAAAGATAAATATAACAACTATTCGATAAAAACAATTATGGTAAATAATATGAGTTCTTCAATTTCCTTCAGTGGAAGGGCTTTTAGTATACCTGGAAGAACATCAATTAAAGTATCTCTCACAAAAGTTTCTCCTCTCCTGGTAATATATTCAAAACTAGGAAAAGCAATGAAACAAGAAAAAGTATCAAAAAATATAAACCTTATGGATGAAGCTTTAGAAAGAAAACATAAGACCATCTGTAATATGCAAGGTGAAATTTGTATTTTTTTTAACAATCCTAAAGATGTAAATCCTGATGAAATAAAGGATGTTAGTATATCAGGTAAAATGACATTTTGTTCAATAGTAGTTAAGGATCATTTTAAAATTACCTTTAATATAAAAAATGTTGTAGTTGAATCTGGTAATGAAAAAAAGTAGAAAGATATCAATGGTAATGTTGTTTCTACTCATTAAATATGAGTCAACATTCAACTGAAGATTTTGAAGATTATGAGTGATTATGATAGTTTTATAGATGATTCTGAAGATGAACTTTAGTTTCAGTAAAGTTTTACTTTATAAATATGCTAGACTTCCCTGGTTCTCCATATGACAAATTTGAGAATTGTCCAGAATGTGAAAGACGGGGATTAAACACAGAGTCAAAAGCCTATAAACAATGTATATTATGTGATTATCTTCTAATTAATGATAATAAAAAATATAAAAAGGAAAATAATTCTTTCAGATTTACACCAAAAATGAATTACTTTACAGGATTGATCGGAGAAATGAATGTAAAGTATGAGGGCAATCACACACCTTTCCTTACAAGGGAAGAAACTGAACGTATTAGAGAAACGTTCAAAGGATTGTTATTATATATGATTCACGATTGTCATTTTCAGGGAAATATCAACACAAGACATTAAGTAGGGTCATTTACAGCAATTCCGTGACCGTGGAGAGCATAGGTTCGTTTCTCAGTGGATTTGTCTTCTATGAGGGTTAAATAAAAAATTTAGCCCCCATGCCCCTCGCAAAAATGCGGGCTTACTCCGTGAGAGCCCCAAATCCAAGATGGCCACTGTCGGCCATGTTGGAAATTATCTTTCCAATGGTTTGGCCTACAATGCTACACAGTATATGTATTATGGGACTTTTTGGGTCAAGGAATTCATATTTGATGTTGGTTTGATGATTTGACCTACTTTTGACCTTCAAATCCAAGATGGCTGCTGATTTTCAGCTGGGAAAGGTCAATTTTTCAATGTTCTCCTGGAGCCTTTATAATAGGCTCTAATGAAAGCTCTTTTCATGTTGAGTTGAGGTATGGACAGTAGAACTACAAGTAAATGCACAGAGGTCATCTTGATGGTCAAAAAGGTAAACATTTGTGGTTGATGAGGAACAAACCTTTGCTCTCCATGGTCACGGAATTGCTGGAGGTGGACCAACGAAATTTATATATTCTAATACATTGGCATGCATTTGTACATCAATATCCCCATATTTTAGGGAAGTACAATGTCTTTAACCTGAATTTACAAATTTCCAATGTAACTAATGGACCGCTAGTCTTCATCCGAATATGTGGATTTGCCGGCCTCACTCCTCTCATCATTGCTTGTACTCTCATCACTATTCTCATATGAACAGCCACAAGGTATGAGCTGCTGGGGTAAAGGGGGGAGGGTGTGGTGCACTGGTCAGCACTTTCCATTCAGAATTTCCCAGCCATGGTCAATGGGGGATGGATGCTCTAACAGGTTGTAATGGAGCTGGCAATATGTGATGTAGTTCGTCCTCTCGATATGGAGATCCAATGAGTCATTATCAGGTGGGAGGTGGATCATACTCTTCTTCTTCAGTTTGTGCCACTTCGAATCTCTGGCCTGCCCACAGGTAACATCTGCACTCTCAGCATAAACTTTGGAGAGGACAAAAGCCTTCATATCAGCTCTGACTTCGTCCTCGAGCTCCAGACTCTCACCCAATCGTCCTCGGAGCTCTCTCGCCTCAGGATCAGAGATCACCCTCTCCAACACTGGCTTTTTCCCATGCCCACAGAACCCTGATGTGTGATCACTGCCAGTAATGACATCGAGAGGTATGTTGATACCTGCAACCTGTTCTGAAAGCATGGCACAGCAGTTGATTAACACATTCTTGCGTTTAATCAACAGATCACCTCGGAGTTGTTGCGAGACATAAGCTGCCTGGACATACATGTCGGTGTCCTCGCTGTCTAGTACAACTGCTCCAGTGTAGTTTCCGGTCCTCAGCTTGGCATAGGCCGGGAGCAGCATTGTATCTGCCTCTGGATGCTTGAAGACATAGTCCCCATTTGCCACACCAGTGTTCAGGTTAGTTGACATCTCACCCTCTCAGTATATGATGCTACTCTGCACCTGACCAAATTGTTTTTTCAGCTGTTCCTTCACAAGCTTTTGCAGTCTGACCTTGTTTCCTGAATTGACCATGAGTTTGTTGAACTCAGCGGCTCCTGGAAACATGTCTTCAGGCTTCGGGAAAACATTTGGGATGTGGAGATGTTTTGCTGCCTGTCGATCATGCTCATCATCCTTGATGCTAAAGGGAAGGTCATACTTGTCATTGATGAGGATGATGAGGTGTGAGAGGATGATAGCACAGATCTTATCCAGGTAGTCACTCCAGCAGTACTCTGAGCCATCCCGCTTCCTTGCCTCTCGGTCCTCGGGCGTGGGGGTGGCGAGCCGCCAGATCAGCCCCATGTCCATGAGGCTGATGTTGTCCCGTGGTTTCTCAGCAACTGGGTCTAGGTTGAACAGTTGTAACAACTTGCTCTTCGGAGTCTTGCGCATTGATCCATCTACATTCTAGAGTGAGAGTCACTCCTCAGTCACTCTCCCCTCAAGGGCTGACTCAAGCTGTATCATACCTGATCCCTCCACAAGTTCTACCAGGGCTGCCAGCCCTGACCTCTCCATCTGGGCCACCTTCATGGGCACACCAGATGGTGCACAGATCTGTACACTAGCAAAATTCTTCCTCTTATTCCTGTGGATGGTTGCAGTGAGAGGCTTCATCTTGGTGAACACTCGCTCTTGCAGGATTGTTTCAACCTGTGCTTGGCCCTATTGTAGTGCGGTCTTGAGGTCATGCAATAACTCCATTGATGCGACCAGGCCAGACTGGAGTGACCTCAGTGTAGGTGAGGAGATGTCAAAGGGCTCAGCATCAAAATCCCTCATGCATGCCTGCAGGTCGTGAACTGCCTGCTCATACTTCTTCATCCTCGCTGGCTGACACTCAACATGTTTCGTATGGGAACGCTGGCACTTGAGGTTCCGATTCACAGTAGCCTTCACCCTCGCGACATTGTTTGCATTCCTTGTTGTTGAGAACAGTTGCTTCTCATTCTGCAAAAGCTGAAGCCATCCTTGCTTCAGCTTCGAGTTCAGATTCATAGTCGTTTCTATCCAAAGGTCCAGTGGCTGGCAGGAGTAGGGTAGCCGTCATGGATTGGGTGAAGTGATCGTTGAAGAAGGCCATTTGCTCATCTGACAGTGAAGAGAGCATTGCTCAATAATCTGGCAACCACCTTCCATAGTCATGGTTGTCATATGCCATCAGTCCAGGCAACATGTTGTATGTTGATGATCGGTACTCTGAGCCATTTTTTGCATGACATGCATTAAGACTTTGGACGAGAGGGTCTGACATCTCTACGAATGAGACCCAGAAGTTGCCCATGTCTGTGCCAGGTTTCTCATAAACTCTGTTGATCAGCTCCTTCATGTCATCATCCTCCTCAAGATGACTGTGAGCTTCCTGTAGAGCCTCCTGTGTCTCAGTGAGTGCATTGTGTAGAGTGTCAAGATTCTGCTTGATGTCCTCTGATAGTTCCTCATACTCAATAATCTCTCTCAGTCGTTTATGGATAAGAGCCTCTCTCCAGAGCAGGATGCAGCGCACATCCCGCCTGTAGTGCTTCCCTCGTAGTGCTTGGTCAACAGACCCCTCCACTACTACACCAGCTGCAAACAGAGTGTATGCCATGCCAGAGCCCTTGAATCCTTTATAGATAGCATAGATGTGGGACATCTGCTGCTGGAAGGCGCCAAGAATCGGGATGATGTCCTTGAACAGTTCTTGATTCTCCATCTTGAGCTGCACGATCAACTTGTAGGTGGGCATGTCACCGAGAAAGGAAAATGGAATATTCTTCTTATGCATGTAGTCGGGTCATTTACAGCAATTCCGTGACCATGGAGAGCAAAGGTTTGTTCCTCATCAACCACAAATGTTTACCTTTTTGACCATCAAGATGACCTCTGTGCATTTACTTGTAGTTCTACTGTCCATACCTCAACTCAACATGAAAAGAGCTTTCATTAGAGCCTATTATGAAGGCTCGAGGACAACATTGAAAAATTGACCTTTCCCAGCTGAAAATCAGCAGCCATCTTGGATTTGAAGGTCAAAAGTAGGTCAAATCATCAAACCAACATCAAATATGAATTCCTTGACCCAAAAAGGCCCACAATACATATACTGTGTAGCATTGTAGGCCAAATCATTGGAAAGATAATTTCCAACATTGCCGACAGTGGCCATCTTGGATTTGGGGCTCTCACGGAGTAAGCCCGCATTTTTGTGAGGGGCATGGGGGCTAAAAATTTTATATAACCCTCATAGAAGACAAATTCACTGAGAAACGAACCTATGCTCTCCACGGTCACGGAATTGCTGTAAATGACCCTACTAATTGCATAAATAAAATAATGGATTATCTTGAAATTAAACCTGAACCTAGGATAACATATAGAGTTTCTAAAAAAGCCAATAATAAATTAAATAACCTGTTTTGCAAATATATAAATGAATGTTTTTTTTTACCCATTTGGGAAAATAAGATAAAATTTAACAACCATAAAAATCTCCCAAATTCATTAAGATGCCTCATAGTTGGTTCAAGCAGATGTGGAAAAACCTGCTTACTTTTGAAGATGCTCCTGACTCCCAACTTTTTAGATTATGATAATTTAATAATTTTCACAAAGTCAAGTTTTCAACCAGAGTATCAACTACTCTCACAAGGTTTTAATGCTGGTCTTCAAAAAGAAGATATAATCGGTTTATTTAAACTTCAAAAAACCTAAATGATTACAACATTGAAGATATATTACAATTATTTTGTGATACACAGATGTAAAAAGAAATCAAAACCGATAACTTGTATTCTTAGTGATAATACGGATGATATACCATCTCCCCAGGATTTGGATAAATCAAAAAAGAACCTCGTTATCTTTGATAATTGTGTTAATGAGAGAAACCAAATGGTAATGGACAGCTACTACACAAGAGGGAGACATTCTTCTTGTAATTGTATTTATCTTAGTCAATCATACTTTCAAGTTTATCATCGTTCCATCAGAAACAATGCTAAACTTTTATTTTATTCAAGTTAAATTCAATAGATATAAACAATTTTTGGAGAGATAATTGTTCTACATTATGTAGTAAAAAGGAATTTGGGGATTACATGAAGCACATAACTGAAAAAATATAAATATATTGTTGTAAAACAAGATGAGATATTAAATGATATTTTCCAATAAATAAATGGATGCAAAAGAAAGAGCAAGAATATTTAAGGAACATCAAGAGTTGGTTTCAAAAGTTGTAAAACAACAGGAAGACATCAAGAAGAAACGCAGACAGAAACTAACGGGTGAAGAAGCATTTGAAAGAAAACAAGAGAAAATTTTTAAACCACATTTAAAAACTTCCCAAGAAAAATTGTAGATGTTTCCAAAGTTCCCACAATAGAATATACTCCTAAAAAACTTCAAATGATAAAAGATTTCAGTCAAATGATGGAGGAAGAATTAGAGCATATAGGAGAATTAGAATATGATGAAGAAGGATTATTTCAACAACTGGAAGAGATTAATCGACCCCCTGATTATATTGTGAATGCTCTTCAAAACAATGAATATTCAGCGGATTCAAAAACCAAAGCAGGACTCATTCCAACAGAAAAACCAGCAATATTTCATCTTGTTCAAGAAAAGGTATTGATATTTAATTATGAATTAAAGTTCTTGGGTTCTGCTCAACCCCCAGTTAATCTAACTCCGAGATTAAAGTTTCTTCTCACAAAAGATGGAAGACAAGGTTCAACTGTGAGGGGTGAATCAAAGTATTTTGATAAACCATTGGATTTGAAAAATAATGAAGATAGAGTATACAGTCAACCCCCGCTTTATGGCGGTTCACCTATCGCTCCCCCGGTTCATCGCGGGTTTTCCCTTGGAACGTAACTCATTTTTTCTGTGGATTCCCCCGGTACATCGTGGTAATAATATATAAAATATAAATTATTTAAGCAATAAATTATAACGCGTGGTGCTCGACCAGTCACACAACGCACGAGACAAAGTTTTGCTTGTGAACTGCGAATATTTTCTACATTTTTCCTCCAAGCCCCACAATGCTGCCCAAACGCCCTGCACCTTCTAAGGCTTCTGGCAAGGAACCGAAGCGCCAGAGGAAGGTCCTGACGCTCCAGGAGAAGGTTAAAGTGCTCGATATATGCTTCGGGAAGGAAAAAGGTTTGTCGCCGTTGGACGAGCACTGCTCGTACCCAGCACCTCAAAACCGACCAGACCAGACGAATCGATCTCCAGCACCTCAAACCCAATCACTGCCAAACCGACCAGACCAGACGAGTCGATCTCTGGCACCTCAAACTCAATCACTGCCAAACCGACCAGACCAGACGAGTCGATTTCAGGCACCTCAAACCCGATCACTCCCAAACCGACCAGACTAGACGAGTCGATTTTTTGGGGAGGCGTCCATTCATCGCGGATTTTCACTTAGCGCGGGAGGTTTGGAACGTAACCCCCGCGAGAAACGGGGGATTACTGTATATTGATCTGCTGAACTCTGTTAATTATAGGGTTAGTCTTTCTGGTAAATGTGGCAAGAATGAGAAGGAGAAACACATTATTCAGGCTTTAAGTATCCTTGGTTCAGGTGTTGGTTTTCTTCCAAATGACCCATCACAATTAGTTAATAGACTGCTATTGTTGTTAGGTAGTAAGAAGGCTGGAAATAGCAATTGTTTTAATGAAGCATTAGCCATTTTAGATCAGTTGATGAACATGAAAATAATTAATAAATATCAATATAAAGACGTTTTATCTCATCTTATTTAATATGAGATAAAATGTCTTTTTTATCATTAATTAGAAGATAATCACAGAATATACATTGTTTTTAGGCTTTTGACTCTGTGTTTAATCCCCGTCTTTCACACGCAGGGCAATTCTCAAATTTATCATATGGCGAATCAGGGAACTCTAGCATATTTATAAAGTAAACCTTTACTTAAACTAAAGGTCATCTTCAGAAGCATCTATAAAACTATCATAATCACTCTCATAATCTTCAAAATCTTCAGTTGAATGTTGACTCATAGATAATTTGTAGAAACAACATTACCATTGATACCTATATACTTTTTTTCATTACCAGATTCAACTACAACTCTTTTTAGATGAAAGGTAATTTTAAAATGATCCTTAACTACCATTGAACGAAATGTCATTTCACCTGATATGCTAACATCCTTTATTTCATCAGGATTTACATCTTTAGGGTTGTTTAAAAAAATACAAATTTCTCCTTGCATATTACAGATGGTCTTATCTTTTCTTTCTAAAGCTTCATCCATAAGGTTTTTATTTTTTGATGCTTTTTCTTGTTTCATTGCTTTTTCTAGTTTTGAATATATTACCAGAAGGAGAGGAGAGACTTTTGTTGGAGATACTTTAATTGATGTTCTTCCAGGTATACTAAAAGCCCTTCCACTGAAGGAAATTGAAGAACTCATATTATTTACCATAATTTTTTTTATCCAATAGTTGTTATATTTATCTTTGTTCAATTTTACATCCTTGACATATTTCTCAGTATCTTTTACAAATGAAGAGATTGATGAAACTTGTCTTTTGTGTCTTGAAACATTGTATTTATGAAGTGAAAAAAGTTGGAGGATAAAATGGTTTTAAACACAGATTCACCTATAAATTAAACGGAATTTTCATCAAGAAAATTTTAGTTTCAGCAAAGTTTTATTATATAAATATGGTGAATACAACGTACTGTGATGTTTGTAATCACGAAAATAAACATTATAAAAAACACCTTCGAACCAACAAACACACATTTGATCTATTTCATCAAATATCTCCTCTTGAGTTGGAAAGAAAACATTGTGATATCTGCTCAAAGGATGTTTTGAAGAGTAGTTATAAGAATCACCTTCAATCACAAAAACACAAGAAAAATGAGTTTAAAGTAAAGGGAGACTATTACATTGAAAACACTGATGGGGCATTTAAAGGGCATATAAAAATAAGGATTTTTCAATTTGAAGAACCCGGTCCATCATCAATAGCTGAATCAATTGAAGTAGTGAAACCTGATGTTGAAAAAGTTATTAAAAAGACATGAAAAGAAATGAAAACTTTAAAGTTTTATATGGGAGTAAAAGTGAATATGAAAAGGCAAGATGAAGAACAAACTCCTTGTATATGAACAGATCTTCATTTTTTAACATCATTTCAAGATTTTTTGAATTGTGGGGTTAATGAAGAACTATCAAGACAAGAGGAGGATGTTGATAATACAGTGGTAGGAAGTGGATTTAATATTTTTAAAAATCATCTTTTTTAGACATACACCTTCTAAAATCAAACCCTCTTAAAGCTTCTTCGAATGAATGACCAAAAGAAATAAAACTAAAGAAGGCAGTTGTTAATATTAAGAACAATGATAAATGTTTTCTCCGGTCTGTTCTTGCTCACTTACATCCACCAAATTGTAATTCAGAAAGAGTAAAACAATATATGAAATATGAGAATACCTTGGACATAAAAGATTCTAAATTCCCAATGCCACTAACAGATATTCCTAAATATGAGAAAAGGAATAATCTTTCTATTAATGTATATGGATTAATGGACACAAACAAAGTTCAAGTATTAAAAATTTCAAACAACTATAAAAATGAAAAAACACACATTGATCTTTTATATTTTAGTGTTGGACAGAATTCACATTGTACATACATCAATAATTTATCAAGATTAATCTCTTCTCAGGTATTCAGAACAGCAAACAAAATATATCCTTGTAAGCGATGTCTTAATTCATTTCATACAAAAGAACGATTAGAACAACATTCAAAATATTGTAGTTATCATAAATCAGCTGTAATTACAATGCCGAAACCTGGTGAAAAGATTTATTTTGAAGATTATAATAAATCTATCATGCACCCAATTGTGATATACGCTGATTTTGAATGTATCCTAAAAAAGATAAATACTGCTTCTCCTAATCCAAAACAATCATATACAAATAAATATCAAAAACATATTCCTTGTGGTTTCTGTTATTATATCAAATCATCTGTTGGAGAAAAGTATAATACACTTGAACATTATAGTGGAAAAAAGCTTCACAAGAGTTTGTAAAACGATTAGAAAAGGATTGTATAAGACTAACCAAATTAATGAAAGAAACAAATGGACCGATGAAATTAACCGAAGAAGAAAAATTAGAATCTAGAAAGAACAATATCATTCATATTTGTGAGGAGGAAATTGAGTAGTCTAAAGTTAGGATCATTGTCATCTTACTGGTAAATGTAGAGGTCCCGCTCATTCCTGTTCTAAATTGCCTTCTTTTATTCGTCTTTCTTCACAACAGTGCCAACTATGA
>NC_140972.1:79348562-79391062 GCF_056783735.1 Eptatretus burgeri | reverse complement strand
TGCATGAATTGCGACAAGAAAGGGCATTATGCCAGGGTATGTAAATCTACTCTAAGGAGGAATAAACCCACTTCTGCGGCTCTCTACTCGCAAAATAAATTGACTGCAGCCTCCCGGGGAATCTATCCAAGGCTATCATCAACGTGCGAATTAACGGGCATATGGCTGAGGCACTGATTGATACCGGTAGCTCTGAAAGTTTCGTCAACAGCTCGCTAGTGAAGGGCAGGAAATGGGTAATCCACCCGACTGACAATACGGTATGCATGGCCGCCACCTCACTACAATCCCGCGTACGAGGGTACTGCAATGTTGAATTGGACGTAAAAGGGTACACGCATCGGGATGTAAAGGTGCTGGTGCTTCGTGATTTGTGCGCAGACGTAATTCTGGGTCATAATGTCCTCAAGCAGCACACGAGCGTCGAAATACCCTTTGGAGGAAGCAAGCCTCGTCTAATTTTAAATGCGCTGACCACCGCGGAGGTGACGTCCCCCCAGCTGTTCGCTAACTTATCGCCGGTCTGCAAACCGATAGCGATCAAATCGCGGCGATATACCACTGCTGACATGAATTTCATCACTTCAGAAACCAAGCGATTACTGGAGGAGGGAATTATAGAACCGAGCGATTCGCCATGGTGCGCACAGGTGTTAGTAACCAGCAGTCAGAACCATAAGAGACGGATGGTTGTCGATTATTCCAAAACGGTCAATCGCTTCACCCAACTCGACGCCTACCCCCTGCCGCGCATAGATGAGATGGTCGAACGCGTGGCCAATTATAAGGTATTCAGTACCATCGACTTGCGAAGCGCCTATCATCAAATTCCCATCCGAGAGGAAGACAAACCGTACACTGCATTCCAGGCAGGGCGGCGCCTCTACCAGTTCAGAAGGATACCATTCGGTGTCACGAATGGAGTAGCTTGCTTCCAACGGGTTATGGACGACATCATCTCAGATGAAAACCTCGAAGACACTTTTGTTTACGTGGATAATGTCACAGTGTGCGGTAGGGATCAGAGGGAACATGATAGGAATCTGGACAGATTCTTGAGCATTGCTGGAAAATATAATCTGACTCTCAACTACGAGAAATGCGTATTCTCGGCAAGGTCAATTGACCTTCTCGGCTACACGATAGCCGACGGCACAATTAAGCCTGATCCTGAGCGATTGCGCCCGCTCCGTGAGCTTCCACCACCTCAGGACTTGCAAACAATGCGCCGGGTGATCGGGATGTTCGCTTACTATGCAAGATGGATTTCGCAATACTCCGAGAAAATACATCCCCTAGTGCATTGCAAAAACTTTCCACCAGATGCCGCTGTCGTGAAAGCTTTCCACGATCTCAAGGATGATATCAGTAAGTCCGTGGTTTTATCGATCGACAGCTCGGTGCCCTTCGTGGTGGAGACCGACGCTTCAAATCACGCCATAGCTGCAACACTTAATCAGTCTGGGCGGCCGGTCGCTTTCTTCTCGAGAACTCTCTCTAGAAGCGAGCAGAGACACTCGGCAATAGAGAAGGAGGCGTACGCCATCGTCGAAGCGCTGCGTAAATGGAGACATTATTTACTGGGAAACCACTTCACGCTCGTTACGGACCAACGATCCGTGGCTTTCATGTTTGATGGGAAAAATAACGGGAAAATTAAGAATGAAAAAATTATGAGATGGCGGATAGACCTAGCCTGCTACAGGTACGACATTGTTTACCGGCCCGGGAAGGAAAACCCTGCTGCAGATACCTTCTCCCGGGTCTACAGTTCGGCAACAATCAGTCAGGCTTTGCAAGACCTCCATGTGTCTCTGTGCCACCCAGGGGTAACCAGGATGGCACATTTCGTACGCAGACAAAATCTTCCCTATTCTGTTGAAGATATTAAACAAATGAATGCTTCATGCCCTGTTTGTGCTGAACTAAAACCCAGATTCTTTGGCGCGGCATCTGGCAGACTGATCAAGGCTACTTCCCCCTTCGAGAGACTAAACATCGACTTCAAAGGGCCCCTACCGACCGAGACAGACAACAGATATATATTCACCGTTGTTGATGAATATTCAAGGTTCCCTTTCGCGTTTCCGTGCTCGGATATGACCTCGGGCACTGTCGTAAAATGTCTCTCTGACCTCTTCGCTATGTTTGGGAGACCTTCGTACATACATTCAGACAGAGGGCCGTGTTTCATGTCGGCCGGGCTAAAACAATTCCTATTAGAGCACGGCATAGCAACTAGTCGAACGACGGGTTACAACCCACAGGGAAACGGGCAGGTGGAAAGGTATAATGGAGTTATTTGGAAAGCCATAACTCTGGCGCTGAAATCGAGAGGACTGGGCCCCGAGCGATGGGAGGTTGCTCTTCCTGACGCAATGAATTCCATACGCTCTTTGCTCTGCACGTCCACAAATGCCACTCCTCACGAACGTATGTTTACTCACCAACGACGTTATGTTGACAGTCAAACGGTGCCCAACTGGCTGACCCACCCCGGTACAGTGTTCATGAAACGCCCGGTACGACAAAGCAAGTATGAACCGCTGGTGGAGGGGGTCGAACTCATTGACACTAATCCAGAGTATGCTCATGTCAGGCTCCCGGATGGCAGGGAGACCACTGTGTCGGTTCGCCATCTGGCTCCCGCCGGTACTCCTCCCGCCGGTACACCACCTCCTGGCACTCCTCCTTCTGACATTTCCCCCAGGAACTCCGCCAGGCGACGGGGCTGCCGCGTTCCCCCCGAGAGCGATCGAGGAGTCATCCCCGGCACAAGTCGAGGCTCACCAAGAGGATCGGGAGTCTCCCTCAAGTGAAACTGCCGTTTACTCCCGGAGAGGTCGACGAATAAGGCCCCCTCGACGACTCAATCTGTGAAGGAGATTATCGGCATTCTCGCTGCTCATGCTCCTATATGCCCATTATATCATATATCGATGCTCATTTCCATGCTCCTACAACTCAAAATAATCACTGCTTGGCATGTATGCTCCTGTAGATCTATTAGTCCGCGTTGCTTGAAATGTATACTCCTATAGTGCTAAAGCAATCATGGTGTGTAAGATGGGCCCCTAGTTACATTTTAAAGGTGAGGAGAATGTGGTGAATTAACGTGAATCAAGGGACATGACGCGGGATCACATGTTGTGCGTCTCGCGTATAAGGGGAGGTCTCTGCGGCACGGGTGGATTGTCCCCGGGGCATTGCTATTGACATCGGCTGTCCACTTGATGCTCGTTAACTGAAGGTGCTCATTGACTGGTGAGAATGGAGATTATATCGAACTCCGTGCTTACGCGGATTAGTCTGCAATGGTTAACTGCACATGTATACGTTTCTGCTTATGTACTCCTAGCTGAACCTGTATTTCCTGGTGTGCCCACAGAAGCGGCTCCAATCAAATGGAATAAAGCCTAAACTCTGAAGGTTCATCTCTCGCTCTCATTTCAGTATATATATATATACATATATATATATATATATATATATATATATATATATATATATATATATATATATATATATATATATATATATATATATATATATATATACATACATATATATATCTTCTTCTTCTTCTTTCGGCTGCTCCCTTTCGGGGTCGCCACAGCGGATCATCCGTATGATCCGCATAGTGATTTGGCACATGTTTTATGCCGGATGCCCTTCCTGACGCAACCCTGGTCGCCTCTTACGACACAGGGATATGGTACACCTATTTTAACCGGGGTATACACCGGTCCAGTACACTGGTACTCATTTTGCCGACCTCGGAAGGATGACAGGCTGAGTCAACCCCCTGGTGTATTAATTCAGTGGCCCAACGGGGCTTGAACTCAGGACCTTTTTGGATCCCAAGCCGCTGCCCTAACCACTGTGCCAACACCAGGCTCACATACATATATATATATATATATATATATATATATATATATATATATATATATATGTATATATATATATATATATATATGTATATACATATTTATATATATATATATAAATATATATATACATATAAATATGTATATACATATATATAAATATATATATATATATATATATATATATATATATATATATATATGCCAAATTTTATGGTAATATGTGACAGATCTGCTTTCCTGTGTGACAGATCTGCTTTCAAAAACCTAATTCATCATGTTTATTTCCAGGTACTTCTGGTGGTGGTGGTGGTGCTTAGTAGATGTATATAATTTGTTGTGTACGTGTACCCTGAATGAACAATGTGTGGAGAATGTGTGTTCCAATTCAAGTATGGAAAAGATTGTGAACAGGAATCAAAGGCTTTGCAGAAAAACAGTGGACCTGAGAGAATCTTGTCAATTATAGATGCAAGTCCGAAATATGGAGATTACTTGCACATCAAATTGCATGGAGAGCTATCAGCAAATCCAAACTTGACAATTTTCCATCACAAAAACTGTCTCCAGGTATACTTCCAAGTCAAATCTGGCAAAATATGAATTACAGAATGTTCCAGAGCAACCCCCAAGAAAACTACGAAAGTCTTGTGTTCAATTCAATTTTCGAGAACATTGTCTGGATTGTGGAGAGATTTGTGACCTTGAAAAGGACCCAAAGCACCCTGGGAGATGGAGAGCTGCCTTCCTCTGCCACTCCACATACTCTGAGCATTATAAAAAGCCCTACAAAGACTTTTTGCTTGAAAGATGCAGAGTACGTAATGATGAATGGGCCATTCAGGTCAGGCTTCGGCTGGAGGGGGGCCCTGGATCTGCATGCTGTAGATGCCAGATATCACAGAGACTGTATGTGCAAGTTCATGGCCCTCCGAAACATCTAACCAACAGGAAGAAAATCAGAAACTGATGTGGTTGATCCAGGACTACAGGCTGTCTTCAGCTTCGTGCTGGAGAACAAGGACAGTCTATGGAATTCAGTTGAATTATATGATGTTTACAGCAGTTGTAGTGTGAGGTCATTGTCACGCTCAAGTGTCATTGAGAAGGGGAAGGAAAGGTTCTCTGATGATGTCATCATTTTGTCATCCCCTGGCTATGCAAGCATCATCGCATTCAGAAACTGTGCTTCTTCTGTTTTGAAAATCGGAAGGATGAGAAAGAATATGATGACTTGGAACACAGCAAGATTCAAGTCGCCAGATGCATTGAACGTGAATGCAAGGAAATTAAGTACAAAAGAACACATTATGATCTTCACATTGACAAGGACAAGATGGACGATGTGGTTTCTCCTACACTATCCTCTCTGTTGTCTCTGGTATCTCTAAAGTTGAACAAAACCTTGCCAGCTGCTATGATAGGGAATATTGTTACCAGTCAGGTTACAAATCAGGCCACTGACCTACAGATTGCCCTAGGTCTACTTACCCGGGATTCCAAGAAGGTTGTGGACCAGCTGTATGACTACAGAGTAACCTGCAGCTACGATGAGGTTGTGAGATTCAAGAAGTCAGCTGCCCATGCTTCTTATACAGATACCAGTGTCCAGGGAATCGCTGACTCAAGTGCTGGTCTCATCCAGATCATTGCTGACAACTTTGATGCGGACCTATCTTCCCCCAATGGCAAGTTATCTACCCATGCACTCACAATGATAGCCATTCAACCTTCAGTAGCTCAATCATCAGAAAAGACAGGGGAAGAACTGATCAGGCAAATAAAGAAGGAAGAGCTGTCTCAAAAGCTTCCTGAAGATGATGACCTTCTGAAAGTGACCTACCAGTGTACACAAAAGCTGGCTATGATTGAAGTACGATGCCCAAATGTTTCCCAGAAGATGACACAGTATCAACAGGTATCAAACTCAAGAGCTGAGAAAAATGACTTGCAGTTTCTTCATGACACTCTTTATCTGGAAAATTGTCCTGAGTACAATGGTTTTAATATTAAGCTGTGTCGGGAGCAAGGACATTCCATGAAACCTAAAACTAACGTCGTATACTTGCCTCTAATGGACAGTTCACCATCAGACCCCAAAACAATGATGACTTCAATCATGAAAGCCAAGAGGATTACAGCAGAAGCTGGTCAAGAATATGTGGTGTACACTGCAGACCAGCAGCTCTACCGGGTAGCCCTTTATCTCACTTGGGATAATCCTGACCTTTGTGACAATGTGTTCCTCAGACTAGGTGGCATGCACTTCTTGATGAGCTACATTTGCTGCCTTGGCTCTTTAATGGCTCAGAATGGCCTGGAAGAAGTCCTCAGTGAGCAGTTTGGCGGGGTGAAGAAGATGATGACATGCAAGAAATTTCCGGAAAATCTCCGTGCCTTCAGACTACTACTTGAGGAGCTTCTTCGACCAATCTTCAGCAAGGCTACAGTTGAAACTATGGATGATCTGAAAGGAGTCCTTGAGAACCTGGCCTCAAGAAGCTGAACAACATGACTCTGGGTTGATTTCTTTGTGAAACCAATGCTAACTATCCTGAAGTATGTGAGAGCTGAGAGGGAGGCAGACTGGCCAATTCATGTGTGAGCTGTCAAGGAAATGTTGGTTCTGTTCTTTGCAGCAAGGCACCACAACTACGCAAGGTATGGACTTTACTATGCTAGGAGCATTGAGGTGATGCCATATACGTTAGAAGATCAGTTCATGAAGGGACAGCATACCATGCATCATAAACCAGGCATCTTCAATGGAATCTGGTCAGACATGGCCATAGAGACAACCTACAAATTATTGTTTTAACACAGATATTGTAATTATGTTACTTTAATAAGTAGTATGGTTTGCAACGGTATGTGATTATAATGATTGTAATGATTGTAATAGTATGACATGCTGGTTCAACTTTGTCATTATCGGCTTGCCTCTTATTTGTAAATTTGTGTATGTAACTTTCAAAAAATGGTATTTGTAAATTTTGAAATCTTTTCTGAAAGTAGTTTTGAATAACAATTGCAGGAGTAATTACTTTTAAGTTTTGTTAACATGTTGTATCATAAAGCCACATTTCATGTCGTAAACGAACTAAGATGCTGTTCTCCGACGTTACTAAACTGGTACTCAGGTCATTATTATGTACATTTATGGAAAAATTATTAAACATACCAGTTTCTAGTACAGGAATTTGAGTTTCTCACCTATTGAAACCCCTATTTTGATGTATCACATGCTTCTCTAGCATAATTTGAGGGCACTCTAGTAACATTTCAAAAGCGGAAGCCATTTTGGCCGCCATCTTGGATTTTTCAAATTTCCCAAGGGTGAGAGTTTCAGACCCACCCTAGGATGTTAACTTAGACCCTATACTATAATAATCCACAGAGAAAAAAACTTTATCAGAGACTTTGAGGTTAGGGTAAAATTCCCAGTTTGGCAGACAGACTAGAATATCGGAAAATGAATACAATAAGAAGTTATAAACATAAGATATATAGTGAAGAAGTAAATAAAAAGGCATTAGGAGCCTTTGATGATAAGAGATTTATTTTAGATAATGGAATAGATTGTGTTCCATATGGATATTGTATGATAGAGTGTATAGAATAGATTTTGTTTTTACAATGGGAAGATGGGTTAGGGTTTTTAAGGGCTACCGCCACGTTTTTTCACAATATATAAATGGTCAAACCAAGTATTAATCAAACTAAAGAGTGGAGAAAATCTGTCTTGGTATATAAATGGAAAACATAATGAATGTGAAAAATATCAAGTAAGTCATTGAAAAAATAACTAAAACAAAGGTAAATAAAACAAATAAGCGAATCAATTTAAAAACGAGTAAGTTAGAGGATGTAAAGAAAAAAATTAATATCCTTGAATGGACTGAAAACTTTGATGGTTATCAATTGAACAATGGAAAAACAATTTACTATAATCTCAAAATGATATGTGGCTCAGGAGGTGGTCAAACAAGAGCATTAAGAGAAGTTTATCATTTCGTAATGGCACAAAAGGGGTATCTTAAAAAATATAAAGATTCAAATGTTTTATTTTAAAATATTTTAGATGGGGATTATTGTGCAAAGAAAATTAAACTATTGAAGGAATTTGAGAATGAACAAATCTTTATAGGTTCAATGAGTGAGCTAAACAATATGCATTGGTTATTTGAAAAAGAGTGCCCCTCGGCTTACATGTTTCAGATATTTCTTTAGAATCACCTTTAACAAATCACTTTACTACTTGAACAAATCTTTATCTTATTGCATTGGTTATTTGAAAAGAGTGCCCCAAGGTTAAAAGGGGAGACAAATAAATATACCTTGGGATAAAAAGGGGGTTTATTTTTAGGGGAAAAAAAATATGAATCGCTGAAAATCCCCCATTCACTTACATGGGGAAAAGTGAGCCAGAATCAGTATATTCACCCTACTAACATGCACAAAGAAGGAATGGGTTGGAGAATGAGCATATTCAACCAAACTGGTCTCGAGTTCTACCTGAGACTTAGACATTTTCTTGGCCTGACAAACAGATATGACATCATGATTCTGTACGATCGCCCAACTTGCATTAAATCGATTGCCTCAAGAATTTCACATGCATATTACTGTAAAAAAAATACAGACCGGTATTGTGACCTGAGTCTTTTCGAAATAGGCCATTGCCAACATTCATGTGAACACCAACAACAATAACTCAAGAGTTCATAGAACACATTACCCTGCACTGTCCTAAGAAACAAGGACATGGGCAGGGTTCCAGAGAAGCAAATTTGATTGGTCGTGATGACGTAAAATTTTGTAATATTTTGTCCAAGTACTGCTAAACTGAAGGGTTTGGAAAGTACCAAAAAGGCGATTTGTGTTCTCCAGTGTTCAAATATATAATTCAATTGAAATAAAAGAAATATTTAAAGGTTGTAAGAAAAATTAGAAATTTTTTTAACCGCAGTTGATGCAGCGTCTTATGCACCTCCTTATTTACCACATTCCATTGTTCTTCACGTCTGTTATTTTTGTCTCTTATGATGTCCCTAAAAGCAGTAAGTTTCCTGTTTGCAATGATTTTCAATTTTGTTTCATTGTCAGACAGACAGAGTAAAAAATATATCTCGCTCCTCTCTGCACATGCGCAATCGGGACAAATTCAAATCCAAAGCACTACTAAACTGCAGGTTCGTTTTCTGATTCATGTTCACAATATAACATTTAATTAAAATTATGTTGTTCCACAATCATAAACTAACGTTTTAGACAGATAGACAAAGTGAACCAATTGCTTTACCCTGCTTTTCGCTTCATGTAAGCAGGGAAACAATAATCTGCCATTTTTATGCAAATGTCTCAGATGTAAGCTTAGTGGCTTCGTGGCTAAGGTGGCTGGCTCAGAGTGGCTTAGTGGCTAAGATGGCTGGTTTCGGATTCTTGGGTCCTGAATTCAATCCCTACTGGCTGCTGAATTAACACCAGGTGTGGTTGACTCAGCTTGTCATCCTTCTGAGGTTGGGGAAATGAGTACCAGTGTATTGGTCGAGGGGCACAGCTTCACTTTCAAGAAATGATAGCTACCCAGCATCCAAACTTCTATATGCAACAACAAAACAGGGTACTACGGACTTTTAAGTTTATTTATTCTTCCTTCATGGGTTGATACTACACCGCTTAGCCAAATTCGACCTGTTTCCATTTGCATTTAAACTTGAAAGTACAAATTTATTTTGATGACCATAATTTATTTTTGTTTCTTGGTGCTATAGGGCTCATGGTAGCATAGGTTGTCAAATCGGGCTCATCTTTCCCACTGTAGATGGTACAGCTTGACATCGTGATATGACCCAACGAACACACTGACATTGGGTAACGTTGAATCAACATCAGTACCCCTGTTGGGCCAACATGGACTAATGCCATTGGGCTTGGGCCAACATAATTGTGCCAAGCAGGCCATCGTTGGGGTTAGGGTTAGGGTTGTTGCAACATTGAAAGCTGGCGACTTATTCCTGACATGAATTTAATCTTTTTATTTTGCACGTGAAACATTTTCATCCACTGGTAATTCAAAAAGTCCCCAATGTTGCCCCGACGTTGGCCAACACCGTTGGGCCAACATCGGCATGCTTGCTCGGTAATGTCTTCAAAAATGAAACAACTACCAGTGAGGGTCCAGCACAACTCCCCAGCAAAGCAACACTCAAGGTCAAAAGTCAGACATTTCAACCACCGAGTGGTCTTCATCCGGGGCTGTGCAGGCATCACGTATCAGGTGCTAAGGTTACTCACGAGGGTAGACTTGAAGGTGTGTGCACAGTTGACGAGGCCTAACTTCAATCATACCGCAGATGAAGACCGCTCACTCGTCAAAATGTTTGACCGGCTGGGTGAGTGGTGTGGGGAGGGAAGAGACATGTTTGGAAGTGAGGGTGAGCGATGAGCTTTGTACCATACTCGTTTAGCCTTCATTGGTGATACAGCTTCAGCGACCTACGTAAAATCACTGGATCGACACTCGTTTTGTCCTGAGTTTGAATTTGTTTGTTTTAAATATTTTTGTGTCGCTTTTTTGTGTTTAAAATGGAACTTTGATGTTCTCTTGCATATGGTTTCAATTTTGCAAATGTTATGTAATATAATTCATCAGTGAGTTGCGTTAATGATGTTATCATGTATCAGATTAAATTCCTCCACCCTCTATCCCTTCCACTCCAGGAATCAACTGTTCTTAAAATTCTTTAAATTTTCCTGGTTTGTAACTGCTGCAGCGATCCCATTCAGCTCTACACAGCAAACCGTTAAATAATTTCTTGACCAAATGCTCAACCCACATATGACGTTAAACACTCTTGCTCGAGCACCAGCCCAGAAACAAATGAATGCACACCGACTTGGGGAACTACACATTTAAAACGTGATCCAATCTTTCAAGACACCTTTCAGCATTCTGGTAGTGTTAGTGGCAAATGTATTCCTCGAACCTCCCCCCCCCCCCTTGAGACCCTGCAATGAGTCAGTCACAGAAACCTGAGCTTAAAAAAAAACTGTTCCACCACAACCCAATAAATGCCCTCAAGGGTACATTTTTTAACCTCCATGTTGTCAACACATGATGAATACCTGCTCAGGGTGCCTCCGAGTGCTGCGGGTGTGTTACTGATGTGCTTGGCAGTGCCCACTAACAATCCTTGTGGCATTTTCAGCACCGGTCAAGCTGTGCGATATTCTTGCTGTAGGCAGCATCCTTCTATAGAAATGATACAACAAAAGTCGCTGCTGTCATTGTTGTGGTCTATTGATGGAATAGGTGAGACTAACATCTATTTTTCAGGTGCCATTGCCTTTATGTTTCATGCTTTACAAACAGAAATGAATAAGAAAGAAAATCTTGGATTTCAGAGTTTAATAGAATGGTGATGGGTACTGACAAGCTGGGACCCTTTTGGACCATTAATATGATTACATACAAATTGGTATGGGTGGCAATTGGTAGAGGTGGCCGTGAAGGGACCAGAGACGAGATTTAGAGAATGAAAAATGAGCGAAAGAAAAGGGGTGATGATTTGAGAGACAAAGGAGGGTATGGATGATAAGTGAAGCATGATGGGGCATGGAGAGGGGGTGGTGGGCATAAGGGATGGGGATGGAGGGACGGTGGATTAAAGTTTCCCCCACATTTGTGTATGTTATAAATCGTTGGCCTCTTTCTGGTAAACACGTGTATCCTTTTCTGTATGGTCCAGGCCCTGCTAAGTGGACGCAGACCAGGATCGCGTTTACTACTAACTAATCGGAGCCCTCACGTGCACATTCGAGCCATTTCACCATGGGAACGGCCCATTGTGAAAGGTAATGGGCTTTTAGAGATTGGTGTATTTTGTGATATAATTTGTAAACCTCCTTTTCATTACCTCCGCTACCGAAGGTGAACGGAGGTAATGTTTTCACATCTGTCTGTCTGTCTGTCTGAACCAGATTCGGATACTATTATTTTTAAGTGACTCTTCACCATTGACTAATAGAGCCAAAAACTATTTATAGCAGGATATCTCAAAAAATTATGGATGAATTTGGTCGAAACTTGGTGGACATGTCCGGTGTGTGACAAGGACTAATTCATTCGGTTTTGGTGAAGATCCAAATGATCCGGATCTGAGAATTGTTCAAGCGATTCTTCACCATTAAGAGATTGGCCCAAAAACGATATCTAGCATAATATTTCAAAAAGATATGGATGGGTTTTGACAAAACTAGGTGGATGAGTTGGGTTGGTGATGAGGACAAGGCAATTCGATTTTTATTCAGTTCCGGATACAGATCCACAATATTAGTGGGACGTTGAGCCTGGTGGAGGTGTGCGCTCCACCAAGTGCCATTCTAGTTCCCCTTTTAACCGAGAGGAAACAAAACTGATCGTATTTTGCAGCCCATCGGATAAAATCTAATCGACAAGCGATTCTTATGATCAATCAATCAATTTATCAGAAAGCATTTTCCCTTTTAAAGCAAATCTCAAAGTGTTTTCCAAAGAAGGGGGAGCTTAAGAAGAGTTAAAATTCAAAAAGAGCAACTATTAAAAGATGGGGTTTCAGGAATGAACCTTCGAAACAAAGAAAACGTATATATATATATATATATATATATATATATATATATATATATATATATATATATATATATATATATATATATATATATATATATATATATATATATATATATATGCACCCAAGTCATCCTAATAAAACTTTCATCTTTCTTTTAAAATACTTTTCCATCAAATGGAAGCCGTTGAAGATTCAGTGTTTGTCTTTTAAATGTCTATATTCTGTAGTTTAAATCAAAGGATTGCCTAGATAACTTGCAAGAACGTGCTACACGGCTAGAGACACAAAAGCAGCGATTTGTGTTAAGTGTTGTGCATTAAGGATGGATTATTATCGATTGCACGACCTATTGACTGACCAATCCATTAAAATCCTCTAATGGAACCTTGAGGGTGCACAACTGATGAGCTTAGACTTTCGCCATGGCGGCGTGATGTTGCTGAGCAGCGGGAGTAAAGAATCAGGCTGTGTTTGCCAGTTATGGTACAAGCAAAGCCCTGTAGTCGACATGAAATTTTAATTAACCTCAATTATGCGCAGAGGATGTGTGTCTATTAGCATCTCCTTGCAATGATATGAACCCTCGATGGTCTACGAAAAAGAAATGTAGATGCGCATCGAGACTGTGTATTTGTGTCGAGCCATCGTATTGCATTATTCACAAGCTCTAGTGAAAGCAAGCGAGAATGGAAGAGGACAAGGGTTAATTGTAGATAAATCATGAGGTGATGATGGGCAGCAACTTTGAAGGACTAGAGGGAGTGGCACAAGATAAGACACTGTGAATCAGTTCCACAGATGGGAGAATAGAGGGATGAATAAACGGAGATGAGGAGCTCCCGGCTACGGTTTTTATGTGCTCAAAATAACAGAACATTTCAAATCCTTGAGAAGTTACTCATCAGACATTGTTTTGAGCAGCCACTGAACTTGAACAATAGATTTGTCTTCAATCAGGAATGCCGAACCAAAACTTGGATGAAACAAAGTGTATTCTTTTTCGGATCAAAGGATTTCTTGAGCCAAATTCTTTTACTGGCCGTCTCCCATAAGGTTTCATTACACACAGTATTTCATGGTGGCATGAAGCGATTCGGTTACAAATTTGTGCTGCTTGACACCTTGGTGCAAAATGTGAAACACTGTGTAAGCACTACAAAGGTTAAAACATCTGTAGACCCTGGTGGTGGCGTAATAGGTAGACTGTCTGCTCTGAGTCTGGCAGGTTGGTGATTTGAACCTGACCCGAGGTGCATCATACCAATGACTTTGAAGATGGTACATGCTGATTCCTTGTTTGATGCACAGCATTTCAGAAGGATGGAGCACGGACAAATAACCATAGGTTGGCAGACATCAAATAGGCTTGATTGGCCTAATAGCCTCCTCCTGCAGGCTGGCAGGAAAGTCTACAGCAGTGCTTCTCAAGGTGAGGCGTGGCAACATTTTGGTGGGCATGAGGGTCATGAGGGTTCAGAATTAATGAATCAATATATGATCGCTTTCATAGCTTTGCACTTTCAAATTTTCAAAAGTTTGAAGCTGCGACTGATGCCTCATAGCGTCATAACTAAAAACTGCTTCAGCGTGCCTTTGTTAGCCAATCCGCCCGTAAGGCATGCCCTTGATCAATTCAACACTGTCACGTCACAATGACTCGCTTTTCGTCAAGGGGAATTCCTTATCTGTAGTATATACTGTAGTGTCTCCAATCATGGTGGGGCGTACGATTTTTTTTGAAAATCAAAGTGGGGCATGGGACAAAAAGGTTGAGAAACACTGGTCTACAGGTATGTTCACTCACCTTTTAGCTGTCTCACCTGGATCTAAATCTAGATGGTTTGCAGGTGTTTTGAAGAGAGGGCATTTCATCAGTGTGTGTGCTGTCCCTCGGATGGACATTAAACTGAGCATCCTGTCTGCTGGCATTAGTTGGTGAAAACTCAAAATCCCAGAGTTGTGCTATATATGCAAAACACCTTCTGACTTAGTGAAGCAGAAAAGCACAGATTGTGTCTCACAACAACCAAAAACTGCACAACCTCTGAACAACAATTGTCTTTGCTCTGCTGCACACCAAACCGGATATGGAATGCGTCAAGAATAAAAAAAATAAACCAATAAATGGCTCTTCCCACCTAATGATAGCAACAGCATGACATCACTGCATTCCACCAGATGACCATTTATCATATACACAATTCTCCTCCGAGTCTAACCCGTGGACATCACATTAAAAACGTTAACTCCCGAGTCTAAGTGTTGAGAAACATTTCTACACATTCCGATGCACAGTACTTATTAGTCCAGGAGCTCGGTGACTTTTATTCAACATGGAAGGTGCAGATGTTTAAGGGTGCCAGTGGTGTAGAGTAGGGTTGGCAGATCCCAGAAACCAAATTCTTAAGTTGGCCAGTGGTGGGTGTGGGAGGTGGTGCCACCCAAATCCAAGATGGCTGTTTCGATATAGGCTAAAACCAATATTGTCATACATTAAGTAATACTAGGCCGATTCCAATGATCTTGGTATGCATTCTGACAGCTTTGGGTATGCCCAATCTAATTGAGAGGGTGTCATTATCATCCACGGTCAATGTCATGAGATAAAGGTCAATATCACAGTTTTTGGTCAATTTTATGCCTGTTTGAACTTGACCCCTTGATTCAAGGTCAAATCTGATGGCATGAAATGATTCCCCATGCATCTACATGGAGAAGAGTTGCAGGAGTGATTTGTGACAGAAGGGTAGCTGCAAGAGTGAAGGGGAAAGTATATAAGATGGTAGTGAGACCAGCTATGTTGTATGGTTTGGAGGCGGTGGCACTAACAAAAAGACAGGAAGCGGAGCTGGAGGTGGCAGAGTTAAAGATGCTGCGATTCTCGATGGGAGTGATGAGGATGGATAGGATAAGAAATGAGTACATTAGAGGGACAGCGCAGGTAGGACGGTTTGGAGACAAAGTGAGAGAGGCGAGATTGAGATGGTTTGGACATGTGCACAGGAGGGAAGCGGAGTATATCGGGAGAAGGATGTTGAAGATGGAGCCACCAGGCAGGAGGAGAAGAGGAAGGCCAAAGAAGAGGTTCATGGATACGGTGAGGGCGGACATGTGGGTGGTTGGAGTGTCAATGGAAGATGTGGAGGATAGAGCGAAATGGAGACGGTTGATCCGCTGTGGCGACCCCTAACGGGAAAAAGCCGAAAGAGGAAGAAGATCTTCTTCACGATGAACCTATCAACTTTTTCTCTCAAGGTTGGATTTTGTATCAGAGACAAATGATACAACATTTCTCTATCAGCTTAATGTTTTTCTTCCAAAGCTGTGGTATTCCCATAATCAATATCGTGCCTCATGCACACTTCATCAACTCTATTGATGGGCTTACTCCATGATTTAGGATTGTCTGCCTCATCTAATCTTTTATCCAAGTTTGTGCCTGGACCACAGAAAGAATACCCTGGTAGATGTAATTCCCCTGGTACTCCAGTAGTTGTAAATTTACTTCCTGATAAAAACTTTTGTATATCTCCTCCACATTTGTGTTTGGAGATAAATTGATTTTTTTTTGAACCACACACCGAACATGTACCTTTTTGTATAACCCTGTTATTTTTACTTTTAAAATATGAAGTATTTTTAGTATTAGTTTTCTTTTTACATTTGAGACAATAACTCATTTATTTATGAGAAAAATTCCTACAGAGTGCGAAAACCTTTTTAGTTTCCAACATGCACATTTGAATCTAAATTTTTAAATCATAAAGAATCCTTAGAAATGCCTTCACTCTCTCCTCTATTTATTTAAGAAAAAAATGAAAAACTTGAATTAAAATCAATATCTTGCCGATGACAATATTGATGACAATCAATATCTTATCGAAAATATTGCAAATAGACTTGTCAATTCTTTGTTTTCCTCGTCGGTGGGTTGAGTTATTTTATGTAATACCTCCAATCTTTTTTTAATCTCACTGGTTTCCATATTTTGATATTTATTCATTCTCGCTCTTTCCTCCCTCTCCTCCTCTCTCTTCTCTCTTCTCTCTCTTCTCCCTCTCCTCCTCTTTCTTCCCCTTTCCTCCTTCTCTTTCTTCTCCCTCTCCTCCTTCTCTCTCTTCTCCTTTTTCTCCTCTTCCTTCTCTTCTTCAACTCCTTCCTCGTCCCTTACTATCCTTGAATCGCTTACACCCCATAGAATATCATACATATATTCATCAGGATTTCTTGTTATTCCTGTATCCAAAATATTTTTTTTTACAACAGGAAAGCAATAAATAATTTTTTCAATTTCTAAAAGAGCCTTATGTTTTCTTAACTTTATAATTTTTTCAATATTTAACATTCTAATTAAATCCAAAGTTGTTGGTTTATCAACATCAGCATAATGCCAATCTTTTATTGAAAATACCTCATTCTTATGTTGTAGAACATATTTATTAAAATACCGAATACCCTTTTCTTGAAGGTATGCTTGGACACAGAAATGATAATTTTCTTGAAGCCTTCTTGCTGTAATTTATGTATTAGAAATATATGTTAGAATCATATTATGACACGAAACACCTCCCCATCTTCCCATAGTTCAATCGTTTTGTATTTCCTTACTTATTATACTGTATATAATCCTGCTTTTTTTCTGTTTTCATGATATAAACTATGGCAAACCACTATTATATTTACCATTATTAAATTATTTTATTTGTAGTTTACTAATCGTGCTTCCACAAAACTCATTCTCGACACAAGTGGATAATATTCTTCCTTACGAGACTGATTTAATTGTTCCAGGCCTTCTCGGTCAATTTTAAATGACCAATTATACCCAACATCATTCATATCATACCCCCATTGTTCTATTCTCAAACAAACGATACGCCCTTCTTTATAAAAATTAATTTTAATTCCAACTGTGAATTCTGTATGACTTAAGGATATATATTGTGATGAATCACTTAATCTCACCAAGTCATTCGCGTCAGTCGGGCTTGGATAATTTTTTTATTTATAAGCATTTTTCATATTAATATTTTTGGTTATATTATATTTATGTCGTTCAGCATGTGCCTTTATGGAATAATTTGATAAATCAATATTCACTTCTTGCAATACACCAAAGATAGAACCATCTTTACCAACATAAGTCATTTATATTAGATTAAAAATAATATAATAAATAAATTTATTTTTGTTGAGTTAAAATAACACATTTAGACATAATTGACCACAACACTTGGAATTTAATTCTTGGACTTGAAATGTTTGATAAACACCATTCTCTAAGAATTTTATGACTTCAACAGGTGGTGGAAAACCAAAACTATTAAAATAATATTTGTCTTGACTATTAAAAATACAAACCCAATGAGAACCGTTCCCATTATTATCTTCGAAGTTCATAATAATATACTTTGTACATTTAGGTACGTTTGTTAATTCATCTCTCACACAAATAACCACATTATGAATTTTTAATTTCTTACAATATTTGACAAGTTGTAAATTTGACGTTGTATTCTTTCCAAATTCTTTAAACCACTCATCAATGCTAATTTATTTTTGAGAAAGATATAATCCATTACCTATTTTAGTGAATTTGACACCTGCTTGTGCGATAGAAGAAAGCATATCTCCAACTAACAATCTTGCTTTATCAGGCAGACCTTCAAGTTTTTCAGCAAAATCTACAATTACACCACTTCCACTAATTTGTTTCTCCAACTCTTTGTTATGTCTTTCCAATTCTTTTTGAGCCCGGAGTTGAGCCTTCCTTTCGTTGGCAGTTTTCACTGCTGTTGAAATACCACCTGTCAATGCTCCAACCGCACTTAAACCAGCAAATAAAGGAATTAGAAATGGGAGAAATCCTCCACTCGTCTCTCTTCTTGAATATTTTTCAACATTGGTTTTGTCATTTTAATTTTAAGTGAGCCAGTATCGTTCAAGATTTTAACCTGTTCTCTTGTGAGCAAAACATCAATTCTTACTGCTCCTTTTCTCTGAATTGTATTTACGTTAATCATACAAGGCTTTTGATTTTGAACACAAGATGATAGTTTATGAAGATTGATTTGATTAACATGTACCACAGTTGGTACTTTGCCACTCATTTATTTAACAAAAAATTATGTGAGACTAATCATAACACCATTATCTGTATTAATCTGTAATTCTGTTTCTTCCAAAAGCAAACAATATGTATCAACTTCTTCACTCTCTCCTCTTTCAATGTATAGGGAAGTATCCACTCGATTAGACTTGAGAGCTTCCTTTTGAGCACTCAGATCAAACGCATAGATTGTATACAAACTTTTAAATGCTGTCATATCTAAAATAGGTTCTTTATTTCCATTACTTTCACACACCTTTTGGTAAGACTTGTATGCTTCAGCAAAATCCTTTTTTTCCCAATTAATTTCCAATCTATCTTGTGGATAAAATGTTCCATCAAGAGAAACACGAAGTTGCTTCACCTTAGCATTATCACTCAATGCATTATTCTTATCAGTAGCAGTATCACCATCTGGTTTTTAAAAAATGATCCACAGATATCGTGGCTTTCCTTCCAGAACACCCAAATTCCACGTGTAAGTGGTTTGGTTTAGTTTAACGTGTTGACATCTTCTTTTGAGGTAAGATAAACTGAGTGGTTTCTTTGAGTTAAGTCTTCTGTTCAACATCTCTTCTGTTTTAAGATTAGGCGTATATTCACTAATATACCATCTCATTTCATCAATTACAAATTTATTCTGATCACCAAAAGCACGAGCAACTCCAAAAAGTAATCTATTTTCATTATCATTCCTTTGTAGTTGAAATGTAATTTTAAGACCATACACAACTTTATCATGATCACAAAATACAAATATACCTTTAACAGGAACCGCCACAGTACAACTATTAACTGCTTTTGTATCATCAGTATACGTTCCTTTCCTTTGAGTATATCCAGGGTCTGTGGTTGTTCCCGTTGACATATCAGGATTAAAACCTTCGACAGCCCCCTTTCCCATTCTATCACTGAATGAATATAGTGTAAATTTCATCATTTCAGATACAGCAGAGACATAATCAACCACTTCAACTTCTTGTGTTCCAATGTACAAACGAACACTATCAAACATTTTCCAGAAGAAATCATTTACGAGTGTAGCGTTTGTGTTATTCCCAGCCTTAATGAATGTAAATTTACACAACAAGAAACTTTCGGATAGATTCAAATAAGTTTGTTGATTAATTATTTCAAAACTTTTTGTACCATTTGCGTTCCAGTCTGTTCCAGTTATTGCATTTACCTTGAAGTAATCTTCATTTTTAGTGGAGTTTGAGATGATAATTGTATCATCAAAATCATAGATACTATCAGTTTCTTCCATACTTGTATTTATTTCGGAAAAAAGATGTTAAAACTTTTGAAACCCTGAGCCAAGTATTTGAATTATTTTCTGTCATTCTTGGGGGGACAACTGAGTTTTGCCTTTCTTAATTTCTTTAATTGCTTGTAATTTATGAGATTCCTTTTGGGCATCTTTTATGCTCTTTACAGCACCTGCTACATTTCCCACAGCAGAAGCAGTTGAACCAATTAGGTCTTTATGTTTAAGAATAGTTGAACCGACACCCATTAGAGTATCAATTATCCCATCTCCTCTAAATTGATGTCCGACACCCCTTTGTCTCTTAGGTTTATAGTATCCTCTACCAAGATACATACCTTCACCCTTGTAGTATGGGGAAAGGAGCATCCCATCCCTTGTAATTATTTTTATATTTTCCCAACTCGTGTTTCCTCACAATAACCATCGTATTTATTTATTGGAAAACTTCACGTAGGTGAATTCTGATAGATATAACTTCTCCATTGAAAGAAATCATACGATTATCTTGGTCGGTTATTCTAAAATTTACTCTGTGTATGTTTTTTCCTGACACAGGGAGATAAACCAGATTTTTGGGTTCCATATTGAATTTATAACCAATTGGGGTTGAGTATGCGCTGAATGAAAATATTGTATTTGTTTTTATTCTATCATTATTAGCACCATCAATTAAATCACAGTGAATTAATACCGAATTTATTCCTGAGGATATTTGAATAACATTATCACTGTAAAACGTCCCATTAGTTTCAATCTTTTTTGAGGAGAAACCCAGTAACTCTCTAAATGAATTATCAATTGTGAAATCAACCTTTTAGTTATTTTTAAGTTTAATCGTTGATTTTGAAGTATGTTTTTGTCTATAACAATATTTTTTGGTTCATCACCCTGTTCTTTCATAAGATGAGCAATTTCGGAAGATATTTGAGAAATCTCATATGCTCCGGGTGAGACATCGTTTTGTATCCACTTCCGGGATTATAACTAAACTTGTCATTTTTATCAGTTATATTAAACAAGGTATTATAAGTTTCCATAGACGATAAAGATGCCTCATATTCTTTTGTTGGGTCAAGTTGTAGTGGGTATGGGAATGAAGATGTGTGATCACTTGTTGTGAAATTAAAACTCAGGATTGTGCTTCTCATCTTATTTAATATGAGATAAAATGTCTTTATATTGAGATTTATTCATTATTTTCATGTTCATCAACTGGTCTAAAATGGTTGATGCTTCGTTAAAACAATTGTTATTTCCAGCCTTCTTACTCCCTCACAACAATAACAATCTATTGACTAATTCCGATTGGTCATTTGGAAGAAAACTAATACCTGAACCAATGATACTTAAAGCCTGAATAATGTGTTTCTCCTTCTCATTCTTGCTACGTTTACCAGAAAGACTAACCCTATGATCAACAGAGTTCAGCAGATCAATATATACTCTCTCATCATTATTTGTCATATCCAATGGTTTATCAAAATACTTTGATTCATTCCTCACAGTTGAAGCTTGTCTTCTATCTTTTGTGAGAAGAAACATTAATCTGGGGGTTAGTTTAACAGGGGGTTGAGCAGACCTCAAGAACCTTAACTCATCATTAAATATCAATAACTTTTCTTGAACAAGATGAAATATTGCTGGTTGTTCTGTTGTAATGAGTCCTGCTTTGGTTTTTGATTCTGCTAAATATTCATTGTTTTGAAGAGCATTCACAATATAAGCAGGGGGTGATTAATCTCTTCCAGTTGTTGAAATAATCCTTCATCATCATATGCTAATTCCTCTATATGCTCTAATTTTTCCTCCATCATTTGATCAAAATCTTTTAACATTTGAAGTTTTTTAGGAGTATATTCTCCTGTGGGAACTGTGGAAACATCTATAATTTTTTCTTGGGAAATTTTTAAAAGTGGTTTAAAAAATTTCTCTTGTTTTCTTTCAAATGCTTCTTCGCCCGTTAGTTTCTGTCTGCGTTTCTTCTTTATGTCTTCCTGTTGTTTTACAACTTTTGAAACCAACTCTTGATGTTCCTTAAATCTTCTTGCTCATTCTTTCGTACCCACTTATTTTATGGAAAATATCATTTAATAGCTCATCTTGTTTCACAACAATATATTTATATATTTTCAGTCGTGTGCTTCATGTAATCCACAAATTCTTTTTTACTGCATAATGTAGAACAATTATCTCTCCAAAAATTGTTTATATCTATTCAATTTAACTTGAATAAAATTAAAGTATTTGCATTGTTTCTGATGGAATGACGAGGAAGTTGAAAGTATGATTGACTAAGATAAATACAATTACAAGACGAATGTCTCCCTCTTGTGTAGTAGCTGTCCATTACCTTTTGATTTCTCTCATTAACACAATCATCAAAGATAACGAGGTTCTTTTGTAATTTATCCAAATCTTGGGGAGACGGTATATCATCCTTTTTATCACTAAGAATTCAAGTTATCGGTTTTGATTTCTTTTTACATCTCTGTGTATCGTAAAATAGTTGTATTATATCTTCAATGTTATAATCATTTCGGTTTTTTTGAAGTTTAAATAAACCGATTATATCTTCTTTTTGAAGACCAGCATTAAAAATTTGTGAGGTGACTTGGTACTCTGGTTGAAAAGTGGACATTGTCAAAATTATTAAATAATCATAATCTAAAAAGTTTGGAGTCAGGAGCATCTTCAAAAGTAAGCAGGTTTTCCACATCTGCTTGAACCAACTATGAGACATCTTAATGAATTTGGAAGATTTTTATGATTGTTAAATTTTATCTTATTTTCCCAAATGGGTAAAAAATCATTCATTTATATATTTGGAAAACAGGTTATTTAATTTATTATTGGTTTTTTTAGAAACTTGATATTTTATCCTAAGTTCAGGTTTAATTTCAAGATAATCCATTATTTTATTTATGCAATATCTTGTGTTGATATTTCCTTGAAAATCACATCCATGAATAATATAGAACAACAATCCTTTGAACATTTCTCTTATACGTTCAGTTTCTTCCCTTGTAAGGAAAGGTGTGTTATCACCCTCATACTTTACATTCATTTCTCTAATCAATCTTGTAAAGTAATTCATTTTTGGTGTAAATCTAAAAGAATTATTTTCTTTTAAAAATTCTTTTATCATTAATTAGAAGATAATCACTGAATAAACATTGTTTATAGGCTTTTGACTCTGTGTTTAATCCCACTGTATCACATGCAGGACAATTCTCAAATTTGTCATTATGAGAATCAGGGAAGTCTAGCATATTTATAAAGTAAAACTTTACTTAAACTGAATTCATCTATACTTTCAGTTGCATATTGACTCACATTTAATAATATTACTATCGACATCTCTATACCTTTTTTCATTACCAGATTCAACTCCAACATTTTTTATATTAAAGGTAATTTTAAAATGATCCTTAACTACTATTGAACGAAATGTCATTTCACCTGATATACTAACTTGCTTTATTTCATCAGGATTTACATCTATAGGGTTGGTGAAAAAAATACAAATATCTCCTTGCATATGACAGATGGTCTTATCTTTTCTTTCTAAAGCTTCATCCAGAAGGTTTTTATTTTTTGATACTTTTTCTTGTTTCATTGCTTTTTCTAGTTTTGAATATATTACCAGAAGGAGAGAAACTTTTGTTAGAGATACTTTAATTGATGTTCTTCCAGGTATACTTAAAGCCCTTCCACTGAAGGAAATTGAAGAACTCATCTTATCCACCATAATTGTTTTTATCCAATAGTTGTTACATTTATCTTTGTTCAATTTTACATCCTTGACATATTTCTCAGTATCTTTAACAAATGAAGAGGTTGATTGAAACTTGTCTTTTGTGTCTTGAAACATTGTATTTATTAAGTAAAAAAAGTTGGAGGATAAAATGGTTTTAAGCACAGATTCACCTATAAATTAAACGAAATTTTATTCAAGAAAATTTTATTTTAAGCAAAGTTTTATTATACAAATATGGTGAACACAACGTACTGCGATGTTTGTAATCACAAATATAAACATGATAAAAAACCCCTTCGAACCAACAAACACACATTTAATCTATTTCATCAAATATCTCCTCTTGAGTTGGAAAGAAAACATTGTGATATCTGCTCAAAGGATGTTTTGAAGAGTAGTTATAAGAATCACCTTCAATCACAAAAACACAAGAAAAATGAGTTTAAAGTAAAGGGAGACTATCATATTGAAAACACTGATGGGGCATTTAAAGGGCATATAAAAATAAGGATTTTTCAATTTGGAGAACCCGGTCCATCATCAATAGCTGGATCAATTGAAATAGTGAAACCTGATGTTGAAAAAGTTATTAAAAAGACATTAAAAGAAATGAAAACTTTAAAGTTTTATATGGGAGTGAAAATGAATATGAAAAGACAAGATGAAGAACAAACTCCTTATATGAGAACAGATCTTCATTTTTTAACATCATTTCAAGATTTTTTGAATCGTGGGGTTTTGAAGAACGATCAATACAAGAGGAGGATATTGATAATACATTGGTAGGAAGTGGATTTAATAATGAAAAAAACCATCTTTTTCGACATACATTCTCAAATCAAACCGTCTTAAAGCTTCTTCTTATATTGAATTACCAAAAGAAATAAAACGAAAGAAGGTAGTTGTTAATATTAAGAACAATGATAATAAATGTTTTCTCTTGTCTGTTCTTGCTCACTTACATACAGCAAATTGTAATTCAGAAAGAGTAAAACAATATATGAAATATGAGAATACCTTGGACATTAAAGATTTTAAATTCCCAATGCCACTAACAGGTATTCCTAATTTTTAGAAAAAGAATAATCTTTCAATTAATGTATATGGATTAACGGATACAAACAAAGTTCAAATATTAAAAATTTCAAACAACTATAAAAATGAAGAAACACACATTGATCTTTTATATTTTAGTGTTGGAAAGAATTCACATTATACATACATCAATAAATTATCAAGATTAATCTCTTCTCTGATATTCAGAACAGCAAACAAAATATATTCTTGTAAGCGATGTCTTCATTTCATACAAAAGAACAATTAGAACAACATTCAAAATATTGTAGTAATCATAAATCAGCTGTAATTACAATGCCTAAACCTGGTAAAAAGATTTCTTTTGAAGATTATAATAAATCTATCATGCACCCATTTGTGATACACGCTGATTTTGAATGTATCCTTACAAAGATAAATACCGCTTCTCCTAATCCAAAATAATCATATAAAAATAAATATCAAAAACATATTCCTTGTGGTTTTTGTTATTATATCAAATCATCTGTTGGAGAAAAGTATAATAAACTTGAACATTATAGTTGAAAAAAAAGCTTCAAAAGAGTTTGTAAAACGATGAGAAAAGGATTGTATACGACTAACTAAATTAATGAAAGAAACAAATGAACCGATGAAATTAACCGAAGAAGAAAAATTAGAATTTAGAAAGAACAATATCTGTCATATTTGTGAGGAGTAAATTGAGGAGTCTAAAGTTAGGGATCATTGCCATCTTACTGGTAAATATCGAGGTCCCGCTCATTCCTGTTGTAATCTTAATTATAAATTTCCTTCTTTTATTCCATTCTTTCTTCACAACAGCGCCAACTATGATACACATCTATTTATAAATGAACTTTCAAAAACACCAGGGAATATTTCTGCCATAACAAGCACAAGTCAAAAGTATATTTCATTTGCAAAAATGATATCCACAAAACCTTTAACTCGTATTAGGTTTCTAGATTCTTACAAGTTTATGGGAACACCACAAGCCGACCTTGCATCAAATCTAAGCTCCACAGGGTCTTTTCCAAATCTTAATTCATTCTTTCCAAAAGAGGAAATTCTAACTGAAGAGGAAATTCAGATTAAAGAGAGAATTCAAAGTAAAGAGGAAATTCTAATTAATGAGGAAATTCTAACTGAAGATGAAATTCTAATTATAAAGAAAATTCAAACAATGAATGAAATTCTAACGAAAGAGGAAATTCTGATTAAAGATGAAATTCTGATTAAAGAGGGAATTCTAACTCGAGAGGAAATTCAAACAAGGAATGAAATTCAAAGTAAAGAGAAAATTCTTACAAGTAAGGGAATTTATCTTTATGATTATATGGATTCATTTATGAGATTTAAAGAAACACGACTTCCTTCAAAAGAAAGTTTCTATAATAACCTTTATGAAAAAGAGATAACTGATAAGGAATATAAACACGCACAAGAAATTTGGAAAATATTTAAGATAAAGAACCTTGGAGAATATCATGATTTGTGTCAAAAAACAGATGTTTTATTGTTAGCTGATGTGTTTGAAGCTTTAAGATCACTCTGTCATTATAAAAATTGTCATGGATTCGATCCTGCCCACTATTTCACAGCTCCTGGTTTAGCTTGGAGTGCAATGTTACGTGGAACATGTCTTTCAATCCAGACAAATCTCACACTCTCACTATGTCTCTTCGAAAGGACCGTTTACAAACCCCCCCCCCATCCACTTTCTCAACAATCCTCTGGAAGAAGTCTTTTCTTTCAAGCTTCTAGGTCTCACTATCTGCCATGACCTTTCCTGGGAAAGTCACATTTCCAACCTCGCCTCAAAAGCCAGTCACCGACTGGGAATCCTCCGTCGTGCTAAGTCCTTCCTCGGCCCTCTTGAGCTCCTGACCACTTACAAAGCTTTTGTCCGTAGCCTGATGGAGTACTGCTCTCCCCTCTGGGCTGGTGCTCCTGCCTCCCACCTTTCTCGGCTTCACGCTGTCGAAACCAGGGCATTTAAGATCATCGGCATCTCCCGCAATGAAGCTGAGTCTTTGGGCCTCTCACTCAATCACTGCAGGTTGGTCGGTGGTCTTTCTGTCTTCTACCGACTCCTCTTCAGCCTTGCCCGCCCTGCTCTCTCTGAGATTTGTCCCCACCACATTTCCACAGGGCGCTCAAGGTCCGCCAACAACCCCCTTCTGGTAAAACTACCAAAATCACGAATCACTGCTCATCTTCACTCTTTCATTCCTCTTTTTTCCCGCCTTTGGAATAAACTTCCTCACTCTATTCTTTCCCATTCTTCCCTCCAGGCTTTCAAAACAGCTGTTTACCACCACCTCTTATCTTCCCCCATCCAAATCCTCGATCTTTTCTACCCCCGATAATCCACCCAAGCCCACTTCCTTCATTTCTCCTGCTTTCCTTCCTGAAAGTCCCTGAAATGTCCATCTTCTCTTCGCCATGTTCCCCGTCCCATCCCCATCCCTCTCCCTTCCACAGTTCACCTAATGTGTCTGTTCCCCACTGTTTTGTCCCTTCCACTCCCGCCCCTCTTGTCTCATGCCTCCTTGCTGTGAGTTGTGCGTTAGCTCTCATACGAGCCTCGACTAAGGTATACAAAAAAAAAAATAAAAAAATGTTGAAAATGACAAAACAAAATATAGATTTAATCAGTGATGTAGATATGCTTTTGATGATTGAGAAGTCTAAGGGAGGTGGAACATCACAAGTATGTTCAAAAAGATATGCTAAAGCAAATAATAAATATCTTCCAAATTATGATAGTGAAAAAGATAGTAATTATTTGATGTATTTTGATGCTAATAATTTGTATGGATGGGCAATGTCTCAATCTCTGCCTTATGGTAAATCAGAGTGAGTGAAAGAAAAAGATTATGAAAAGGCTTTGATGAATATTGTTATTTCTTCTCAATAGGAATTGAATGACGAAGAAGAAGGTTATTATTTTGAAGTTGATTTGAGGTACCCGAGTGATTTTCATAATAAGCATAAAGACCTTCCTTTTGCATGTGAGAAAGAAACCCCAAAGAAAGAATGGTTAAGTGATTATCATAAAAGTTTTAATATTAAAGCAAATCAACAGAAAAGTTATTAACAACATTCTATGATAAAGAGGGATATGCTTTGCACCAGAGAAGCTTGAAACAGTTTTTGAGAGGATTGAGAGTGGCTAAAATTCATATAGTTTTAAAATTTAAACAAAGCCCTTGGATGAAAAAGTATATTAAATTCAATACAGATATGAGAACAAATACAAAAGTAAAATTTGAAGGGGAATTCTATAAATTGATGAATAATGCTGTCTTTGGAAAGACAATGGAGAATGTTAGAAACAGGCAAAACATTAGATTTTCAACATCTTGGAAAGAAGCTTCGAGATTGATAAATAAACCAAGTTTTGAGAGAGAAGAGGTTTTTTCAGAGAACCTTTCTGCTATTCATATGGAAAAGGAAAGTATTGTAAAGGATAAACCAATTTATATTGGAACAGCAGTTCTTGATTTATCAAAGATATTGATGTATAATTATTTGTATAATGACTTAAAGAAAGAGTATGGTGAAAATGTTTCATTGTTGTATATGGACACTGATAGTTTTATAAAAACTGATGATGTTTAAAAACCAGTGTCCCTTGAGAGACAAAATAAAATCCCTCGATATAAAAACTGATGATGTTTAAAAAGATATAAAGAAAAATATTGGAGTATATGATACAAGTAATTTTAGTAAGAAGAGCGAGTTATTTTCAAAAAAGAATGAAAAGGTTATTGGTAAGTTTCAGGATGAGTTGGGTGGAAAAGCAATGAGTGAGTTTATTGGATTGAGATCAAAGGCATATGCTTATAAATATGATGATCAGATTGATAAGAGGGAAAAGGGCATAAAGAAATATGTGTTAAATAAATCAATAACTTTTAGAAATGATTATAATTGTTTGATGAATAACAAAGAAGAATATCGGAAAATGAATACAATAAGAAGTTATAAACATAAGATATTTAGTGAAGAAGTAAATAAAAAGGTATTTGGAGCCTTTGATGATAAGAGGTTTATTTTAGATAATGGAATAGATTGTGTTCCATATGGATATTGTATGATAGAGTGTGTGGAATAGGTCAGGTATGGGAGCATGTGCCAGAACAGCGCGTCGCTGCGTCCACTTTTTGCCGGTACTCCAGGGGCCTCCGTCTGGCCATCCCCCAGGCAGATGCCAGGCCCATCCCCATCTCCTTGAGATGATGGTCAACCTGCTGCAACCATGAGGCACGTGGTCGGCCCACTGGCCTCCTCCACTCATGAGACTCCCTCGCTGAGAGAATCTGGTGAGCAGGATCAGCGTCAGGAAAACGAGCCACATGTCCATACAGCCGCAACTGACGCTCACGGACTATGCAGGTAACAAATCTCATCCGAGTCTCTCTCAGCAACTGCTCGTTGGACACAAAATCCGACCAGCGATAGCCAAGGATTCTCCAAAGACACCTGGTACCAAAGGAATTAAGTCTCCGTCTCAGATCCTTGGTCAGAGTCCAAGTCTCGCACCAATAGAGCAAGACTGGAAGTACCAAGGACCTGAAGACTCGGACTTTCGTCCTCCCGCACAGGTACCGGCAGCGCCACACCCCATGATCCAGTGAATCCATGACTCCCCAGGCCCGACCCAGACGTCTATTGACCTCTGACTCGCAGCCAGCAGAGACATGAATATCACTGCCAAGGTAAGTGAATCTCTCCACGACCTCAAAATCCTGACCACAAACAGACACAGACAGGACAGCAGCATCCAAGATGCCACCGAAAGCCTGGATCTTAGTTTTGACACAAGAAACCCGTAATCCCAGCGGCTCCGACTCCTCATTCAGCACCTCGAGGGCCCCCAAAAGGATGTCTAAAGTCTCCGCAAAGATGACTGCATCATCTGCAAAATCAACGTCCGAGATCTTGACATTCCCAAACGATGCACCGCAATTTGATCTCTCCGACATCCTCCCTAAAATCTAGTCCATACAAGTGCTGAAAAGTGTGGGGGCAAGTACACATCCCTGACGAACTCCAGTAACAACTGGAAATAAGTTAGAGATGGTACCACCACACTTCACAGCACTCTCAGTACCAGAGTAGAGTTCAGACATCAGATCGATCAGTTTTGGTGGCACCTCACGAAGACCAAGAATCCTCCAGAGGACATCCCGATTCACTGAATCGAATGCTTTACAGAGATCAACATAGGCTGCAAGCAGTCCCTGCTGAAACTCTCGTCTGTGTTCGGTGAGGACACGAAGGGCAAGGATACGGTCAATCGTTGACCTCTTTGGTGTAAAGCCTGACTGCTCTGGACACTGGTGCTCAAGCAGATGGTGGCGAACCCTATCAAGAATTATCCGAGCAAAGACCTTGCCCGGCACTGAGAGCAGCGTCACCCCTCGGTAGTTGTTGCAGTCTTGGCGATCACCCTTCCCTTTCCAGAGTGGGACAACAAGGCCTCTCTTCCAGTCAGTTGGGATGATGCCTGTGTTCCAGGCAGAGCACAAAACTGCATGCTACGACACGAGTGCAGCATTTCCACCAGCCTTGAGAAGTTCGGCATGGATGCCACAGATCCCTGGAGCTTTGCCCCGTTTCAACTGGTTCACCGCAGCCCGTGTTTCCACAAGCGAAGGTGGACCACAGTTGATTCGAGGGTCAGCAACAGGGATTGTAACACCCTTGACGACCAACTCGACAGCTGGGGGATCAGCCTGGTACAACCGCTCAAAGTAACCGGCCCAGCGGGCCTTCACTTCAGACTCCTCTGTCAAGAGCCTACCACTCTCTGCTCGAACTGCAGTGCTCCGAGGGATGGGCTTGGATGAACGTAATGCACGAATTCCCCTGTAAGCGGGACGAGAATCACCTGTCCACAGGTGATGCTCTACCCCCCTCACAGATTCCTCGCACATAGGCCTCCTTGTCCACCCTCAGTACACGTACAGTTTTACGCCTCAGCTCCCTGAACAGCTCAGCTCTGCCATTCAGCCTGGCCCTGCGACTCTGGTCAATGGTATCCAGTGTCCCTTGAGAGACAAAATTCTTCTTTGCCCTGCGGTGAGCTCCAAGGCATCCACCGGCAACATCGGTGTGGAATATTCCACCGGTGTGGAATAGATTGTGTTTTAATGATGGGAAGATGGGTTAGGGTTTTTAAGGTCTACCACCACGTTTTTCACAATATAAAAATGGTCAAACCAAGTATTAATCAAACTAAAGAGTGGAGAAAATCTCAGTCTTGGTATATAAATGGAAAACATAATGAATGTGAAAAATATCAAATAAGTCTTATTGAAAAAAATAACTAAAACAAAGGTAAATAAAACAAATAAGCAAATCAATTTAAAAACTCGTAGGTTTGAGGATGTAAAGAAAAAAATTAATATCCTTGAATGGACTGTAAACTTTGATGGTTATCAATTGAACAATGGAAAAACAATTTACTATAATCTCAAAATGATGTGGCTCAGGATGTGGTCAAACAAGAGCATTAAGAGAAGTTTATCATTTCGTAATGGCACAAAAGGGGTATCTTAAAAAGTATAAAGATTCAAACGTTTTATTTTTAAATATTTTAGATGGCGATTATTGTGCAAAGAAAATTAAACTATTGAAGGAATTTGAGAATGAACAAATCTTTATAGGTTCAATGAGTGAGCTAAACAATATGCATTGGTTAATTAAAAAAATTGTCCACCCATCCATACAAGCTGCACCTGCACATTCACCCATCCACCCATCCACCCATCTATTCACCCATCCACATCAAACCTCATCCACATAAATCCCTCCCCACGTCCCAACGCCCCAACGCCCCAACGTCCCCACGTCCCCACGTCCCAATGTCCCCACTTCCCAACGTCCCCACTTCCCAACGTCCCCACGTCCCAACGTCCCAACCTCCCACACAAACCCCTCCCACACAAACCCCTGCCCACACAAACCCCTGCCCACACAAACCCCTGCCCACACACAACATGTTTATTTGATTAAAAAAAAGTGTCCCGAGGTTAAAAGGGGAGACAAATAAATATACCTTGGGATAAAAAGGGGGTTTATTTTTAGGGAAAATAATATGAATCGCTGAAAATCCCCCATTCATTTACACGAGGAAAAGTGAGCCAGAATCAGTATATTCACCCTACTAATGGTGGGCCGAAATTTTTTGCACTATCGTGTACTATTTTGGCTCTATTTTGGGAAGATACATACATACATACATACATACAAGGTGAGAGATTTAGCAATATGTGAAGATGTACAAGGGGTGGGGAGTGGCCCGAGGATAGGCATCACATTTCATTTATTTTCAAAATTTTAAAGTTCACCTCCCTCCCAGAAGCTTTCCCCAGTCAATTGTTCTTCAGGTCATGTGGCTGGCATAACTTGTGTTGAAGTATCCACTCTCAATGACCATCTGGCAAGCAGGCAGGTAGGTAGGCTGGCAGCTGAGTAGGCAGGCAGCTGTTGGAAAGTGTTACCTCAGAGGTGACACCAGCCATACTGGCTACCTTAACCCTATTCTAACCGAAACAAATTCTAACTCTAACTTGCCCCACTAATCCCTCGAGAGCCAAATTATATCACCAAACTCTATCTACTCCACTCCTGGAAGGAAGCACAGGCACACAGTGACGAAGAAGCTGGACTGGTGTGGCCTCACCTGGCTCACTGGTGGAGTGGCTCGATGGGGGATGTGTTTACTCCCATACTAATAATTTTGTACTTGATAGGTCCTCCTGAAATCCAATGGCCCTATGCCCCTTCTTCCCAGTGGCCGCAGACATTGAATTGTGTGAAGGGGAAGCATTCCTACCCTAACATCCTTTCAAACACTCTTTTAATTTACTCCTCTATTGTGGTTATCATAAACAATTTACCCACCCCACTGCTCTGCATGCTGGTGCCATTCTGGAATTTGGGCCTGCCCCTCAATTTTCCTTTCCTGTGCTTCAGCACAATCTCATGAGTGGGTAGTGTGGCTTCAATATGGCTTCACAGCCGACTCATGTCTGCAGCACCCTAGTCCTGGGGACTATCTATTGTGGGGAACGTGTTCACATGCTCCTATCTATTGTGGGGCCCTCACTGGCTCCCATCGTGGGGCTGGTGCTTCCAGCAGCCACTATGCCCTTTTGGCATGGTCGCCTCAGGTCCTCCTTTGACACCCAGGCTCCCTATCCAGATCGCTCACCTGGCGTCTCCTGGTGGCTTTCAGCCACCCAGGAATCCCCGGCCCGGTGCCTCTTCTTCACCACCTTAACCATTGCGCCACACTCCCAACCATTCACGAAATTGCACACCATCTCAAATATTTGCACACCATCTCAATTTTCCTTTTTACTATCAGCACCAGCACCGTCGCAGCTTGCATTTTCCGAAACAGCTGAATTTCCTCTATATAACCGATCTCTAAGATAGGGATCCATCCCAGTAAGGGGGGGGGGTGCTTCCTCTTCTTCCCCACTACACTCCCACTTCACACTATTTGCACACCTATAAATGTGGGTCTTATCAATTATAAAATCAGAGGCAAAATCATGCTGCCACAGGTCCATGCACGCCAAGGTTTATACACCAGGAGGACACACTATCTCATCCATTACCCCATTTATCCCAAATCTTGGTGGGCCAAGAGAAGGGAGGAGGGAAAGGCATCCTAAGCTAATATCTCCAATTATTCCATTGAATGTCATTCAAATTTGCCCTGCTATTAAATTTTGTATGCCTTTCCAAATTCACTATAAAACCAATTCTCCCATATAATTTCCAAAAGCAAATTTGTAATTCCAAACGTCATCATATTCCCTCTATGTCTAAGCACGTCAGTCTATTGCCTCCTCTATTTACCATCGTTAACTTGCCTCCCTGGATGCATACTTTTCGGAGTCTCGGCAATCCGTATTATGCCACGCTGATTACTCTAACAGTTAACTACCAACAACATGAAATGTATATTTCATGGGTTATTCTTCTGATACGTGATAAAAATGTTTTATTTCATCAATACATTTATTAATTTGATTTATTTCTTTATTTGTATGCAGCCTGTTGTTGCTTGGCTGCATCATTTTCTGGGGACGCAGGTGTGCCACTGATGCAATGCCCGTTTCCAGGCAGCTGGTACTCATTATGCCAACCTCAGGAAGATGACAGGCTGAGTCAACCCACCTGGTGTTGTTTCAACGGCCCGACAGCAGCTCAAACTCAAGACCCTAAGATCTTAAGCCAGCTCCCTGAACCGTGAAGCCAACACCAGGTTTATAAGATGGATGATAGGCATTTCAACTAGTCCAATTCCCATAAATGGCTCATCCAATGCTAAAGCAGAATTTTCACTGTATGAGCTGCTTCCCCAATCAATAAAACATAATTAATCTATTATGACGTAAATTAGCACATGTACCATGAAAAGTAGAGGTCGGTATCGGTCAGAATTTAGTGGGTGCACCATGTATGACTCCTGATCATTATTACCTCCTCCACCGAAGGTGAATGGAGGTTGTGTTTACACCTCTGTCTGTCTGTTTGTTTGTTTGTCTGCTTGTTTGTGAACAGGATATCTCAAAATGTTGTGGACGGATTCGGACGAAATTTGGTGGAGAGTTTAGGTGTGTGACAAGGACGAAATGATAAGATTTTGGTGAAGATCCGGATCCGGGAATTTTTAAAGTGATTTTTTCACCATTGAGTGAAGGGCTAAATATGACATATAGCAGGATATCTAAAAAAGTTGTGGACGGATTCAGACAAAACTTGGTGGGTGAGTTGGTGAGGTGACAAGAACAAGCTGAACAAGGAAAAGAGCAATCAGAGATTGCAGACTCTTGCCAGTACATCGAGGGATGGGCATGGGGGAGCGCAGTGCATGAATACCCCTGTAAGCAGGACTAGAATCACCTGACCACAGGTCTACTGCCCCACAGATTCCTCGCACATAGGCCTCCTTGTCCACCCTTAGTGTACCTACAGTTTTATGCCTCAGCTCCCTGAACAGCTCAGCTCTGCCACTCAGCCTGACTCTACGACTCTGGTCAATGGTATCCAGTGTCCCTTGAGAGACAAAATTCTTCTTTGCCCTCCGGTGAGTTCCAAGACATCTACCGGCAACATCAAGGACAGTGGTCTTGAAGGCACTCAACAACTCTTCAGGATCCCCAAAAGCACCCAGACCCCCCAAATCTCCACTCAGCCTGTTCACAAACTCCTCAGCTACCCTCTCATCTTTGAGCTTGCCAACATCCAGCCTAGGCTGGGATGGTACCATTCTCCTGGATTTAAGCTGCAACTTCAGCGTTGCTACAACAAACCTGTGGTCAGTATTGAGGAACTGAGCACTCTTGTAGATCCTGCAGTTCTGGATCATCCTCCAGCGACCATCAATGAGCATGAGGTCAATCTCCTTTGCCACACCACCAGCATTGGAATACCAAGTCCAGCGATGAGCCTGTGGGTGCTGAAACCATGAACTGGCCACCCTAAATCCATGACTTCTTGCAAAGTCAAGGAACTTAGTGCTATTCTGGTTCACAGTTCCAGACCCACAGGAACCAACACATGTCTCATAACCATCCCTATCAATTACAGTCAATGCATTGAAATCCCCCAAGACTAGAAGAGTGTTTCGCCTGGGGCGCTGATCAACCACAGACTTGAGCGTGGCATAGAATGCATCCTTCACGGTGAGATCACTCGCCTCAGTCGAAGCATATACAGAGATCAGGGAAATGACACGCAAGGAGTGAGGAATCCTTGGTCTCATGATATGCTCGTTGACCTGTCCGACGTCGGGTAAGGCCGAAACCTGATCATGACCTTCTCTTTTATTCACGGTTCTCTTTTATTCTTCTCTTCTCTTTTATTTATCTTATTTATTATAATTTATTATAATATATTATATCTTTATCTTATTTATTATAAACGAAAGCTTCTCTTTTATTCACGGTGCTGAAACCATGAACCAGCCACCAGCCAAATTGCCATTTATGGTATTTCACTTGCCGTTTTTTTGATGTGCTCGACATTGATATTCACAATAATTATTTTCAAATAAATGTGCTTATCTATACCATAAGAGAGATGTTCGTCTGTCTGTCTGTTTGTTAGTTTCTGTGTCGCCATTTTTCTGAGAGATGGCCAAAGGGATCTTCGTCAAACTTTCAAGGGTTCTTCAGTGAGTGCCTGGAAGTGCATTTGGCAAAAAGCATTTTATGAAAACTTTGAAAGAAAAAGTTGGAGATATATATTTTTTTAATCGCTCGATAGTGCCTAAACATTTGTGCTGTAGCTCTGTGAAAGGTAATATTACATGATCCCTGACCCCATTCCTCAGTGGATGTTGAAAAATGTTTTAGGTCCCCACAAAAAAAACAGATTCGAAAAAAAAAAGGAAAATTTGATTTGTTCCAAATGCCAACAGGATTATAACAGCACCGGGCAACGCCGGGTACCCTTGTGAGTCGGTTGGTAAATTAGAGATGGTTGGCATAGTCACAGAATTCTGTACCAGCATTGGGTTCAATTATCGTGGTCAAGCACCCACAGCCATTGCCGTAAGTTCATGTCTGTCACTTTGACTGTCTTCTGCTCATGTTATGTATTAAAAGACATCAGAAAGGCAGCAGGGGAAGAACAGCAACGGTGTGACACAGATTAAAAATACTATGATAACGTCGATCCATTTCACTGCGTAAAATTTTAAAATGGATTCAAGAGATGTTTCTGCTGAATTCCAGTCTTGAGACAGTTTAATTTGTCTTTGAGTGCAAAGTATAAGAACACGCGCCGGGTGGCATTATTGCGTACTTATTGCCTGGCTTGTATCCCAAACTGGAGGCTATGTAATTTGCAAGACTAATCAATAGTCGCTTTATTTAATTTCACATTCATAGGTCAGTAATTGCAAATGCGACACTCGTGCTCAAATATAGTTACACACAGCTGCAGCAGCACAACTGAATAACAATGTGGTTTTGCAGTTGGGATGGTCTAATGGTCTGCATTGTTGGCACCGTATATGAATAAAAATTTGCAAATTAAGGGATAACATCAACTTAAAATAAATGTGCTAATTTTCAAGTTCGATTTCTCATGATCAAAATCGGTGATCTTCACTGTTTTTTTTTTTTTTAAAGGGGGGCCACTTTTGCCAATAAGGTGTCAGTGTGAGAGCTGCCACACCACCTGCAGGACTCTGTAATGGCTGCTATGAGGCCGCACCCGATATATTCGTCTTCGTTGTCGGTAACTGAGCTGAAAGCATCAGTTTTTGTGCACTGCCATCTCCTGATGTAGTAATGTTACTTTTATGCTTAGCATTGGAACACTCATTTGAAACCATTGGGTCAATTTGATATCATTTATGGCAGATTATAATGGGGGTGTTTTCACACTTGTGTATTTTCTGTCGCAAGTCAGGAGCCGCCAGTGGCTTGCGGGCCATGCAATGAAGAACAGAGATCTATATCTACCTCTGGATTAGGGGGTTCACTTTGCAGGTGAAGACCTTCTTTTGTTTGAATCTAATATAACCACATCAATAATGACTAATGAGGAGACGAGTAATAATTTTGGAGATAATCTACATTTTTTTTTTTACCTTCCCTTATTTACAGACGTAAAAAAATTTTGAGGATGAAAGTCAGTCTCTCTCTTCTTGTTTTTGAATGTCTTTACATCTGTGGAGGAACTCTCGGAAGGGTTTGAAACAGCTAATGGCTTATCTTGGGTAGCCTTTCATGGTTGCTTTATGTAGCTTCTTCAGCAAGAAAAGCATGGGAAGAGTCTATTAATTTTTTTATAATCCTAACTCCTTGGGTTAATTGATTAGGTGAGGCCTAATTGGATATACCTTCCATTCACAGGTGACAGATGTGAGTGGGTCTTTGTTTTTAATAAATATATGTACGTGTGTACATATATATATATATATATATATATATATATATATATATATATATATATATATATATATATATATATATATATATATATATATATATTGTTTGGGTTTTGGAAATGTTTGCCTGGAGAGAGCATTCATGTTCACAAAGGATTCCCCAGAGTGAGTTATTTCATGAGTTTATGTTGGAGGTAGACCTTTTCCTCTTGTCCAGGGGCTTGTGGGAAAAAAGTGTTGAGGTTAGTTTGTGTATTCCTGGTGTGATCTTACCCTTCTCTACCCACTTTTGAATTTCTCAATCCACCAAACCTCAATTCAACAATCCCTCTCTCCTTCATCCCGTCGGTCTTTCTTTCTATTCCACAGTTGGTTTATTCTTGTCCTTCAGTCCGTCTGTATCCATCTCCCTCACTGTTCATCTGACTGCATTGTTTTATTATCCACCACCAATTATTTGTCCGTCACCATTAGAAACAATTCTTCCACCGGATTTCACCGAATTTCCTTCTCACATTCTTGCAAGATTGTCTCCAACTGCCTGTTTGAGAAATTGTCTGCCGGAGTGTGGGTCGCGGTGGGATATGAGGAGCAGGAGCGAGTCATGTAGGGGCCAGAGGCAAGTGGCCGATGAGCTCGTGGTGGAGTGCAATCCCTCAGGATGTCTTGCAGCTCCCTGTACACTTGCCCCACATGCTTCCAACACAACACCAATACTCCATTGCCCATCTTTCCCATCCTAACCACCCCCAACCCCACTCAAAATATTTGGCCCGAAGTAACCCCACGTGGTTGTGTCAGGTAAGGGAGCAGTCATCCCCACACTCCACTCTGCTTCTTTCACCTCAGTTCTTCTCATCTTCTTCTTCAGAGGGGAATACATATTCGGGGTAAGTCTGCATGCACGCACACACACACACACACACACACACACACACACACACACACACACACACACACACACACACACACACACACACACACACACACACACACACACACACACACACACACACACACACACACACACCACATTTGCGAGGGTTACATTCCTCGAAAACCTCGTCAATACCGATTTATTGCCCAGCCAGTTGTCCATTATACCTTCTGTTCTGGATTTAGACAGTTTCACCCGGAGTGATTGCTAGTGGACCACGTGCATCCTACAGATACTTGGGGATGGGGACATAACACGGAGAGAGCAGAGGATGCAACTCCAGAAATGAGGCAGAAGAACACAGAGAGACCACCGACCTGTCGGTGATGGCGGTGATACTCATCGATTCAGCTTCATCGTGAGAGATTCTAATGATCTTGAAAGCCTCGGTTTACACGGTGTTAAGCTGAGCACGATGTGAAGCAGAATGTGAGGCAGAGGCACTGATATGTGGGTGGGTGGGGGGTGGGGGGTATAAATAAACTTTCATAATTGGGTCGATCTCAGCGATCCATTCAAATTCCGTGCCAGAGGATCCTGGTAAGATCTGTAATTTGCCTTTCAGCAATATTCTACTAAAACCATGTTGAGTGGAAAAAAATTCTCTTTTTTCTTTTAATAAACATGCTTTCAAAAGTAAAGTTATTTTTTCTTTAGAAGAATATATATTTTTCTCATGAATGAATATTCTTTATTTCTCATGCATATGTGATACCTTGTGTTGGCTAAGTGGTTAAAGTGGTTAAGCTGGCTGGCTTAGGACCTTAGAATCCTGACTTCAAGCACTTGTTAACCGTTGAATGAACACCAGGTGGGGTTGACTCAGCTTCTCATCTTTCTGAGGTTGGCAAAATGAGCACCAGTGTACTGTGGTCATAACCATTCAGGGTAACCTGTGTTGGAGTGGTGACCTGTCCAGGACTGCACTCCTTGCCAATGAAATTGCCTTGGCAGCTCTATGTGCCTTTATGGCATGAAAGGAATGGTATTATTATTATTATTATTATTATTATTATTATTATTAATAATGAATATGTGATAAAAGTAAGTGTTTATGTTTTTTTCTCATATGGATGGTCCAAAATTTTAATTATTTTGTTGTTAAAATTCTGACCCTGAAACACATTTTTCTCCCAGTCCATGCTGGATTTTCAAGGCCAATCATTTTTACAAATTGCCTTCCCTGGAAGGGTTAGGGGTTGGTGTTTCTCATTCATTGTGATACCTTGGTGTATAATAAGTCATTAATCATATGGTATTTGTTGTCAGTTCAATGGAACATTTATACTTTCTTTTTGTCGGAGTGCAATGGATGGGGTATTAGAGAGGGTCATAATGGAATAGAGCACAGCCGGAGTTCCCATTTTGTTCTGAAGTTTTGTTTGATGATATTTCTTTAGACCGTGTTGTTTCGTGTGACTCCATCCACCTCCCTTGTCTGCCTTAAAATGCTCGAGGCAGAACCAGCATTTCTTTGCACTTAGTCATTGCGTCTGTGCTCCAATCTGACCTCTCTTGAACATTTTCTCACCTCCACACAGGTGGATGGTAAAGGTGACAATATGGTTTCCATTTCTTCTGAAATGTGTTTTTCTTTTATGCTTGTTTCCATCATTCAACTGAAATTCTGTTTTTCGATTTTCTTTTCAAATTCATCCCATGTTAATTATTATTCTTTCCAGTTTTCTGGTTCTCCATCAAGGGATGTGTCAGACATGAGGATACCAATATAATTACCCTCACCGAAGGAGAGGGTATTCCATTTGGGTCCGTTTGTTTGTCTCTGTCTGTTTGTCCGCAAAGAACTTTAGTATTTGGCTCCACAACCTCTTGTTGGATTGTGACAAAATTTTCACCATAGGTGCGACTACTCATGGAGAACGTTTCAATGATAATTATGACATCACAGGTCACGTGGTATGGCAGCCATGTTGGAAAAAATTTTGACCTCTGTTTCTCTGAAACTTGGCACAGGGCAACTACGCCTCATGGGGAATTGGGGTGATTTTTTCATGACGTCATTGGTGCAATTGTTATGATGTCATAATTGCATATGGAGAATGCTTCATCTGATGTATGAAAAAATTTGAGGGCCATCTTGGAATAAAATGGTCCACAGAAAAAAAAAACCTGATGATGTCATTGGTCACGTCATTTGGCAGCCATATTTTTTTTTTGTTTTTTTTAAACCTTCAAAAATCTTCTCTGAAGTGGCTGAATATATTGATGCAAGACTTTACACGTATGACAGCCTACCCATGAGGAACTAAAAGTTCACACATATGACATCATAGGTCACATAGTTTGGCAGCCATATTGGATTTACCCTAAAACCTTTAAAAAAAACCCTCCAGAACAGCTGGACAGGTCGAGGAGAAACATCGCACAAATGTTTCACAAGCTTCGATTGTACAAGTTTGTTAAAGAATAATTGATAGGTCACATGGTTTTATTTGGCAGGCATATTGGATTGAAGACAAATATTAAATAATGGTTTCTCTGGAACTGCTTAATCAAGTGATGTGAAACTTCCCAATTATGATCTCATCATAATGTGGAATATAGGTTTTAAATTTAAACTTGATCGGACGTATGGTCTGGCAGCCAGAATTATTTAATATTTTGATTTAGGTTCTTTTTTTTCTTTTTTTTCATTGTTAAAAAAAAATAAGACTCACTTGGCTGTACCTGGACGGGTTTGAGGGTAGAGGAGTCGCAGCTAAAATGTGAACCCTATCCAGGTTCCATCTGACGACCTAATCTTTGCTTTTTTGGTTCCTACTGATTACTCCAAAGCAGGACTGTACCCTATTTAGTCTTCCATTTGATTTGAATTGAATTTATTTTAATCCCATACTAAATTCAATTGAATAATGAATAATGAATAATAATAATAATAATAATAATAATAAAAAATGTCATGGGTCATGATCAGGTGTTCGATCAAAGCAGGGTTGCATCAAAGCAGGATGTCTTGGTACCGGGTCATCACTGCCAGCAGTTATAAAGTGGCAGTTCTAAATGTGTCTCATTAATTACATAATACACCAGGACACAAACGCCACACAAAACTACACATACAACACACAAAACAAGTCCTAGCGAGGGTCTGCAATATCTGATTACACTTTTTCTTGTTATTATTATTTTTTATCATTATTATTATTATTATTATTATTATTATTATTATTATTATGTATGCAGCCTGTGGCTGCGAGTTGCATCATTTTTTGGAAGCACGGCTGTGGCTCTGATTCAATGCCCCCGTTTCCAGTACACTGGTACTCATTTTGCCAACCTTGGAAGGATGACAGGCTGAGTCAACTCACCTGGTGTTATTTAACGGAACGACAGCGGCTCAAACTAACTCAAAACCCTAAAATCTTAAGCCAGCTACCTTAACAGTTCAGCCAGTAAAAGGCTTCCGGTAGAATGATGCAATTTTGTGAAACAATTATTCTACGATGTCTGCAAAGAATAACACAATGCTGTTAGATGATAAAATGTTTACAGAAATGTATGAGATTGTCTTTTACAACAGCAACACATGATGGCTTGTCTCTCCTGCGTCAAGTACAATAAAGGAGAGGGTCAGAGGAATCTAACCATTCTTGCATAAAGAGGATACTGAATAATTAACTAGTTTAGTGTCATCATCATAAATGTCATCAGCATATGTCCTATGTGTGTTATGCTGAGTCATCCCTAAATTGAGAAGCATGCAATTCAACCCACCTCCATCATCAGCATACTGAAGAAAAGTTAAAGATATGATGACTTCAGTGGTAATGGAGTAATTAAACAAAGAAAGAGGAGAGGCAGGGAAGAAAATAAGAGCATGAATAAACAGGATAAAATTCTTCTTCTTCTTCTTCTTCTTCTTCTAATTGCATATGGCAGCCAAGCTGCCAGGTCACTATCATTTTGTTGGGGCA
>NC_140972.1:79336062-79341062 GCF_056783735.1 Eptatretus burgeri | reverse complement strand
ACATTGGGTCTGGATCTCGCTTATGCGATCATGCACTGAGATTTAGTGCATGCGGTATGTGTGCAATACAGTGCATGCGGTATGTATGCACAGTGTATATGCATGCGATACGCTCACTGCATGCAGCTGGGCCCCGTACCAGCCCGGCGGTCGCGACCACCGTGCGGTGTTTAACAGCCGCTAGAGTTCTACGAGTCGCGCTGCAGCTGTGGAACATCGACTTCGAAGTTACCGATGCTTCAAGCCCTCGATGTTGATTACGAAATGGTAGAAAAGAAGCTTACAAAGACCAAGAAATGGTCTCAGAAGTACAAGACCGAATACAGTCTCCAATACCCGTGTATTCGAAAGTCTGAAAGAGGAATTCATCATGCGTATTGTACAGTATGCAGCGTTGATATTTCAGTTGAGCACGGAGGTCGCGATGATATTCGGAATCGGAAGCACCTTGGAAGCAAACGGCACACAGACATTGCAAAGGAGAGATCTTCGAGCACGAGTACCGGTACACTTCTGAATTATTTCACCAAAAAGGGACAAGCGAGGAAGAGGATGTTACCCGAGCGGAACTTCTCTTTAGTGGATTTATTGTGGAACATAACTTGCCCATATCAGTCTCAGATCATGCTGGACCTCTATTTCAAAAGATGTTTCCAGATTCAAAAGTTGCTTCAAAGTATGGATGTGCAAGAACAAAAACTTCAGCAATAATTGGTGAGTTGTCAAATGTTACTGCTTCATCTATTGCCGATATTGCTAGACTAGCTCCATTTAGCCTAGCTACAGACGGTAGCAATGACAGTGGTGAGGCCCAGCTATATCCTGTCCTGATTTCATACTATGACAACAGTGCTGGGATTGTGAAGCAAGGTTTGCTAAGTTTGCCTGCGTGCAAACAAGATTCCACTGGAGAAAACATTTTCAAACTGCTTGATCATGAGTTCAGTGACAGGAAAATTCCGTGGGGAAATTGTGTTTCCTTTTGTGCTGATAATGCCTCTGTCATGGTGGGCAAGCACAAAGGAGTCGCTGCTTATATCCACAAACAAAATCCAGAGTGCTACATCATGGGATGCCCTTGCCATATGATGCACAATACGGCCAAGAAGGCGGCTCAGGCCTTACCCATTGAATTAGATGACTTTCTCATCGATATTTACTACTACTTGGACAAAAGTAGTAAACGCGTCAAAGGAGTGAAAGCACTGCAAGAACTCTGTGATGCCCCGACACACAAGATTCTGAAGCATGTCGCAACAAGGTGGCTGTCCCTTGGTCAGTGCCTAGACAGGCTGATTGAACAGTGGGAGCCACTTCGCCTCTTCTTCAAAGAAGAAGTACGAAGAAAAATGCAACCAACTGTAGCCAAGACTCTAACAACGAGCAAGAAGGACGGCACTGTATCTACTGCCAGTACTGGCACTGCAGGATCAAGCACTAGTGGAGCAGCAATCACCACTACCACTGCAGTATCTGCTGCGAAGAAGACAGCAGGGACAGCACCAAAACCAATGCTGAGAGCAGGTAGCATCACCGGCCCTTCATCACGTTCATCTACAAAGCAGATCCCTTCAGAGTCGAGAAAGACTGTGATAGTCCCATCTACAGGCAAAGAAGGACCCAAGTTAAGTTCTGCTTTTGCCAAATCACTTTATAGAAGCTCAGCAAAACCTTCGAATCAGAGGTCTTCTTCCTTGGCTGCACCTACCTCAAGCTCTCTCCTCAAACGTAAAATTGGATCTGGTACTACGAGTCTGACCTCTTCTGCTGGCAGTAAACGCAAGTGTGATCGCCCTGCGGCTAAGTGTACTACGAGTTCTACAACTAAAAGCGCATCTTCCTCAAACACTGTGCAGGAATCTAGAGAAAAACGTGTCAACAGGATGTTCTTGTCTACACAAACAAAACTCTATTGTTTCTTCCTTCGATATGCTAACAAGCTTTTTGAGAAGGGGAATCTTCTGCTCCAAAGAGACGAACCCTGTATTCATCTCCTGCACGGAGAATTGAATGGTCTTCTGAAAGATATCTTCGTACGGTTTTTGAAACCATCGGTGTCATCGGTTGCTCTGGTAAATGTACCCTTCTCTGACAGAAATCATCAGAAGAATGATGAGGACCTCATGATTGGGAACGATGCCAAACTGTATATAAGGGAACAAAGGAGTCTCAAGAAATCCACCTTCACTCTGAGTGAGTCAGACATCCAAGGTTTCTTCAGTGCAGTTCGCTCATATTATGTGAAAGCCTGCAATTACATCTTCAAAACCTGGCTGCTAGATGATGAATTAGCCAAGCATGCTCAGGTGCTGGATGTTAAGCTACACCAAGAAGTGGGGTTTGACTGTGTGGAGTTTTTCATCAAGAAATTCCCCTGTCTGTTCAGTGGCGGTGATAGTGACATAGACAGTCTTGAGAGTGAATTCGCTCACTACCAGGCAGACGCCTCCATAGCTACAATTGCTACTGAGACAGTGAGAGTGGATGAGCAGTGGCATCGGATTTCACAGCTCACAGATCCCTGCACTGGTGCCAAGAAGTATCCTAATTTGAGCAAAGTGATGAAGGGAATCTTGGTCATTCCTCATTCGAACGCATCATGTGAGCGGGCACTCAGTCTTGTACGGAAGAATCATACTGAATTTCGTCCCAATTTGAGTGTCAAAACCCTGGAAGCTCTCTTAATTGAAAAACTAGCTCATAGCACCCCTTGCTACCAGAGAGAATACAGCAAAGACATAATCAGAAGGGCTAAAAGAGCCACACAGCTGTCACTCAGCAAAGCTGCCATGGAAAAAGCAAGCAGCAGTAGTACCAGCCAGTAAGGTAAGAAAAATATTGCTTCTTTTGTGCTTTTTGTTAATCTTTGATTGTCCCCTAACTTACTAATATTAACATACATGTAACATTAAAAAGTGCACAATTTTCCCCTTTTTTTGTTCAAAAAGTGGGAATTCTTAACATGTTAAATGCTCCAAAATAGGGCTCAGAGGGCACTAGAGAGCGTCTAGAACCCCAGAGCTTCCAGGGCCCGAAGGCGGGCCCTGGACCCCGCCGCAAGGGTCGAGCGCTCCGCGCTCGAGATGTGCGCTTCGCGCACATTATTTGGTGTCGGTTGCAAATCCTCCCTAATTCTGATTTCCAAAAGTTGGCATCTCTGCGCATAAAAGCACGGAAGCCGATTTTTGATTTTCGAAAAATATATAGAAAAATATTTCGGATTTTTTCAGAAATTTCAGTCCCGTTGCAAGGCAACGGTGGCGTCCATAGCAACGGTGCTCAAAAGCATACAACTAGATCCTGGTATGAACCTACCAGTCAAGTTTCATCAAAATCAGTTAACTCCTTTGGCCTCCAGAGCTGTCCATGACATACATACAGACAGACGGAAAACCTGAGAATAACAGTAGTCTTGCGACCACCCAATATATATATATATATATATATATATATATATATATATATATATATATATATATATATATATATATATATATATATATATGTATGTATATATATATATATGTATATATATGTATGTATATATATGTATATGTATATATATATATATATATATGTATGTATATATATGTATATGTATATATATATATATATATATATATATGTATATTTATATATATATATATATATATATATGTATGTATATATATATATATATATATATATATATATATATATATATATATATATATATATATATATATATATATATATAGTTACGAATTCTGGCCCGCCTAGTGTGCGATCGGCCGCGTACCTCGAATAGCAGCCGCGTCGCCCACCAGACGGACAATTCAGTCGTGACCCTCCTGGAACTACCGTCAGGAGCCAGTCACGGGTGGGGGTTTAACCTCACCACAACCCAGTCCGCATTCTACCCACGGGAAATAGGGTGAATCGCCGAATGTCGATAGACCTAAATACCCGCGCGGGTAACCTACCGAGGGGTTGCACCACGCCGCAGGATGGCTGAGGACACGAACCGCTTAAGCGGTTCATTCCGTGCTACAGGGATAACCGAGCGGTGTTATCGCCAACCTCGACGGTTCGGATTCTTCTTTACTTGGGTGTTTAAAACCCACTATCAATCATTCCACGATTCAAGATAGCACTTTCAAAAGAGGGGAAGGACGCAACAAATGGGATACGTTGCATACAAGGACATCTCTATTAATATTTTGGCATGCCCCTTTCTTTGTTCCACCATCAGATTTTTGTTACTGCATGAAATGAAACAAGATTTGGCACATATACTAATGATATTATTCTCTTCCTTAAGAGGCCCCTCGAAATTCGTTTTGATGCATTTTCACAAACTCCAACGGATTCCATTCAAATTCGGTACGATTATGGCTTTTGGTCCAACTGTCATTGGCTAGAAATTTTTTCCATAACACTTCCGATATTCGAAAAAATCGAAAAATCGATATCCCTTATGGGATTTTCCATTCAAATCCACTCAAGTTTAAGGCCTACGGGGGACGCAAATTTCCACTTTGCCCCGGGCGCTGTTTACCTCCGCTACGCCAAGCTGTTAGGGTTAGGGTTTGGGTTAGTATTAGGGTTAGGGTTAGGGTTAGCTACCCTAACACTAACCCTCACCCTAACCCTAACAGCTAACCCTAACTCTAACTGCAACCCTAACCGCTAACCCTAACCGCTAACAGCTATTCAGGAAATTTGCAAGAAAGCCCGGGCAACACCGGGCTTTATTACTCGCCCGAGCAATGCCGGGCATTACTACTAGTTTATTATAAAGCACATATTGCACACACAACACAAGCAAGGAATCATGCACGTATTTACAAGCAAGGCAAATAAAAAGCAATACAACTGACTACAATGAGAATGTACAACTAGTTTATTATAAAGCACATATTGCACACACAACACAAGCAAGGAATCATGCACGTATTTACAAGCAAGGCAAATAAAAAGCAATACAACTGACTACAATGAGAATGTACATGCACTTAACA
>NC_140972.1:79273562-79326062 GCF_056783735.1 Eptatretus burgeri | reverse complement strand
GATAGTAAAAGAAAAACGGCTATCCTGAAGGGTCGCAGCCCGAATGAATGACATTTATTCCCTCAAAACAATGGGTTTGGACTAACTACACATATACTTACAGAGATATCTCACCGAAGGGACCTGAATGGTGGTTTGCGAATTTCGTCAACCACAACACTACCCCCTCCCCTTTTTACAGACTCGTCCCAAGTCGTCAAATTTTCGTGTGCCATCATGTGTAGTTTTCCCCTCGTACATTTTACCTACGGATCCCTGAGTGCGACATTCATGGTATTCGTGTCCCCAAAATAAATAACCTGAGGGCTGAGTAACTACCTAAACAAACTCACTCACACGGACGACTTAAATAAAATTGCCGGCGCTAAGACAGACATGCCGGGGGCGCACTCATATTTACAGTACATCTTAACCTTAACTTACAAATTTTACACTAAACCATGGCCCAGGATCACTGAACTCTGCAAAAAGAAAGCAGTTAGCAGGGAGCTAGGCTGCTCGCATGCAGTCTCTGGCTCAAACAATGCAGGTGACAGGGAACGTGACCGGCTGCTCACTCGCAGTCCAAGGCCTTCCCTTTTTAACTGAACGCAGTGAACCACAACGGTGCATGGGCTGCACAAACGCAGTCTCCGTGCCAGCTCAAGTGGCACACGCAATGAACACAACGAATGGATGGACGAATGGATGAATGAATGGATGCACGCACACACTGTGCACGGGCCGCCACTGCAGGCCCGTGTTGTAGCTGCCAACAGGGCAGTTCTCGCAGCTTGCAAACTGTTGCTTTCTGATTCTGGCGCACATGGCAATGAACAGGGGGGGGCAAAGCAAAAATTTAACGGGGCGGGTGAACAGGGGCAGTGGGCATGGTATGGCAAAGGTGATCAGGCAAACACAGCCTGCAGAACAAGGCCGCTGCAGGCAAACACAGCCGGCAGACGAACTGGCCGGCACAGGCCTTGCAGAAAACAGCTGCAGACGATCCGGCCGGCACAGGCCTTGCAGCACAGCAGCTGCAGACGATCCAGCCGGCACAGGCCTTGAAGCAAAACAACAGCTGCCTATGAAGTGGGCCGGCCTTTGCCTTGCAGCAACGCAGCCAGCAGATGAAGCTGGCCAGCCTTTGCCGTTCAGTGGAGGTTGGTGGAGGGAGTGCGGTGGTGCTGGCCACTCGGAAGGCGGGCTCGGACCTACTCTACGGTCTCCCTCCCAACCTATCGCCTTTGCCTGTCACTGTCTATACCCACTCCCTTAATTTGTAAAACCCAATTTAGCCCCAACTTTTTTTTTTTTTTTACTTCCCCACTATAAATCGTCCCCTAACCCCCTGTACTGTCCTTGTTCGGCTAACCTATCCTGTCACCTAGCCTACTCCCAACCCCTACGTTCCCTTCCCGGAGGGGAACAAGGGAGAGCTAGCGTCCTGTGTCGAGGCCCAATGAAGCCTCAGAATGGCCTCCCCAGACTTCAGCGATCTCACCCAAAGTGGGTCCAGCGGCCCACAACCAGAGCGAGGGGATGGATGGTGCGGAGGGGTACACTTCCTATCTACCCTAACCATTTAACTGTTAAACTACCCCGGGGCTTTCAACAAGCGCCTCGCGCTTAAGCTATTGGTTCTAACAACCCAGATTCCCGTCGCCTGTGTTGGTGTCCTCACAATTTCGGGCCTCGCCCCCCAATTTTCTCTCCGTGCCCTCACACGGTCTCATGGCTGGGACACGTGGCTCCCTTTGGCAGGCACGACCCTCTGCCGATTCTCCAACGATGGCACCCCCGGGCACTACACTGCCTCCGAGCCTACCAGCTCCCTAACACCGGGGAGTGCCCCCCATGGCACCTCCCCTGAAACGCACACGTGGCAGGCTGACTTCCCGGGCCCCTTTCCGAGGGACACCCGTGCCCACAACACTGCCCACGCGGCTAATGGCGCCCTGGGCCCCCGCACCAAGCAGGCGCACCTATGCCCACTACGCTATCCCGGCCCCCCATGGGCCCTTGGCCTACCACGGCCGACTAGCCTGGTGCCCGGGGTACCCACTCAGCGATACTCACCTTTCGCAGCCACGCTCCCAGCCTGTCAACAGGGCTCCTGCACCCCTCCAAACGGGTTTCGAGCCTACACTCCCACCAACAACAAAACGACCTCCATTTTTCAATTTAACTAACCCCCTAACTCACTCTACACTGACCCCGGGGTCCCTTGGGCGGGAGTCACTCCTCCCCCCAATCACTCATCGCACCATGCATTCCTCATTCGCTCCATACACACAGACCCGCTGGCCTCACTCACTCACCAAGCACATGCTTCCACTTCACTCACCAACAACTCTTCAACACACTCACCGCTGAACTCCGCCATCCTTCTAACTACCTCCCCTAACTAACTCGTGTTCCCACGTCGTCCCTTAAACTATAGCACGTTCCATTTAACACTACGTAGCTAAGCTACGTCCCCGCTACACATCCACAAGTCTGTCACTGTCTCCAAATAATCCCATTAATTAATTTCCCAACCTAAATCTCGCTACAATCCCTCTAACTAATCCATTCCACGGACTCCATGAGGACTTACCCCTGCCCCATGAAGTCGGTCTAGCTAAGCTAACCCTTCCCCCTAACTAGTTTCCATCCTGTGCTCTGGGAAGGGGGTCTTCCACCCCTTGCCCGGGAATCCTGTGCACCCGAAAGTGAGGCTTGCTTATTTTTTTTTTTCCCATGTGCAGCACCAGCGCGGCAACTCGCAGCTCGCGCACTTTGCACCTGCCCGTGACGTCATGCAGCTGCACGTGTACCTCGTCCCTCCTTGGACGGTACCATCCGGCAGGGATACCCCTCCTGCCGGAATTCCAACCCCGCGTGCAGCCATGACGTCACCGTGCGCATAAAAAAAACACAAGCCCCACGCGAACACATGTGCTTTGCCCGTTGGAGCTTCACACACACGCCCGCGTGGAGAACCCGTCCGGTCCAAATCTGTAATCCTGCCTAAACTTTGTCCGTCCGCGGGATCGGCAAATCCACCGCTGGCATTTCCGGACCGGGACTTCACTCTCGCAAGCGAGCACGTGGGGGCCTCGTGCGTTGCACAGCACGGACCTCGTGCTCGCTGCTGGGTGAACCCGGCACGGTCCCCGAAACAACTACAGCCGCTACTCGGCGTTCTTTCTTCTGTCGCCGTCGTCGTCGCTATTCAACCCACGCACACCTGCGTGTTACGACGCTAACACACCTCACCATTAAACTCACACCGGGAGACGCGGCTGCATGTTCACACATGCCGACCGACATCTCCCTCACACACAGCGACCTTGCACACGCTGTCTCTCTCACACTCGGCCGCTCACTCACGCATGCCATTTCCCTTGCACACGTGGCTCCACTCACTCGCGGCCTTTCACTCACTCGTGCCATTTCCCTCACACAAACCATACTACTCACACACGCGGGGGCACTCATCCGCGGTGCCTCACTCATATTGGCCGTTTCACTCACACACACGGCGACACACACACGGTGCCTCATCCACACACGGCATGCTGGGAAGCACGCCCTTTGGCACACTTGCCACTACACCACTCACACACGCGGGGGCACTCGCCCGCGGTGCCTCACTCATACTGGCCGTTTCACTCACACACACGGCGACACTCACACATGGTGCCTCATCCACACACGGCATGCTGGGAAGCACGCCCTTTGGCACACTTGCCACTACACTCACACACGCGGGGGCACTCGCCCGCGGTGCCTCACTCATACTGGCCGTTTCACTCACACACACGGCGACACTCACACACGGTGCCTCATCCACACACGGCATGCTGGGAAGCACGCCCTTTGGCACACTTGCCACTACACCACTCACACACGCGGGGGCACTCGCCTGCGGTGCCTCACTCATACTGGCCGTTTCACTCACACACACGGCGACACTCACACATGGTGCCTCATCCACACACGGCATGCTGGGAAGCACGCCCTTTGGCACACTTGCCACTACACTCACACACGCGGGGGCACTCGCCCGCGGTGCCTCACACATACTGGCCGTTTCACTCACACACACGGCGACACTCACACACGGTGCCTCATCCACACACGGCATGCTGGGAAGCACGCCCTTTGGCACACTTGCCACTACACCACTCACACACGCGGGGGCACTCGCCCGCGGTGTCTCACTCGCACACGCGGGGGCACTCGCCCGCGGTGTCTCATCCATACTGGCGGTTTCATCCACACACGGGGACGCACTCACACCTTGCACCACACACACAGGGACAACCACACTGGGGATTCGTGTCCCCACAAGGGTCTCCGGGGCCTCTATACCCCCCAAGCTCTCCGTGCACCTGTCCACAGCACTCCTCCCCTCGACCTCACAAAGCACGACCGAACCCACCTGGTCGTGACTCGCCTCAAGGGGGCAGACTCCCTCCCCTCGTTCCTGGAGGAGGCCATCCCGCTGCTCGCACCGGGTCCCTGCATGCTCCACGAGCTCACCCTCACTATCCTCCACTACCTCCGTGTGTGTGTGTACGTCTCTAGCCTTGTCATTATCATGCAGTCTCTCCTCTATTTTTTCTGTCTCCCGTGTCTCTATACATTTATAAGTTTCTGTTGTCCCCTCCTGTCTATTAGTCTCCGCTTCTTTCTGGCGTCTTTCCCCTATCTTTATGTCGGTCAACCTGGCTTTCTCCTTAAGTCGCTCCCATCATTCCCTGTTTTTCACTCCTTGCTCTTTCACGATCTCCGCGTACCTCATCCTTGCTTTCCGTCTTAATTGTTCTTTTCTCTCCCTCGCAATTCCTTTCACCTCGTCTCTTATCTCCCTCGTGCACGTCTCTGTCACGCTTCTCGCCCAATACGTCCCCCGAATTATTTTCTCCTTACCCGCCTCCACCGCGGGCCCGACAGCCGTTGCACTCCCTCCCAGCTCGTTCGCTCCCACACGTGGTCGCCATTTTGAGCTCCGCTGCCATTACCTTCATGCCCGCCTGCAGGCTTCGGCCCATGCTCTGCGTCTCACCCTGCAGCCCTTTCATTTCTTCCTTCATGTTTGTTTCCATTTCGTTCATTTGCTGTGTATTCGCATCCATCTTTTCGTTCATGCCTTTTATTTCGTTTTTCATTTCATTTGTGTTTGTATCCATCCTCGCTGTCATTGCCGCCAGCATGGCGCATAGCTGGGCCATGTCGGGTGCGCTTGGGTGAGCCGATTCGGCAAGGATCGGGGGGTTTTGGCGGAGAGGGGGAGGGGAGGTGTCATACACCGCGGCCGCCGCCGCACCTATTTCGGGCTATGGGTTCAGTTGGGCGAGTTCGTGTTCCTGCACAACCAACATTTCCTGCACGGGGATTTCATCCTGGACCATGGATCCTACATTACTACACATATACATTTCTAATACCCCCGGCTCCCGCTCGCCTTGAGACGCCATCTTATTTCTCGTAAAGGGTTAATTTGAATCGCTCGTAATTTGGAGGGAATCGGGGGTCGCTCCTCTCACCCCTGGACCGATTCCCGTGAATTTAGCTGGAGACAGGAGAGCCCGTTGTCCCGTTCTCCGACACCAGTGTCGCGAGGAGGGGGATGGGTTTGTATCCCACTCCTGACACCAGTGTTGCGGATTCGCGCCCGCCGGCGTGTGAACGGCCACGTAACTCGAATCGCGGCACGTCGCACACCGGATGGACAATCCCGTCGTGACCCTCCCGGACCAACGCCGGGAACTAGTCACGGGTGGGCCTTTCGGCCTCACCACGATCATGCCAATCGCCCCCCCGCGTGGGATAGGGTTGCTCACCAAATTCGACCTACCTAAGTACCCACACGGAGGGTAGACCGGGCGATCGCACCTCGCCGCAGGTCGACTTCGGACACGGGCCACTTTAAGCGACCCGTTCCGTACTATCGGGATAACCGAGTGGTGTTATCGTCAACCTCGACGGTTCGATTAATTATTGTGCGTATTTAGCCCACGACCAACCCTTTACGTGAAGTAAGATGGAGATTCAATTAAGGAAAAGACGAAGCGAAACGGGAAAAACAGTTCAACATAAAGCACATTTATTCCGCGGCAAACGGAAAGCACACATATACAATTATACACCAAAAGCAAATGTAAAAATAGAAGAAGCACAACAATTCTGCACAAAAAGCAAATGTAACAATGCAGATCTACTACCGACTACCGAGCACACGGCAACACTTATACAGTTTTACTTCACAGACGGCGCCGACAACACATATACTCAAAGCAAAAGAAAAAGGGACCACCCTCAACGATGAGGGGGGCAGACGGGCCTGGGGCCGAGACCGCGTCGAGCCTACCCGTCTGGTGATGAGCCGCAAAAATGGCGGTGGCGCCCCGACTCCGCGGGCCTCGCTGGCACTGCCTGGAAATGGGGTGGGAACGGGGCCCCCTTCTCACACTATCTCAGTGCGGGGGGAAACAGGAGGGGGTTGTTGATGCTCAGGGGAATGAGGATATCTCGCTGGCTTGGGTCCCGCGACGAGCGTCTCCACCGTGACCTCGGTCGCGTTACCGGCCTCACCTCTCCGCAGCTCCCCGACTCTGACACGAGCGCCCTCTCGACTGCCTTCGCCGCCGCCGCCACCACCACCACCACTCTCCAACTCTCCACTCTTCTCAGCTCCGTCCAACTGCTTTCCTCTTCTCAGAAACGCTCAACTCTTTCCAACTCAACAACTGCCAACTCTTCCCAACTCAACTGCTTTTTCGGCGAGCGAACGTGGCCCTTTATAGCTCCCGGGGCTTCGCTCCTTCACCTTTGACCCTTCACCTCTGGCTGGCTCCCCATTGGACAGAGGAAAAGTGGGCGTGAATGATTTTTGATCCGCGAATCTTCATATAGCGATTATACTCCGACGCACCTGGAGGCGGGGCCAAATCACCCCACGTTCGCTGATAGGACGGAACAGAAGTGGGCGTGAATCGTTTTTGATCCGATTTCTTCGGAAAGGCTGGTGTTTTTGCACCCGCTGCTCGGTGCGCGCCCTGCACGAGTCCAGGATCGGCGCCCACAAGCGGCGCGGGAATGGCGGTGATGCGATGGTTGCGAGAGCGAGATGTGACGGTAAGGGTCGTGGCTGTTGTTGTGAAGCGGCGTTGCGGTTGGTGGTTGTTGTGTGATGGCTGTTGAGACGTGGTTGGTGGTGGTTGTGGTGGTAGTAATGGCGGCTGGTCCAAAATAAAGATAGGAAAAGAAAAACGGCTATCCTGAAGGGTCGCAGCCCGAATGAATGACATTTATTCCCTCGAAACAGCGGGTTTGGACTAACTGCACATATACTTACAGAGATATCTCACCTAAGGGACCTGAATTGTGGTTTGCGAATTTCATCAACCACAACAATATATATATATATATATATATATATATATATATATATATATATATATATATATATATATATATATATATATATATAATATATATAATATATAATATAATATAATATAATATATATATATATATATATATATATATATATATATATATATATATATATATATATATATATATAATGATATGGCTGGTGTTGGCTAAATAGTTAGGGTGGTGGGCTTTGGATCTTCGAATCCAGAGTTCAAATCTCACTCTGCAATTGAATTAATACCAGGTGGGGTTGACTCTGCCTGTCATCCTTCTAAGGTTGGCAAAATGAGTGCCAGCTTGCTGGTATCCTGTGTTGGAGTGGTGACCGATCCAGGATTGTGCCCAATAGCAAAGGAAACTGCTTCGGCAGCACCAACGCTCTGCACAGAACATGGTCCCGAAGGATGGATGGATATATAATATATATAATATATTTATATATATATATATATAATATATATATATATATATATATATATATATATATAATATATATATATATATATATATATATATATATATATATATATATATATATAATATATATAATGCTTCATCTTCCTCTCTCACACATGTGGTACTCTTTACTGTTTCACAATGCACTACTCTTCTGCTATTTTAACAGACTGCTCTCATTTCGACCTCTCCTTCATTCCTTGCCTAAAAAATCCAACTATTACAGCGCTTCTTCTCTCCATGCTCTGAATTCGCCTTCATTGCATCCATCAAGAATTGTGTTAAATCGCATCTCTGACCTAAAACTTTTAAAAACCACAGTTTGCAATGGATGCTCGCTTTCCATCAAACATTCTTTTTTTCCAACTTCAGTGCCAACTCACCCCCCTCACCCCTCACTCTCACTCTCAAAGCAACCATCCCACTCTTCTCCCTCCAAGCCTCCCTCTCACCTCTCTCAAAAATTCCCCCCTCACCTTTTTCCCACCTTTCATCCCCCTCACTCTTCCTTCTCAAAGTTGCCCCCTCTCTCATCCACCAACCTGCCTCCCTCCACTGCCCTCTCACCTCCATCTCTTCACTTCACCTCCTCAAATCCTCAACTGCCTTCTTCCTTGTCTCTTGTCCCCCCTCTCCCCCAGCACCACAGAGCCTTTTCTCCTCCTCATTCGGCCCCCTCCCCTCGTTATTCTGCAATACCCCACACTCCTTCAGCAACCCTCCTTACCTGCCCCCCACGTCCCTTGTCCTACCCTCCCCCTCCACCTCCTGCACCCAAAGCCTCCTCCCCTTCCTCTTCATTAAAAGTGTGGACCTCAAATATCCGGGGCCTTCGCTCAAACCTTTCAGATCTTTCCATACAGGTTGCCACTGACAAACCAGACATTATCTGCCTTACAGAAACTTTCCTCTCCCAAGACGTGTCTGACTCCCAAGTATCTCTCCCTGGTTACTCCCTCTTACGGTATGACAGACCTGAGCCTCGTCCTGGTGGAGGTGTTGCTCTCTTCATCAAAGACTCTATTCCTCACTCTCCATGCACTGCTCTCACTGCCCCACACCCCCAGGAATACCTCTGGCTTCAGCTTCCCCTCCACTCCCACCTCATGTTTATATGTGTACTGTACCGTCCACCAAACAGTGATGACTCCATCTACACCTCACTATCCGAAAACATGGACCATCTTCTATCTTCTCATCCAAACTCTCTCTTCCTCTTATGTGGTGACTTCAATTGTCATCACGCCAGTTGGCTAGGTGGGGCTACCTCTCTCACCTGCCATGGCACCTCAGCAAAAGCTTTCTGCGACTCATTGGGACTGACTCAATCGGTCAACTTCCCGACCCGGATCTCAACCAATGGTACTCCATCTCTTCTGGATCTGGTTTTGACAAATTTCCCTGACAATATCTGCTGCTCTTCCTTCGCTCCAATTGGTTCTTCTGACCACGTCCTTGTTAAAGTGGACATCTCTCTGGCTGTTATCAGAGAACCACCTCACCGCCGTCGAGTCTGGCATTTCACTCAAGCCGACTGGCAGGGTCTCCGAGCAGCCATCAAACTTACAGACTGGTCTCCTATCACTACTTTCTCAAACATCAACTCATCCTGGGAATTCTTTCAAAGAAACTTGCTCTCCCTCATGCACAGATTTATCCCCTCTCGTGTTCAGTTGTCTTTCCCTTCCTCCCGCCCTTGGTTTACTGAAGCTTGTGGCAAGGCAGTTGTCCTGAAACAACTTGCCTTTGCCTCATGGAAAGCAAACCCAACTGAGGGCAATCTCAGTTCTTTCCACAAAGCTCGGAACAAGTGTGTATCTACCCTCAGGAGAGCCAGAAAACAACATCTTTCTCATCTCAAGTCTGAACTCTCAAACCTCTCTCCCTCCTCAAAATCCTGGTGGCGTTTAATCAAATCTGTTTCTGGTGTATGTTCCCCCTCCATCCCCTCCCTTACCTCAAATGGCCGCACTGCTGATTCCACACGTGATAAAGCTGAATGTCTAAACTCGGTGTTTGCAGCTAAATCTTGTGTCCTAAACCCATCACTATCTCTACCCACTTTACCCAGTCGCACCCAACTGTCCCTGGACTCTGTATATTTTTCTCCTGACAAGGTGGAGAGCTTGCTTTCAAACGTCGAGTCAGATTCTGCAACCGGTCCAGACGGCATCAGCCCACGTGTCCTCAAAGCCTGCTCTTCCGCTCTTGCTCACCCTCTCTCTGTTCTATTCACCCTCTCATTTGCCCAAGGTCATCTGCTTGGAAATCAGCAAACATTACTGCCCTGCATAAAAAAGGTGCAAAAACAGATCCCTATAACTACAGACCAATCAGCCTTCTCCCAATCATCAGCAAGGTGATGGAATCCATCATCGCTTCAGATATGAAATCCTTCCTCTTCTCCAATGGCTTGATTTCCAATCATCAATTTGGTTTCAGACCAGGTCACTCTACCCTGGATATGCTGCTTCTGCTCTCCCATCAATGGATGGAGGTCCTCAATGCCAGACAGGAAATCCGAGCCGTATCCCTGGACATATCACGTGCTTTTGACACAGTCTGGCACCCTGCCCTACTCACCAAACTCTCTTCCCATGGTATTCAAGGCCATCTCCACTCATGGCTCGCAGACTTCCTCTCCTGTCGCAGTCAACGTGTGGCCCTAAATGGAGTTCTTTCATCCCCTCTTCCTGTGCAGGCTGGAGTTCCTCAAGGTAGCGTTCTGGGCCCTGTTCTTTTTCTGGTTTTTATCAATGATCTCTCGGACTCTCTGGAAAATCCTCTATTTCTCTTTGCCGACGACTCCACCCTCTGCCGTACCATCTGTCATCCCTCAGACCGGCAAGCAGCAGCTTCTTCGCTCACTGCAGATCTGGATAAAATCACAGACTGGTCCAACATGTGGAACATGTCTTTCAATCCAGACAAATCTCACACTCTCACTATGTCTCTTCGAAAGGACCGTTTACAAACCCCCACATCCACTTTCTCAACAATCCTCTGGAAGAAGTCTTTTCTTTCAAGCTTCTAGGTCTCACTATCTGCCATGACCTTTCCTGGGAAAGTCACATTTCCAACCTCGCCTCAAAAGCCAGTCGCCGACTGGGAATCCTCCGTCGTGCTAAGTCCTTCCTCGGCCCTCTTGAGCTCCTGACCACTTACAAAGCTTTTGTCCGTAGCCTGATGGAGTACTGCTCTCCCGTCTGGGCTGGTGCTCCTGCCTCCCACCTTTCTCGGCTTAACGCTGTCGAAACCAGGGCATTTAAGATCATCGGCATCTCCCGCCATGAAGCTGAGTCTTTGGGCCTCTCACTCAATCACCACAGGTTGGTCGGTGGTCTTTCTGTCTTCTACCGACTCCTCTCCAGCCTTGCCCCCCCCTGCTCTCTCTGCGATTTGTCCCCACCACATTTCCACAGGGCGCTCAAGGTCCGCCAACAACCCCCTTCTGGTAAAACTATCAAAATCACGAATCACTGCTCATCTTCACTCTTTCATTCCTCTTTTTTCCCGCCTTTGGAATAAACTTCCTCACTCTATTCTTTCCCATTCTTCCCTCCAGGCTTTCAAAACAGCTGTTCACCACCACCTCTTATCTTCCCCCATCCAAATCCTCGATCTTTTCTACCCCCGATAATCCACCCAAGCCCACTTCCTTCATTTCTCCTGCTTTCCTTCCTGAAAGTCCCTGAAATGTCCATCTTCTCTTTGCCATGTTCCCCGTCCCATCACCATCCCTCTCCCTTCCACAGTTCACCTAATGTGTCTGTTCCCCACTGTTTTGTCCCTTCCACTCCCGCCCCTCTTGTCTCATGCCTCCTTGCTGTGAGTTGTGTGTTTGCTCTCATACGAGCCTCGACCAAGGTATACAAATATATATATATATATATATATATATATATATATATATATATATATATATATATATATATATATATATATATATATATACATATATATAAACAGTTTTGGTGGGGGACATTGCCTCTGGATAACTCCAAGAGGACGGCATGTCTCTAAGAGACCATGGACACCGTTTGAAACTCTCAACTGTGACCGGATATTCATGCGCAAGGTCGGTTTACCGTGCCCGTGAGTTAAGCAAGTTAAAAGGGGAACCATGCTGGTGGTTATGCACCAAGCAGAACCAACGTCACATCACTGCATCTGAGATTGAACTAAGATAACAAATCCAAGCTTGTCAAACGACTCAGCAGTCTTATGCTGCCATTAGAATGGACGGCATAAGTCAGGACACAGTTACTTTAAGAAATGGCTTTTAGTCAGGTCAGGTTAGGTATGGGAGCATGTGCTGGAGCAGCACTTCGCTTCCTCCACTTTCTACTGGCACTCCATGTGCCTCTGTCTGGTCATCCCCCCAGGCAGATACCTGTTTCATCCCCATCTCCTTGAGATGCTGAATGTCTTCAAGAGACTATGGATGTCTTTAGTGGCAGCAATGAAAATGCAAGTATTTACAATGGCAGGCCAATCAAGTATTTACTAGGAGAGAAAACAATGAAATGACATATGTGCAACAATCACAGCATGTATACATTCCTCCTTATCCACTCCTGACAGACCCAATTTTGGAACCTCATCAATGACTTAACATTCCACAATACAGCATGTCGGCATCATGCATCCAATGTGGAAGGGAGAGATCTGCGATTGGCAAAGAATGATGGGATGAACGATTGGTGAAGCAGATGAGATGAGATATAAAGAAATATATTGGGTCAGGACGGACCACATTCACACATTACACTTGTTGACTCTGGCTCCCACATCCTAACTGAAACCTGGAACTCCCGCCACCCCCCCACCCACACACACACTCCATTCCCTTCCTGCTCTTTGCATGGCTGTGGCACCGGTGTTTCCCTGTTATGTGGAGCAGTGACGTCACTTGTGGCAGGCACGTATCTCATGCATCTCCTGACAGGGCTCCTGGGCGTTGTAGATGGAGAAGAGGGTCCAGCGACGGAGCTATCAGACATGGGAATGCAAAAGTGAAGTTGTACAAGGGTGGAGGGAGAAAGAATAAGGAAGAGAGCCAAAGGACGTAGCAGAAGATGCAGGAAAGAGTGAATGATGAAGACAAATGGTGTGATGAGAAATGAATGGCAGAGCGTGAAGGAGAATGAAAGAAAGAAACATGAGTCAACAAAGCGAAGCGAATGGCTGAGAGAAGGACGCAAAGAGAGAAAGATGCGAGTACCCTTGCATTTGTACATCTAACAACAATCGAGCTCCCAACAGAGTCCATAACCCTCTTAAACTGCAAATCTCTCTCCGTCCTCCCAGTCTTTATACACCCTTCTCTCCCAGAGGCTTTACACGCATCCCTTTTATAGATCTTCAAACCCGCCCACGCTCTACTTCGACCCCTCCCCTCGTCCATGGGAGGAGCTGCCTTCGAGCTAGGTCTTGGTGTGATATTCTTTGGTGGGCACACTCATGTAACGGCCCTCGGGGCACTCGTGAAGAGAATCGGCTCGCGAGCCTCTGGTTTTGGCACAATATTTTTGCCACAGACGTTCATGAAATGGTTTGAAATGGTTTTCTGGGGGGGGGGGGGTGGCTATGAAGGAATGTGTTTGTGTGTGATGAAAATATGTGGCAGATGGTTTGTGGAAAGGAATATGGAATGACGAAAAATGATATTTGGGATTTCTAGCTACGCAATCGCAACACAGATCTATCAACACAGACTTCGGACAGTTAAACTAAACAATATGACTTTGAAATAACTGCGATCTCTTTGAGACTCCTCAAAACCACAACTATACAGTATATTGATAGAACAATGCTGAGGCAAGTAACGATGTGACAAATGCATTCCAGAATATTTCAAGAGAAGTCGATATGGCTTGAAAGGGGACTCTTCTGGCTGTGCAAACAATCCATCAACCAATGAATGGAATGGGAAGGATCCAAGAAAACCAAAAACAAATTAGCTGTGCAGTGTCTCCGTGCCCTGCCAGGCTGACCCAGAAAATAACAACAATCTTTCAAATAATTACATGAATGGATGTAAAATTATTGGCCATAAAATGTCCGTCAATTTTATCAAATGCAGTCGACTGCATGTTGTCGTAGAGAAGGTGCAGGGCAGGTGAATAGTTTTGTTTTCATTTTTAAAACCTCGAGTTTAAACCCAGGATTACTTGTCGTTGAAGAAAAAAGATGGCTAACGACCCAGCAGAAAAATGGTTGTGCTGGATCCGTCTGCCGACCCTTTGTTGCATCATTTTTTATAGTTAAGCCTCACAAAAATGATAGTTTAAAGTGAAGATATTTTCAAGCTTGCTTTCATTCCTCCACTCTCGCTTTATCATCATTTAATATTTGTGGGACCAGTTTTTAAATTGCCCCTTTATAATTGCTCTGCAAAACAGTGTTGTCCTTTCAATTAGCTTTTGGCGTGGCTGGCCCTGCAAGTTTACTAGGATACTGCAAAGGTGATTCCAGCAAACTGGCCTGGAGGGTGACACTAGTTGATAATAACCTCAAATTTAACTTATCAAAAACAGATTGATTTCTGTTCAAAGACACATTGGAGATTGCCGTATCGTAATGTGGTGAAATGTAAACTCTATCCACTGTCTCACTTCCATTGATTCCCGCTTTGATTGGCATCTGTCCGTGGTATTTCCATTAGCCTGCGACATCTGTTGAAGAACAGTACTTGTGAAGAAAGCAAAATGTCCAAACTCTCAACACACCCCCAATCCTTTCCAATTACCCTTTCTCCTTTCCTCATGGGGTCTAAAGCTTGGCACTGATATCTTTTTTCTTCTTCTTTAATCTCAATAAAATATCTGGCTAGTTGTGCTTGTGTACTGTTGGACACTTTTGTGATCTTTGGATATCATGAGTCTGAACTACACTTCGTTCTTCTTTGACTTATGTATCGAAATAATGTATTGTTAAATGAGCTGCACACAGATTACAAGGGAATGCAACGAAAAATGACCAAAAGGAAGACAATTTGGCACATCTTACTTAGTCATATCCACATTTCATCATGTTCCATGCCCTATGCAGAGCAGTTATCAGGCCACAATCCTGGAAGTCATGGCAGGAAGTCAAGGCAGGTATTTGGCCCTTCACGAAGGTCACCCATGGGGTCTTTAATGCCCACTAACTAATGCTGGCAGACGAGATGCCCAGTTTAATGTCCATCCAAGGGACGGCGCACACATTGATGAATCACCCTGCCTGCGCAATACTGGGATGACAGTTTATAGTTAGGTCGGGATTCAAATCCAGGCGAGACAGCTTAGAGTTGAGTGTGCATAGTTCCATATAATGTGTGCACCATGTATAAGTATTGTATAACTAGGTGAGTGTGCATACCTCTTGGCCATCCAGCCATCACAATTATTGATGTATTCGATTTAATCTTACATGTCTCGGTATACTTGAGAAACGCTTCCCATTTAATGTATGAGCAGAGACAATATGACCAAGGAACTGACTTAACAGCCAACTCTTGTGAAATGCGCCTTAGGATCTAGTTCATTTCCGAATGATAGCAAGCCTTCTCTATGTTTTTCAAATAATGTCGTGCTCCATACTGCAGCACTTCTGCAAGCACCACACACAAATGGCAGAGTCTGATTAATTTAATGAAGTACAAATAGCTCAGAGGAGAGCAAGCAACATACTGTACCTAGCTGTTCTCTATTGGTGACATTCTTTCTTCCTATTCGTTCTTATCCGACAAAGTGGGTGTTGCAAAGTCTAACTCTGTCGCTGGTATATATTAGCATGTCAAATTATCGAACAATCCAGATTTTCACTTTGTAGTCAATTCCATTGTGTGTGTGTGTGTGTGTGTGTGTGCGTGTGTGTGTGTGTGTGTGTGTGTGTGTGTGTGTGTGTGTGTGTGTGTGTGTGTGTGTGTGTGTGTGGAACATTTCTTCACTCCAGTAGCAATCAGTAGATCTCTGACTTGGAAAAAGTAATAACTGATCCAAAATTTTGGAACCCGACATGAAGTTCAGATTCTTTCTCATGTTCTTACCTCGTCTCTAGAAAGACTGTTGCGCAAAATTGCCACATCCAATGACTGTTTGATTGATGCTTCACTGCAACTATAGTGTGGACACCTATAATACCTGTCATCATGCCAGGGAGCTAAAAATCACTTTCAATTGCAGGTTTACTGGTATCCCATTGAAGGTGATTCCAGTATGAATTCAGCACACACAGCATGAAGGATATGATGATGAAACGAGCATGGTTAATATTATCAGCTGACATGAAGTAACCACAAACTTTGAGATACTCATGTTTTGAAGTGTCTAATCCTTAAAATTGCACCAATCGAATGGCCTAAATTACTTGGCTATTGTATCAAGGTAACTTGTTTAAATGTGGGAACATCATGCCATATTAAGCTTGGTGTTGGCTTTAATGGTTAAAGTAGTTGGCTTAAGATCTTCGGGTCTTGAGTTTGAGCCCCTGTCTGCCGTTGAATTAACACCAGGTGGGGTTGACTCAGCCAGTCATCTTTTTGAGGTCAGCAAAATGAGTGCCAGCTTGCTGGGATGATTGAGCCATTTGAGTATCCTGTGTTGAAGTGGTGACCCGTCCAGAATTGTGCCCAATAGCCCAGGAGACTGCTTTGGCAGCACCAACGCTCAGTGCAGAGTATGGTCCTGATGGATGGATGGATGGATGGACCGACGTAATGAAAATCAACGCACGCGATCTAAATAAAGAAGATCAAGGCAATGCTAGTTTTAAATGTATTGTTTATTTATAAACCGTGGTTGAACAATATGAGCCATGCATGTTTACATAAGAGGTTTTTTTTCTTTTTTTTCTTTTTGAAAGATCAGCATATGGAGTCATCATGTGTTTAACATTTTTGGCACGAGTTTAACCTATATTGATGATGACCTGATTAACAATATAATACTTCAAGGAATATACAGTAGGAAACTATATGGCATGTTCATTTCTTATAATTTTCAGTTCCTCACAGTCTGACAAAGTAATGATGCAAATGTACCATCTAACTAAACAGCATACCTGGAATTCTAATCATGAAATCTCTAAAATTATTCAACTCTACCTAAAACGTCATACACAAATGTTTGGTGATCATACCGTTTTAGTTTGTTGATAATAACAGGTGTTTTTTTTAATCTAATCGATGATGAGTATGAGGTTTACATTGTGTCATGAGGCAAACATTCAAATTAAACTTATGCTGCACAAGGAGAATAAAAATAATGATGTAAAAGCATCCACATCTTTGTTCATAATTTTGATACTTCGTTTTTAAAATGTTTTTTGTCCTCCAGTTTACAGGACAAACATTTTGATGTGTTCATTACTGACATTTCCATTACTATCTCATCCCTCAATTATCCGTTATCATTGAAAAATGCTTACAGAACACCATTTGGCCTTGGAAAAGCAAGTATCGAGATTCGGATCTGCGTGGAGCATTGTACGGATCGAATGTCAACATTACGGGGACGTTGTAAGCACTGAATCGCACGCTCACAAACGTGGGTAAACGTTATCCATTCAACGGGTCCCAAGTAATTTGCTCAAGTTGTGATGGACAAACGTTTAAATACCAGAAATGTTGCTTCTTTTCTGCATTATAACCTCTTATTATCAATGCTTATTTTGATTCCATGGTGCATTGAGCCGTGAAGTGGCCGTCTCGCTTATGACGTAGGGTGCCGTCCACAATAACGCAACCAAAGACATTTGTGCGAATGCTTTGAGGAGGTGTTTGGAGGAAACAAATACTAAATGAGATGCAAAAATCTGAAGGTTTCCATGTGAATGTAATAGGGCAGGTGGGATTGCTTCGAGGTGTACGTACAAATCACCTTTGATCTGTTTAGCCTGGGATTGAATCTCGACCGGCCTATGAACTGTCATCATGATGTTTTTCATGCATGGCATCAATGTATGTGCCATCCATTGGAAGGACGTTAAAGGTCCCACCTTATTGTCATTCGTGAAGAGTTGGTGAGTTATCACTGGCATCCTAAACCAATTCCAAATTCCTGCCACCTTTAGTCTCACGTCAGGCATGGCCATCCGGTTTTTGAGACTTGGGCCAAAAATATTCCCTGGCCGACCCCAGATGAAAGTGGGAATAATTGGGGCTGTTTAAGAAGTAGTAGTAATAATTTCAAGTGAAATGATTCCTTCCTGGTGATTTTCAGAAGAGCACGTAACCCTGTCCTCACAGGAATGTTGCAGAGTACAAATGAACTTTCAAAACCACCCTTGGAAAATTTGTGTGCAAACTAAAGCATGGTGTGGCAAAATACATTCACAATCAACCTTATAAACAAATAAATAATAAATAAATAAACATTCAAAAATATTTTTGTTTGAAATAACAATTGATAAGTAGATAAATATAACGTGCTTATAAATAAATATCTTAAATGTTTCAAGTGGCTAAAAAATAGCTTTTTGGCTGCATACGTTTCTGAAAAAACATAACTGACCCTTACTGGCCATTTGCTCCAAAACAATTTCACAAATGGCAGGAAATTGCCGGAATGAGACCTGCGGTGAAATGGGTACGCGGCAAGGAGCAAAACCACTTGTAGTGCAAATATTATGTTAATAATTTGAGTAAACGAGGTTCACGGCTTTCAAATTATTGCAAGCGGCTGATGGGAAAGACCGAGTTTAGCTCTCGTTAGCTATAATATTGCAAATGGTCAATCCATGCTGAAATGAAAGGCAACAAAATTGTTTTTATGGATAAAAGTGACGACGAAAGCTCGAGTGTTGATCTCTGCAAAAAATGTCTGATGACGGACAAACAGAAAACGTTCTGAAAAAGGTTTCACATTAAACAAGGATGTAATTAATTCAAAAAGTAAGACTGCATGGTGTGAGAGCTCAAACCGAGCCAGTTGAACCAAATTGCCCTCTGTGGTGATGTGGAGCAATTTAATTCAACGGACACCCATTAACCCCTCTGAAGGCCGATTGCCAGTCCGAAGGTGGGAGGAAATAATATATATATTTTTGCTGAGATTCTCCATTTTGAACAATTAGCTGAAAAAAGCATTTGATGGCCTTCTCTGAATTACATATTCAAAAAATGTAAGCAATTCACCTCGACCGACAGCCCCATTTCATCACTTTTATGATGAATATATTCTCCACTCTTCTCCCTTCTTTTACTCCAATACTTTCTCCCAAAATTCTTCAATCTTTCTCCAAAACCCTCACTAACAATGCAAGCCCTTCCTCACCCCTCTCCCCTTTATTCCTGAAAAAATTTCCCCTCGATTGACAACTCACTGACAATTAAAATGATATGCAAATGCTGTCGTTGACAGATCCAGAATCTTGGGAATTTCCATCACAACAACAACAAAAAAGTCTGTTTGGTTTTAAATAGTCAGTAAGCATCTTCCAACAAAGAAACGTTGCTGAATGCAAAGTCAACAATTAAATTATGCTGGGATACCAATCTGAATAGACATATCATGATGATGCAGCCACGTCTGCAAACAGGTGCAAAGCAGACATTATCTGGCTCTGGAGCAATTGCAATAGCAACAATAATATAAACATATTGAATAATCTTAAACACTTAATGTTATATCTGCACCAAAATATATCCCTTACAATTACAAAGCGAGTTTAAATATCAAATGAACAATGACAAAATCAGGTCATTTGGCCATACCTGAATGGAAATACACTCAAAAACAGGAAGGAGAAAGGAAATGCAGAGTGCAGGGTATAATTTCGCATTTGGTGTGGTGTCAGCACAGTCGGTACAAAACTCTGCCAAACGAGTTGATGCCAGGAATGTAAGTATGATAATGTAATCTCCAAACAAACTGAGGTGACAAATGCATTTCAGAATTCAGGATGTTTAAAGGGAGTTGGTTACAGTGAACAGGGATACAAGAGGGAACACAAGAAGATAACAGACATTGAATAATCTATGAGTGTTGTAGGAGATATGTGCGGAGATACCGATCCAGCTGGGACTGTCTGCATTGGATGCGAGAAAGGGACGGAGCTCGTACAAGGTGGGCGCACTTGAACAAAGCTATACAAACTCCGTGGAATGCAGCAACAAAGTTCCCCATGTATATGAATGCTCTATAGAAAAATGAACGGAAAATATTGCGAGTTTTTGTAAAATGGAATTACATGCAGGATATAAATTATGTACAGCGTTAACATAGCGTTCAAGTACGCCAGAGGATATTCCTTCTGGATTCTGTGCATGATTGACAACGTTCAAAACCAAGGTTCTAACCCCCAAATGGCACACGCAGTGAGGATGCCAAACCCGAATGGTTGTGTGCCACGTACTTCGGTACTCGTGCTGCACGGCAACCACCCCTCTCCCCCCAACCCCAGCAGAGCGGGAGGTGTGTGCTAGGCTTAACGTGCGTACTCTTATCCAGATGTGCAGCACTTGACCCTTTTGCTGCTGCTGTGTAAAGGTTTTGATGCTACAAACCAAGCGAGTTGGTTGTACAAGAGCGAAGCATCAGGAGGTGAGCAATGGTGTAAACTCTGCAGGCGTAGGAACATTTTCAAGGCAACTGCCCCTCATTTTCCTCTGACCAAAGTGAACTCTCCGGAAGTTTGATATCATTTTAAAAAGGGAATGGAGTGTCACTTTTTAAACATAAGCAAGCTATTTATATTTATATATTTATATATATATATAACACATACAAAAATATTGTTAAACGTTAAACTTGTTCTTGGTTTTATGATTATATCCATACTGTTTAACATTTCCTGACAAAGTCTGTGCAGCATTTGTTTCTGGTTAAAAACCCATTGGAAATATACCATTGCACTCATTACTCATGTGTTGTCCTCTTGAAGATAAAATATATCTTTATGAACTGACTGAGATGGCTATTCTCGTTTCCTCCGGGTGCTGTTTATCATTAATTACTGTGTTGTTTTTTTTTTGTCCCTTGCTGTGGCCATTTTAGTGCAGGGTTAACCTTTTCTGTAAAGCCTGTTAGGCCCAATATGTGAGATCGAGTTCTGTCGACCTCAGCCCTACAAATGCGATCATAGAATGAAAAGCTCAGCAAGCTCTTATAAAGATAAAGCTGTGAACCCAATAATTCAACAAATTTTCATCTCCATGTCATGTCTGTGGCATGACAAACAGAGCATTAAATGTTGTGGACGCACGGAATACCTGCTGAACATTTGTGTCCCAGAATACTGCGATAGAACCCTTAGGTCGGTGCCATGTTAAAAACAAGCTTCACAAAGTAGTAAATGTATTGAAACTTGATTGTCATTGTTGTAAAAGCCACTGATGTTACCTGCGTGGGCATACTTAGAAAGGTGGAAACTTAGACAGTGAGAGGGAGGAAAAGGGGAAAGTAAGAAAAGAGAAAAACCACGTCATCTCACAGCCTCGTCCAAATTCTACCTCAAAATGTTGGAGTTGTGGAGAGGCAAGGCTAAGTTTCCACTTATCAGCATGCCACTCATTCAATACGAACATCGCAGTTTCAAAATCTTTGCCGCCTGTATGGTGTTAAGCAAGTTTGGTCCCATTGTCAAAATGACCAGCAGGTCTTTGCTGCTCACTTATGTTAGGAATGGTTTAGGCCCGAGAAATCCCCACTCTCTTCCATAGCCTTGTAGAGGCTAGCCAGGCTGAGGCCAGTGTTCTCGCCTGTAAGGCCAATAGGTGCTTGGTACGTCCTCATCTTCACAATGCAGACTTCTTGCTCAAGGATGGGCCGCCCTTCAAGAGCTGAACTGAGGAGAACTGCCGCTGAAGGTGTTTCTGATCCCAATTCTGACGCTGAGTCGAGCATGCTTCCTGAGCCTCCAAAACAGTCCGATCGATATACGGAGCCACCTCGAGTGCCACGGAATCCCTGCTCAGCCCCCTGCAATGGGGAGCCACCTGATGCTGAGCTTCTAGTTGCACCGCCTTCTGGAGCACCACTCTGACCATCCTCAGCACTAAAGATAAGATTGCGGTGTTCAAGAGAAATTACTTTGTACGTTTCTCGATAGGTGGTGGTTGTCGTTGTAGTTGTTGTGGCAGCAGCAGTTGAGCCCTCATTTGAGCTGTTTTCTTGTTCTCTAATGGAGGCTGCTTGTGGTATGCCAGTTGACCCTGCAGTGTGCCGTGTTCTGCCTGCCTTGTCTTGAGTGGAATGTGCTTGTGACTGTGTCGATGGAGGAGGTGTCGATGTTCCAGTGCAAGAGCCATGAACACCAGTCTCTGCTGCCAGTCTACCAGGAATCTGGCCCATGATATGATATTGTGGATGTACAGTCTCAGTGTCCAGAAGGTGCTCAGTAGAGCGGGTTGGTGCCTGGCCCGTGATCTGATATGGACTCTTGCGCAACCCTGACCCAAAGTTCTGTTCATGTACTGGATCTGGAGTCCGCGTGGGGAACTGGCCCATTATGGGGTATCCATGGGGCTGTTCGGCACCCAGATAGTCTGCCATACGGTTGGGAATCTGCCCGGTAATATGAAAAGGTGCTGAGCCTGCAGACTGATCTGGGAAGCCTTCACCCACTATTGCCTGTGATTGTTGCTCTTCCATATGTGACATAAGAGGGTCATTCATGCGACTTGGGATCTGTCCAGTGATCTGGAAGGGAATTGTTTGCGGCAAGGAAATAGATTCTGGCACAACATACGTTGCAGAATACTGGTTAGGTAATGAGTGGGGCACCTGCCCGATATCCACACTCTCTCCTTCGGGCCGTTCAAAGCCATACTGCAGCACATCAACTTGAACGAAGCTGGAGGCAGTCGCAGAACCCCGAGATGCCTTTGGCTGATGTATATCGATGTCAATCGTGGCCTCTGTAGGCAGTCCAGTGTCTTGTCGTACTTCTGCTGAATCGCCATCTGCCACATAGAACGCCAACAAGCCAACAGGGAATTAACATTGCTTATAGTGTCGAACTGTGAGATATTTCTGTCTTTGATTTAAACTGAAAGTTAAAATGAATATTATTAACTTTGATCTTAAGAACGAAGTCGTTAGGTGCAAACCACAACAATGACAGATATATGACCCGTTAAAATGATTACAACACAGTGGGTTATGGCTAAATAGATTTTTTTTCAAAGTCATGAGATGGGCAAATTGCTTTTTTCACCAAAAAGGCCATATATTATTATTTCTTACCTGCGGATAGGGTGCAGGGATACATGAATGGAGAAATCCAGTATTGAGAAAAGGATAATAATGAGGGATGAAACGAGAAAGGAAGAGGGCAAAAGAGTGTGAGATGAGTGGAAGGAGATGGGAGTTAGAGGAGGGAACGTGATTGTATGTAGCATATAGGTATGGGAAGCGGAGAGGAAGTAATGCCGGGTTGTATATTCTGTCATTTGGTGTGAGTAATAAATATATGGTGTATCATCAAAACTAAAATGTGTATCGTGGTGAAATTCACCGACCAGTGTTTGTGTGTGTTTTGTTTGTTGGGCTAATCCTCCGACAGTTCTGGGCTGATTTGATCCAGACTTGTTACATAGGATCAGCATGACCACAAATAGGGGTGTTTTTATCTTTGCCGGTGGTCTTTGGGGGTAAGGAGGGGGGAGTGGAAGGGGGGGATGCAAATTCTCTATGTAAATGTGTATCATGTAGCGCCACCTCCAGGTGGGGGAGCATATTACAAGTCTCCAGCATTTACAGTCCAGTATTCCTGTCGCCACGTTTTCCATAGCTGTGAGGTGTTTTGAATTATAAACAAGTGGTATGTTTTGGCTTCATGCACCTAACCCAGGTTATTTTTTTTTTGCCTATGCACCGCCCAAATAAGCATATGCATCAGAACAATGTGTTGCATGCTTGGAACAAGATCTCCTGTAGGGCGGGTACTCTGCTCGGAAAAAAACAAATTCAAAAAGGAATTATCGGGGTGTGAAGAATAAAAGCCAGATTATGATTTCATCTCTCAACTAGAATTCCTAGAACATGTTACCCAAATAGTGTTCAGGTATATACTTCAAATAGAATAAAATAATGATTTTAAAGATGGTTTCAAAAGAAAAAGGTTTCGCGTTATTGAAGCAGTCTTATGAACACCATTTTAGTCAACATGTCCAAGTACTGTACTGCAAAACGAAAGGGAATTGAAAGTGCCAAGAAGGTGATTTGTGTTCTAGTGTTGAAGTATATAATTCAACTGAAATAAAATAAAGATTGTAAAGGTCATATAAAAAATTAATTCCATAAGTTTACCGCAATTGACACAGTGGCTATTACAACACCTTTTAAAAGAAGCCTTTTCACACACACACAAAAAAGGGAAAACACGTTAGATTAGTTTTTGTACCTGTTGTTTGTATCCCTTATGACATCGTTAAAAACAGCAAGTTTCATGTTCGGAACGATTTTAAATTTTGTCTGACTGCCAGACAGGATATTATATCACTAAAGATATTATATCGTTCCTCTCTGCACACGTGCGATCGGGACAAATTCAGAGACAAAGTACTGTGAAACGGCAGGTTTGTTTTATGATTCATGTTCTGATTTGTGTTCAAAATATAACATTCAATTTAAATCAAGTTGATCCTCGATCATAAACTGACGCTTATGGACAGATGGACAGACATGAACCAATTGCTTAACCACACTTTTCGTTTTGTGTGTGCGGGGTAAAAATGCTTCACAAAACTGTACTGCACTGCACGTGGTGTCAACTATCAATCAATTGCTGTATCTTGCATCATTTGGTAAACCTGTAATTTTATATTTCAGGGCTCAAAGAGTAAACTTGAATTGACAATATTATCACCTGTGAATGTGATTGTCAGAGTAGAGTCAAATACATATGATGTATAATGGCTATCTTGTGAAGAACGCTTACAATTTGACTCTGGGAATTTTAACATTGCCTCCATTCATAGTGATTGTACAATAAAGGCAAATTTAAAGTTATAAAGAACATGGAAACATTCTTCCACATGGACATCTGGGCTGGCAGAGTAGCCTCGACGTATGTGCACTTGCCTATCAGGTGTATCGCCTGAGTTTGAATCTCAACCGTGCTATGAAGCGTCATCCTGGTATTTTGCATTCAGGGCGAGGCATCAATGTGTGTGCTGTCCTTTGGATGGACATTAAACTTGGCATCCCCTCTGTTGTCATTAGTTGGTGGATATTAAAGATGTCACCATCTCTATCATGAAGAGTAGGCATGTTATCGCCTGCACACTGACAAATTTCAAATTCCTGAACAAATTTCACAGTGCTGACCTATCCGGTATTGTAACCCTCACCAAATAAACTGCTTCAACAGAACCAACGTTGTGTGTGTGTGTGTGTGTGTGTGTGTGTGTGTGTGTGTGTGTGTGTGTGTGTGTGTGTGTGTGTGTGTGTGTGTGTGAGTGTGTGTGTGTGTGTGTGTGTGTACATGCTGTATATATATAAATAAAAAATGACCGTTTTTACAGCCATTTTTCCCTGCTGTGCAGGGGTTTGGCTTTTTCTTGAGGCAATGTTTTATGGCCGGATGCCCTTCCTGACGCTAACCCTGGTCGCCTCTTACGACACACAGGGATATGGTACACCTATTCTAACCGGGGCATACACCGGGACCAGTACACTGGAACTCATTTCGCCGACCTCGGAAGGATGACAGGCTGAGTCAACCCCCTCCTCTTCTTCTTCTTCTTTCGGCTGCTCCCGTTCGGGGTCGCCACAGCGGATCATCCGTATGATCGGCATAGTGATTTGGCACATGTTTTACGCCGGATGCCCTTCCTGACGCAACCCTGGTCGCCTCTTACGACACAGGGATATGGTATACCTATTTTAACCAGGGTATTCACCGGCCCAGCATACTGGTACTCATTTCGCCGACTTCGGAAGGATGACAGGCTGAGTCAACCCCCTGGTGTATTAATTCAGTGGCCCAACGGGGCTTGAACTCAGGACCTTTTGGATCCCAAGCCGCTGCCCTAACCACTATGCCAACACCAGGCTTACATACATATATATATATATATATATATATATATATATATATATATATATATATATATATATATATATATACACACACACACACACACACACACACACACACACACACACACACACACACACACACACACACACACACACACACACACACACACACACACACACACACACACACACACACACACACATACACAGACACACACAACATAGCCTCTCATAAACTTATGCCTTTGTGAGACAAAGGTGAAAAGTGATCAGACTATAATGACAAATTGCATGAGCATCACACAACCATTTCTTGCTTGCTCTTTGCCTATCTTTATATGATTTCACCAACGTCTCACATCAGCACACCACCCACCATCAGCTTTCATGTGACAGTAAACCACATTGGTTGAGACAGGTTCAGCTTCAAGGGATTTGTTAACTGCCCCTTATTTTCATTGCTCGCTGACAATTTGAATCACAGCCTTGCTGATGTCCTTGGTCAGAATTTATCAAAACAATAAAAAGTGGCCAAATCAAAATTATTATTTCTGTTGTGTTTTAACTGAACATGCTGTGAGCAGTAGCAAGGTGCTGTACTCAGTGTGAAAGTGTGTCCCACAACCCTTATATATACCAGATAAAACTTGACTTGATCTTTGATTTAAATTCCAACATGTTTAGACAGAGCTTTATCACATTACAGTCACAAATCTGTGCATGCTGAGTATCTGCTTGTGAGCTTGTCAACCATATAATTGCCCAATAACAACTTTTTTTTTACCATCGATACACAAGGCAGTGGAGAAAGGGAATGGATTTCATCAACGAAAAGCTGATAAAATAGTGGGTTTAATCACTGTGGGAAACAAGGTGTTGCTGACATTTTGTGTCTTCATAATTTGGCAAAATAAACAGATAAAGGGCGAATGCTCAAAACGTCAGCCCCACCTCTTTTTCCATGGTGATAGTAAATGCAAAGTAAACACTTTTCTAATCCCCATTCCTCTCCCCATCTCCTCAATGAAATTAACTTGTTCGCTTCATGGATTTAATAGTCCCCTATAAGATTCACTGGAGGGATTATAGGTTTGCTCTCCGTCTGTCCATCCATCCGTCCCACCTGTGGTTTTATTATGACAAGTTCGAGTTTCAGGTCATCTCGTCAATTTTTCACAGTTATGCCCTTTTTAAACTGAGAAAATGTCACATATTATACATGGGTCAGTGTTCAGCTGCCCCGACTCCACCTCACTGCTTTCCACCCATTGGCTGGACATCTGACCTAACTCCACCCAAATAAAATCATGCACCACCATTGCATGAAGCAGCACAGATTGGCAGGCCTCAGACCATAGGCCTGGGTATTAGTCCATGGCCCAGTGCAATTGGCATGATCCCAGGTATAGTACCACAATGTATTATTGATGCATATAAGCCATATGCATGTTTTTGCTTCATGTATGTACATGGTGTTCTATTATATGAAATAGGCAAAGCCGAGAAACGAATGAAACATGGTGGGTTGGAGAGGTTCTTCTTCTTCTTCATTTTGGTTCTGGTATCGGCTCGAGCATGCATTAAAGAAACTAATTTTTATCTTCGGTTTGTTATCATAGTTGTCTTTATTGGTTTCTCATCTTCAAAATATATCAGTAAATGAAAATTTCTTCTCCTTTCATTTTGCCGAATAGACCCAAACATGTTGGTTATGGGGTTTCTTCCTCTTAATTTTGGTTCCGGTATCGGCTCGAGCGTGCATTAAACGTGAACCAATATTTATCTCTCGAACATTCATTGGTACCGGTCGGGGACGTGTATTGCAAAGTAACTCTCGATCTTGTTTAATCTGGTGTTGGTGTAGCGCAGGCATAATGGGCCAAATGGCGTCCTCCTGCATCAAATTTCAGAGTTATTCCTTCTTAGAGATATGAATATTTTCTTCAATTAATACCTGCCTGATTCAATGGCAAACTGAATCATCAACTGGAAACTGTCTATCATCGAGGTTTGGATCATTCAATCATAGAACCTCTCTGAACCGAATAGTGGGTCCACAATATTAATGAGAGAGAGAGGGAGAGAGAGAGAGTGAGAGTGAGAGTGAGAGTGAGAGTGAGAGTGAGAGTGAGAGTGAGAGTGAGAGTGAGAGTGAGAGTGAGAGTGAGAGTGAGAGTGAGAGTGAGAGTGAGAGTGAGAGAGAGAGAGAGAGAGAGAGAGAGAGAGAGAGAGAGAGAGAGAGAGAGAGAGAGAGAGAAAGAGAGAGAGAGAGAGAGAGAGAGAGAGAGAGAGAGAGAGAGAGAGAGAGAATGAAATAATATATAAAGTAATACAGTAAATAAAAGAAATAGTTGATGGAGAGTAAGATGCAGTGCTTGCGTTTCATGATGGCACATCAAGCATGGACTATAAAAAACTTAAAAATACGAATGAAGAAAGTGAAACAGAAATGAACCTTCATTGTTGCGAAGCATGTAGTATTGGCTCACATAGTTGTTCATGTCGTCCACTGCACCTGCAGCATATAAAACCAAAGGTGGATGCAATCGTACCTCAACATAAGAAGCAAGTAAGTGTCCATTGCTAGTTGATTTTGAACAAATTAAGGACAAACTTGCCAAATGGATTTTTTAAACATAAGATGGGAAAATCCAACACAGCAAACTCATAGATTTTTTAGCAAATATACACTTTTGAAAGTGTTACGTGAATCTTTAGAAAGAGTTGGCATATGTAAGCCCAAGAGAATAACCAACCGATGCAATAGTTAAGTATACTAAGTATAACTCGCACAGCCATTTGTTCAATAAATATATTAATTATGAATATTTTGAGTGAATACACTTTACCTGTTTCCATTCTCCTCCTTGGCCAACAAGCTGAAAATGTCTGAAGAACTTATTAACTTTTCTTTAACCTGAGCACATTGTTGCGTTAGTAATGAAGTTAAAGATGAGTAGTGGGACAGTGTAATGTAAAGCTAGTGCACTCACGTTTAAGCTGTTGAGCTTTGGTTTGAATCTCAACTCAACTATAAATTGTCACCCTGGTGTTTCACATGCAGGGCGAGGCATCAATGAGTGCCCCATCCATCAGATGGATATGAAGCTGGGTGGCCCATCTGCTTGCACTAGTTTGTGGACGTTAAAGATCCCATAGTGTTTTTTGTGAAAAGTAAGCGAGTTATTGCCACACCCCGAACAAATTTCAAATTCCTGTCACCTTCATTGGAATTTCAGGTTTGGCAAGCCCAAACCTGAAAATTTAAAGTGGAGTGATAAATGTCAACCAATGGTTGGAGGAATGCTATAGCATCATCATCATCATCATCATCATCATCATCATCATCATCATCATCATCCATGCTCTATACCAGCGGTTCCCAAACTGCGGGTCATGACCCCCAAATGGGTCATGAGCCTTTTTTTCTGGGGGTCATGGAGGGTCCAAGAATTTGAGAAAAAATTTTTATGATTACTCTCTTGGTAATCAAATCAAAGGCCCGAAACAGGTTGGATGCTGAAGCAGACATGCGATGTGCCTTGAGCCACACAGACCTGCGTATTGATTTGCTTGTATCAAAAAAGCAAATACATCCTTCTCATTAAAATACATGATTAAATGAATCCTTGTTAATTAACATTAATAAACATTTTTTGTTGTTGTTATTGCTCTCTCTGCTGTGATTAAACTTTAAAATGTATCTGCACCATTGGAAATTAGTATTTTTTTCGGAAGGCTTATAAAGGTGGGGGTCATGGTAGGTTTTTGGTACTAATGAAAGGGGTCACGTACTGGAAAAGTTTGGGAACCGCTGCTCTATACAGAACATCAGTTCTGCTGAACCAGCTTCCTGGCTAGAGGTTACAATCCTGGACGGGTCACCACTCGAACGCAAGATGTACTTGACTGAGTGTGCAGGAATTTGGAACTTGGCCAGGGTGTTGGTGATAGCTTGCCCACTCTATGTGAAGCACACTGTGGGATCTTTAACATCCATCAACTCATGCTGGTATATAGGATGTCTAGCTTAATGTCCATCTGAAGAGTGGCACACACATTGATACCTCACCTGCGGAAGACTAAGATCACAGTTTACAGCTGGGCCAAGATTAAAACTAAGACTAGACAGCTCAGAGCTGAGTCTGCATACCTCCAGGTTATCCAGGGCCGAACTTTGGACATGCAGGGTCCTGGCAAAAGTTACTAGCCCAGGACCCGATTTTTTTTTTTTTTTACCCATTTCCAATTCCAATCGAAACAAAAACCAACGACAAAATAAGTATATTCAGTATCCTGCCAGCTCAAGAATATTGTATGCAGAAAGGTTTTGCATTTAGGAAGCAAATGGAATATTTTGAGGGCAAAGGGAGTGTTTCCAGATCAAAGGGAATGATGGCCGCAGACTAAACAGAGAGCAGGAAGTGCAGAAGAATTGAAGATAAATTCAGGATTTTTTTTAGCATAGAGGAAGGCAGAAAGGCTAAAAGTGAGTTCGCTACGACTAATAACACGATTGGCAAGTGCAAGTAGGAAAAAAAATAATTACAGGAAGGGAAAGTTAAAAATACTCCATACCAATGCCAGGAGTTTTAAAAATAACATGGAAGAGCTTGAAGCTATCCTGGATAGTGAGGAGTATCACAAAGTTGTAGTCAGCGACACATGGTTTAATGAGGACAGTAATTGGAAGACAGGATTAGAAGGCAACAAGATGTATAGCTGTAATAGGAAAGAGACAATAGGAGGGGGTGTAGCATTCTGGATAAAACAAAATTTATTCAGAGAACATCAAGGAGAGAATTTATGTTGAGGATTCTGTGTGGATGGAGATGAGAGATGGTGAGAATAGTAAGCTACTCATAGGTTGCTTTTATCGGGCTGCTGGTGTGAGGGAACAGTGGGGTAGAAGGATTATTTAAGAATTTAAATTAGAAAAGCAAGTGGTAAGGGAAGAGGATTGATTATGGGGGATCTCAATTTGCCAGGGATAGATTTGGTCCTGAAAGAGGGAAATTGCACAGCAGATGAGGAATTTCTAGATGAAGTCCAGGATTGTGTATCAACTCAGTTTATGGAGAAACACAAGGAGTGCAGTGTTCAGAATCAGCATCAGAAATGGGAAACCTTCAAGGAACAAAGATGCAGCATAAATATATTCGAGTGAAGTGAAAAACTATAGGCAGAAACCGAATGGATGCAATAAAAGTACTATTAAGGATAAGAAGAAATCTCTTTACGTATAAGACAATATGACTGGAGGGGTGACAGGATGGCCAAGAAGTACGTATACTCGGCTCCATTCTGTCGAGCCTGATTTTGAATCTTGGCTGAGCGAAAAACTATCATCCTGGTGTTTCACAGGCAGGATGATTAATCAATGTGTGTGCCATCCCTTGGATGGATATTAAATGGATGTTCCATCTGCCAGTAATAGTTGATGGACATGAAAGATCCCACGGTGTCTTTCGCGAATCGTAGGTGAGCTGTCGCCGGCACCCTGGCCAAATTCCTGCACTAACCTACAGAGGGCATTGTTTTAGTGGCACGGCCACTACCTCAGCCAATGATGCTCCCCTGCAGCTAAGTGCAGCATACAAAAGAAGAGGAATAGGATTGGAGTTTGTCTCGGATCAATAAAGGAGTAAACAGATGCTAGTTAAGAAAATAACTGGGCAAGCAAAAGAGAATACGAGAAGGAAAAATGGCGAAGATTATTAAATGCATTATCAAGGCAGTGGGTGAAGACAAATACAGGCCCATTGAGGGATAGCACATGGAGATTGGTTATTGATGAAAGTGAGATGGCAGGCTTATTATAGAGTTATTTTGCTTCAATATTTAGACAAAAAGAGTCAGGAAAAATGCCAGTTATTGAAAGAATCTATTTAGGAGGTGAGGAAGGGCTTTTGGAAGAGTTCCAGATAGGAGTGGAAGAAGTAAAGAAACAGCTTGGAAAACTAAGACGATATAAACACCTGGTATAGATAATATGCATCCAAGTGTATTGAGGGAGGTGGTAGAGTGGATCAGTGAGATGTTTGTCGATATTAATGCATATTATCTGTACCAGGCCTTTATATTCTCTTGGTTTTCCAAGATGTTTCGTAACTTCTTCAACTCCTATTTGGAACTATTGTAAAAGCCCTTCCTCACTGATATTTTTGCTTCTGCATCCATGTTGTCCACCCCATGCATCCTCCCCTACCCCTCTTTCATCCCCACAAATCTCATTTGTCCAAGTCTTCATCTATTGTATCCTTCAACTCTGCTGTTGGTATCCCCCTTCCTCTTTCTACTGTTCATTTTGTTCCGTTGCATCCTGATCTGTTCAGCGTTCTTGCTATAAATCTTCCATGAGCCTTGATGTTGCTTGGCTGCATATATTGCTCATATATATATATATATATATATATATATATATATATATATATATATATATATATATATATATATATATATATATATATATATATATATATATATATATATATATATATACACACTTGGCTGCACACATTCAGGTGCAGCCAAGTGAGCCTTCTGCAAAAAAAACAAAAATCTAAAATGTCTCAGATTCAAATAATTAAATAATTCTGGCTGCCAAACCACGTGGCTGATCATGTTGAAATTTTAAATCCACGTTTCACATGTCGGCTAAATTATAATTGTGAAGTTTCGCATATATAGAAGCAGCGGTTCCACAGTAAACATTAAATAATATTTATCCTTCAATCCAACATGGCTACCAAACCATGTGACCTATCAATTAGAAATTAACAAACTTATATTCACGACTCGTGAGCAATACTGTGAAGTTTCCCCTTGATCTGACTAGCCATTCTGGAGAAGAAGATGTTTGAAGGTTTTAGGGTAAATTCAACATGGCCACCAAACCATGTGACCTATCAATTATAAATGAACAAACTTGTGAAAGGATGTCTTGGGAAAAGTGTATGTGAAATTTTGCCTCAATCTGTCCAGCTGTTCTGGAGAAGATTTTTAAAATTTATTAATTTTCAATCCAAGATGGCTGACGAACCATGCGATCTATGACATCATAAATTTACATTCTGCTTCCAATCATGGAGTGGAACACGTTTGTGAAGTTTCGTGTTTATCGGACAAGGTTCGTTTTTCTATCCAAGATGGCCACCAAACCATGTGACATGTGATGTCATAATTTTTAAGTTATATGCAGGCATGGGGGGTAGATGATAGTCGCCAAGTTTCACTTCGATAGGTTATGTGGTTCCAGAAAAAACATTATATAATATAATTCTTGAATCCAACATGGCTGCCAAACCATGTGGCCTATCAATTAGAAATCAACAAAATTATATTCACGACTCATGTGCAATACGTTTGTGAAGTTTCCCCTTGATCTGACCAGCCGTTCTGGAGAAGAAGATGTTTGAAGGTTTTAGGGTAAATTCAATATGGCCACCAAACCATGTGACCTATCAATTAGAAATTAACAAACTTGCGAAAGGATGTCTTGGGGAAAGTGTGTGTGAAATTTTGCCTCAATCTGTCCAGCCGTTCTGGAGAAGATTTTAAAAATTTATTAATTTTCGATCCAAGATGGCTGACGAACCATGTGACCTACGACATCAAAAATTTACATTCTGCCTTCAATCCTAAAGTGGAATACGTCTGTGAAGTTTCGTGTTAATCGGATAAGGTGTGTTTTTCTATTCAAGATGGCCACCAAACCATGTGACTTTTGATGTCATGATTTTTGCTATGTATGCAAAAATGGTGGAAGATGATAGTTGCAAATTTTCGCTTCGATAGGCTATGCGATTCCAGAGCAAACATTATTTAATATTTTTCTTGAATCCAATATGGCTGCCAAACCATGCAACCTATCAATTAGAAATTAACAAACTTATACTCATGACTCGTGAATAATGCTTATGTGATGTTTCCCCTTGATCTGACCAGCCATTCTGGAGAAGAAGATGTTTGAAGGTTTTAGGATAAATTCAAATGGCCACCAAACAATGTGACCTATCAATAAGAAATTAACAAACTTGAAAAAGGACTTCATGGGAAATGTCTGTGTAAAGTTTCACCTCAATCTGTCCAACCGTTCTGGAGAAGATTTTTTTTTTAAATTCAAAACAAGATGGCTGCCGAACCAAGTCACCTATGATGTCACAATTTTTTTATCTACAGTGAATTTTTGTGAAGATGATGCTCAAGAAATTTCAGATTTTTAATATGCAGCGTTCTACTTGACGAATTTTCACTGGGATACCGCTTCACTGATGATGTCACTAAAAATCACACGTATTCCCGATAGGGAGTTCATTAAAATGTATGAAGCGAAATATTTTTCCATTGCACCGTTTTAGAGATACAGAGGTCCAAAGTTTATCGATTTTTTTTCAAGGTGGCGCCCATACCACGTGACCTATGAAATCACAATTATCAATTGAGTATGCTCTCAAAAAAGATACATACGATGGTGTAAATTTTGTGTCGATCGGACTTACCGTTCCTGAGAAAATGATTTTTAAAGCGAAAGAACCCGCAAATTGCCGGCGGAAGAAAAATAAGAAATACGAAATAAACAGAAGAAAAACAATAGGTTACTCAGTCCATTTGACTGAGTACCCTAACAAGAAAAAGAGCAATCAGAGATTGCAGATCCTCGCCAGGACTTCTTTTGAGTGGTGTATTTTCTTTGTAGGTTTGAGGGTAAATCCAATATGGCTGCCAAACCATGTGTCAGATCAAGTTGAAATTTAAAACATGTATCCCCCATCGATATGAGACCATAAACCCAGGTCGAAAAACCAGTTAAAACCAGTACACATTTTCAACTGGTCTCTATTGGTTCTAATTGGTCTTTAACTGGTCTCTATTGGTTTCAACTGGTACCAGTTAAATTCAGTCAGAATTCCAATTTCCCAGTTGAAAAAAACAGTAGCTCATATTTGTCCCAGTTAAAGTCTTACTGGTTCCAGTTGATACCAGTTGCAATGTACTGGTCCCAGTTGATACCAGTTGCAATGTACTGGTCTCCCAGTTGATACCAGTTACAATGTACTGGTCCCAGTTGATACCAGTTAGTTAAATACAATTGTATTTCAACTGGTAATATATCACTCTATTCCAATTTCCATATTAAAACCAGTAAGAAACCAACTGGCTTTACTGGTACCAGTTAGCTACTGGTTTTCAACTGGTACCAGTTGACCAGTAAGCTACTGGTCTTTACTGGTTTTTTGACCTGGGAATGCAAAGTTCCACATTGATTGATTAAGCAGTTACAGAGAAAATATTATTTAATATTTTTTGTCAATCCAAAATGGCTGCCAAACCATGTGACCTATCAATTATTCCTTGGGTGGCTCAAAAAATATATTTCTTGGATTGAAGTCGTGCTTACTTGTAAAATAATGAACATATTGCCAGAGGAAAGCAGACACAGAAAAGACAATTCTGTCTATCTATTGTGAAAGCAGGAGAATAACACTATGACCATGTCATACAGCACAATGATTACAAACAGTTAAAGGAAACAGCCAAGCAACCTAATTTATCAGCTTGACATCATTGCATTTCCTTATTTTAATGTGTGTGTCTTTGTTTGTTTCGAGGATTTGGGGAATTAACTTGAAGGGGAAAGGGCATACATGGAGAAGGTGATCACACAAAAGGAACAAGACGCATACAGCAGGAAGGACATAACCTAATAGATGAGTCGAAGCTTAAATAACACAGCATTCCACCAAAAAACATTCTAAAACGAGAAGGGCATCCGGTAGAGTGCATCGCCTCGCCTCTCGTGCTCATTCTTAACAAAAATGCCATCGTTAACTGAATATGCTACTATTATGGCCCGTATATCCGTATCATCCATGTACCCTATTACAGTATGTCACATTCCTTTCCATTATCCCGAGCTTTATTACCCCGCTAATGCAAAGTGAAAAGCGGGTTTAAGCAATCGGTCACGTACATGCATACGTATGTATATACAGATTATACGTGTCTGCATTTTGGAGCAAACATGAAAAACTGTTCAACAGAGGATATTGAAACTTTACAACATGTTACATGACCATTTGATATCGCGCATATTACTTGGACGATGCACGTCCCTCAGAACTTACATGGTGAATTAAACAAAGCCTAACTCCCAGAGACAATGTCACTTCCTCGAGTTAGAAATTAGAATCATTTTAATTGCTTCAGCCTTTATTGTGCTCGAGCTGGTGGACAAAGCGAAGAATAAGGAGTACAATTTGGTGTTTTAATGACTCTGATTTATACTTTAGCGATCTATTCTGGTGTTTTTATCAGCCTTGGTAGTTATGAAAATACCTGGGAATGACAATATAAGCTACTTTGTAAAGGCTTATGAATGTACACTACAGCAGACATTTAAAAATATAATTTGGACACATTTATCTCAGAAGTGTAGATGGATGCAATTACAGATTTTCCACCAGAAGAGTTGGCTCACACCAAGTTCTTCTCAAGACTGCACCGGGTAAGTATTCCAAGAATATGATTGAGTTGATTATATTGATTGATTATTAGGATATTTAATGAGCACTATTGTGCATATTAAGGATAAATTGCATCAATGAAGATGGATATTAAATTTTTCGAACTACATTCCCATTGGCTAGTTGATCATATGTATGAAGTTTAGCATTGATCTGTGAAGCAGTTCTGGAGAAGAATATTTTTTACATTTTTATTTTGCAATCCAATATGGTTTCCAGACCACGTGACCGATGACGGCATAATTTCATGATTCACTTTCAATGATCAGATGTATGAAGTCGTACATTAGATATATTAGTACGTGCCCGTAAAAAGAAATAAATAAATAAATAAATAAATAAATCACACAGGCCGTTTCTTCGCTCTCACGTGCCCGTACGTGCGTGACCCGGAAGTTCGATATTATTCGTAGTTACGATTATTCGCAATTTATTTTTAACACCCAATTATTCAATTAGCGCCAACGTATTTTACCTTTTCGCAATGTTGTGGCAAGGAAAAACAAAAAGAGAAGAGAAGAGAGAGAAAAAAATTTACTTCCTGGTTCGGAGCATACCAGCACTCTGATGTTCCCGAAATTTATACACCGTCTAATATGAAAACGATCATAACTTGGGCCATTGTGTTTATCTATAAATGCGCATAAGAAATCGAGAAATTATTAGAATACACGAAGTCATCACTCTCCGGAAGCCCGTACGTTGTAACCCGTAATGGGGAACGTGGCTGTGCTTCCCTTCCCCATCGGCCACGCCCACGCAACAACATGTCTTCCCATTGGTTTGGTAAATAAATGGCCATAACTTGGGAAGCACTTGTCCGATTAATATCAAACCTTGAAAAGGCACATCCTCAGGTCCCCAGAAATATATCTGGCAAGTTTCATTTAGATCGGACCAGAGGTTGTCGAGAAACAGTGGTCACACACACACACACACACACACACACACACACACACACACACACACACACACACACACACACACACACACACACACACACACACACACACACAGATTGCTGGAATTATAGATAGATGAAGTTTCAGATTTTTTCGGATAAGGATTTCGGTTCAACCAATTATGGCTGGAATACCACTTCACCGATGATGGCATTGTTCTCACCCGATATACTCCATGGGCAGTTGATGACATATGCCAAGTTCCAATTTTTCTTTGTTGAGCGATTTCAGAGAAGATGATGTCCAATTTTTTTTCTGTTAATTTAATATGGCAACCATACCATGTGATCTATGACATCAGAGTTATCAATGTAATATTCTTCATGGGGACTCCTTCCTACGTTTAAAGTTTCGCATCAATCGGACAAGTGGTTGCAAAGAAAATGTTTTTTTTCAGTGAAAAAATATATATAGACATGGACACAGACAAACAGACAGGGGCATTACAAAAGTCTTGCAATCCCTTTGGGGTGAGACTAAAAAGCAGAAACCACAATGCAAATGTTGGACTCTAACACAACAACAATAACTCCAACATAATTTCATTAGCTATGAATGATTCAAAATCTCATTATTTTGCAGTGATTCTTCACTATTGAGTGAAAGGGCTAAAACGATATATACCACGATATCTCAAAAAGTTATGGATGGATTCAGATGAAACTTGGTGGATGAGTTGGTTAGGTGATGAGAGCAAGGCAAATGAATTTCATGTCAGGTCCGAATCCAGATCCGGCCTATCAGTGGGATACAAAACGTAAACTAATCAGCCTGGTGGAGGTATGCGTTCTACCGAGTGGCCGCTCGAGTTATTCCCTGAATCTGATGGCAGTTCAGTCTGTGTATTACATTTTCCATGCCAGGAATACTTCATTCTCAAAAAGTGCCAAGGTGGGAGCTTTTTTGCATCTACCTTATCTTCTTCAGTGTTGCAAAATGCTGGGGAGTGTGATAACAGATGGAAGGGAATATGATGATACAATTGTTCTTGTGAACGGTTACATTTGAGGGGATGAGATGGGAGAACTGCATACCACAGAAATATCTGGCTGACCTTGTTAATGGCGAGATTTAAGTTGCGCCATAACAGGAGCAGTTCACAGTGCAAACGAGGCATAAAATTATCTAAAGCAGTTAATGCAATCTTCTGTATCGTGACAGCTTCAAATTATCTGACCACAGGTGCTAAAGGACATTTTTCTACATTGAACCATTCAAAATAACCCTTTGAAACAACTTCGTTTTTTAAAAATGTATATTCAAGTTCCTCGACGTTTTATCTCAGCATAAACATTCTGCCATTTGCACATTTTGGCCACAGGACCATTGAAGCCATCACAATTAAATAAGGGAATCTTAAAAGCTGACAAATGGGGAGCCCATGTAACATTAAAGTTCCAACTCACTTGTGACTATACCAGACATTGATTTCTATAGTCACAAGGCTTCAAAGTCGTCCAACAGTTCAAAAGTTTTCCATCCAACAGTTTTTGCATAATTACAAGCTTCCTTGATGTGTCCCTTATGGCCAGGTTTGGCAGCTGGAAATCTCAAATCTTAGTGGTGACATCCTTAGTGTATAAACAGCTGTTTTTATGACATCACTTCAGGTGTGCCTTTGACTGATGTGGCTAATAAGCATTCGAAGCAAAACTGAAACGAAAGACAACTCGTTCTGGGAGTATGCTGTGAACTATAATAACTGACTGATGTGTTGACACTATAAAGCAAGGTATCACTATTGCAAAGGAATTGGGTAGAAATCGGGGAAGAAAAAAGGTGAAGAGCAGGCATCATGACACAAGGCTGATATAATGTCATATTCAATGAAGTCATATTTATGACATTGCACCAAATGGTTTTGACAACAACCAGTGTCACCACACACCTGCAAAATGAAGGACAAGAAAAGAAAAAGAGCAATCAAAGATTGCAGACCCTTGCCAGGACTTGTTTTGTGTACTGGTGTGTTACGTAATTAATAAGAGACATAACTAGAACTGCCACTTTATAACTGCTGGCAGTTATGAACGGGTGCCAAGACGTCCCACTTTGATGCAACTCCGCTTTGATTGGACACCTGACCCTGACCTAACTGATGACATTTATTTTTATTCAATTGAATTTAGAAAGGGATTAAAATAAATTCAATTCAAATCAAATGGAAGACCAAATAGTTACAGTCCGGCATTGGAGTCATCAGAAGGAACCCAAACAAGCAAAAAGAAAAGATGAAGTCATCAGGAGGAATCTGGATAGGATTTGCATTTCAGCTGCTACTCCTCTACCCTCAAACCCATCCAGGCCCAGCCAAGTGAGCCTTATTAAAAATAAATAAAAAAGAACCCAGATCAAAAATATTAAATAATTCTGGCTGCCAGACCATGTGTCCAATCAAGTTGAAATTTAAAACATGTATTCGCCATCACTACGACATCATAATTGTGAAGTTTCACCTTGATTGATTAAGTAGTTCCAAAGAAAACATTATTTAATATTTTTCTTCAATCCAATATGGCTGCCAAACCATGTGATCTATCAATTATTCCTGATTAAATTTGTAAACACAATGCATGGGGAACATTTTTGTGAAGTTTTCCCTTGATCTGTCTAGCCGTTCTAGAGAAGAAAATTTTATAGGTTTTCGGGTAAATCCAATATGGCTGACAATCCATGTGATCGATGACATCATATGTGTGAACGTTTTGTTCCTCATGGATAGGTGGTCGTGTGTGTAAAGTTTCACCTCGATATGTTTAGCCACTTCAGTGAAGAAGATTTTGAAGGTTAAAAAAACAAAAACAATCTGGCTGCCGAATCACGTGACCGATGACATCATCAATTTTTTTTCTGTGGACCATTTTATCCCAAGATAACCTTCAAAAATTTTCATACTGATCAGATGTAGCATTATACATATGCAGTTATGACATCATAACGAAGGCACCTATGACATCATGGTAAAAATCACTTATTCCCCATGAGGAGTACTTGCCATGTGCCAAGTTTAAATTTTTTCCTTGATGCAGTTTCAGAGATAGAGGTGCAATGTTTTTCTGTTTTTTCCAACATGGCTGCCACACCACATGACCTACAACATCATAATTATCATTATAACATTCTGCATGAGTCGTCGCACATATGGTGGAAATTTCGTCTCAATCCGACAAGTGGTTGCGGAGAGAAACACTAAAGTTCTGTGTGGACAATCAGACAGACAGACAGACAGACAGACAGACAGACAAACAAGAAAACAAACGGACCCAAGTGGAATACCCTCTCCTCTGGCGAGGGTAACTAGTCTTGCTTGTATAAGGCTAGTACCAACTCTTCATCAGAGCAAAAGAGAGCCTTTCTTTTGCTCCGAAGAAGGGTTAACGGCCAAAACATCAGCTTCCCCTTACTTCTCACAGTGGTTAACACAACTTAATCAATGTCTTGTTCATTTCATCCATCGTTTCACCACTCACCGGACATATAAAAGCATAATTGAGCTGCCAATTCAAAATGTGTGCCAGTTTGCATGAGATCGAGTTGGCACCTGCAGGCTCGGGCTATCCTCTACATCTCGTCTAATGATGAACAAGTCCAATCCATGTTCATATGCTTTTTGTATCAAGGTACAGACGACAGGATAGTTCAGTTGGTGGCATGTTCATCTCCAAACTATCTGATTATGGATTTGTTTTCCTGTAAATAACTGTGGTCCTGGTGCAGCATCTCAAAACATGCTATCCTTCAAATGTGGAGGGAAAGACCACTGTCCAACCCACATGGAGATTGTGGATTTTAGATCCCGTGGCATTGCTCAAAAATAAAAAAATGCAGACACGTATGTACGCACATACGTACAGCACACGTATGCGACCGATCGCTTAACCCTGCATTTCGCTTTGCAAGCACAGGGTAAGTAGGCCATTATGCTGATAACCCAACAAAATTCCTTGCTGAGTTTGAATGGTACATGTAAGTTAATTTCAACAGGGATGTGGATGTTAAGTTAACCAAGCAATTGGAAAATGGAGTCATTGCATAAAAGATAAGTGAATTGATAGATTGGGTTAACGGTTTGTTTTATGGACCAATAGACCAACAATGGACCAACAATACTGCTGTGTTTTATGGACCAACAATACTGCTGTGTGTATGTTTCCTTGTATAAAATATGAACTTCATTCATGTGTCTTTTCGCAGAGATCCGTTCTTACAGAGTACACAAAATGTTTTATTTTCTTATTGGTGGCTCATGGAGGAGTTTGTACGTTATCACAAAGGATAATTGAACACAGTCATTTGTAATGCTTTGCTTTTTTAAAATGTGAAATCTATACTCAAAACAGATATTTTAATCTAGAATTTCTGAAATAAAGTTGGAACAAGAATGGTCGTAAAGTAACAAAGCTTTTTTATACATCAGTTGAAGTTCATATAAGAGTAGAAGAGAGGGTTAAACGTCAACATATAGTTTGTGGGAAGGAGGGAAAACAGACAGTCAAGAACACATTGATACACCAGAGTAGGAGAAGAGTAGTGGGAATTAAATGGGGGACATGGGCCCAGTAGGTGTAATAAAGCTCAGAAGTAGAAATTGGAGAGAACTTCAGGTTGTGATGGGAGATAGACCTGAATGCCTGGAGGAAAGAGCATAAGGCAGCATATTCATATAGTTGATAGAAGTAGTAGATTAATGGAGTTTCTGAGACATCCATGCAAATGAATGGGGAAAACTTTGAATTGATCCCCGAAAACCCCTCAACTGGAGTCCAATTCCTCCCCCTCCCATACAAATGTATAGGATAACCCTTTTGAAAACCCCTTATAAACCTTAAACAGGAGAATGATTTTCTGCCATACAAGCTCATGTTAAATTGAGACTGTCTCAGGGTCCAAAAAAACCTCATACAAATGTATAGGCTAACCTTTTTGAAAACCCCTTAAAAAACCCAAACAGGAGAATGATTCCCCCTATACAAATTAATAGGGAGAACTCTCTATCTCAAGGCTCATTCAGTTAAAACAGGAGAATGATTTCTCTCCCCCCTCTGACTCTTAGTCCAGGGGGTCAAAAGAAGAGATCGATCTCTGCCCCATTACTTACTCCACTCAAAGAGTGATCTAACAAATATTTGTTCATGTTCTATTCGAGGTAATAAATTATTTTTCCTGTTACATTCATCACCATCGAGTATGTTCACAAATATTATTTTAGAACTTCGTTCTTGGTCTATAGACCTTTGTTGAGCAGAGATAAAATGATAAACTTCTCTTAATGTTCTTGTTTGACCTCCTCCTGAGCCTCAGATTATTTTTTGCATAAGCCACGACCACTTTTCATGAGCCCAACCATTTTTCATTAGGCATTTTCTCATAAGCCGTGCCCACTTTTCATAAACCCCACCCACTATTCATGAGGTAATTTTTATAAGCCACGCCCACTTTTACTAAGCCCCGCCTACTCTTACATCATTTCCAGTTCATTTCTGACTCACAAAGAATTCACTAGAAATTTCTAGAATGTTATGTTTTTGAAAAATTTCCCAACGAAGGCTTGCCTGGGCTTGCCCAGGGAATTTCCAAAGGAAACCACACACACCAGTCTTTCTGTATAAAAACTTCAAACCCAGACTCCATTTTAAACATTTTTTTACTTTTACTGACAATGGGTGGAGTGCTGTGCTGAACTTGAGTGGGATGACTTTGGAGTTCCTTGGAGTTCTACTACTTGTATGGAACTAAACCTTCAAGTTGATGAACTGGATTCAAACCTCTTATCTATTGAGGTAAGATTATATTTTCCTATTTACAGAGTATGATTTAAGCATATAATCATTTAATAATTAAATCACTTAATTAATACATTATTATTTTCTCTCACAGGAAATTGTATCTGGAATACAAAATGAAAATACTGCTTTTGCCACAACTTGGGGCGAAATTGTTGGTTTGGTTGAAGACCTTGTGAGCGACCAAGACCCACATCATGAGCTCGACCTTGATGACCCATCCAAAGAGTTACACCTTGGAGACCAGCAAAATCCTGAAAAAGAGTTTTACAGCAATAGTACTCATTGCGAGTTATCAAGACAATACCCACTGAACAAGTTATATGTTGATGAGCCAGAATACAAGTTTTACCTTGGAGACTCACAAATTTTGAAAAAATCAGTAAATGAGTTCTGCCTTGATGGTTTAAATAACTACCTTGGAGACTCGGGAAAAGGGTTCTGCCAAGATGGTTCTAAATATGAAACCTACCTTGGAGACTCACAAGTTTCAGATATTTTGAAAAATGGAGATTTCCTTGATGATCCACAGTTATACTATGTGAGATCTATCACTGAAACCCATAAAAATTGGAAAAATGGAGATTTCCTTGATGATCCACAGTTATACTATGTGAGATCTATCACTGAAACCCATAAAAATTTGAAAAAATGGAGTTTTCCTTGATGATCCACAGTTATACTATGTGAGATCTATCACCGAAACCCACTATATTTCTGGAAATTGTGATTCTACCTTGGAGTCTTGGATAGATGGTTATATTTTTGGAGACTTGAAATGTGGGTTCTGGCTTGATAACTCACAATGTGATACGTATCTTGGAAACTCAACAGGAATGTGGTTATACCTTGGAGACTTGGAAAGTTGGGTTTATTTTGGAGACTTGAAATGCGACCACTCTTTGGGATATAAACCTATCAATAAAGTTCTTACTCCCCCTTTCTACATCATCAAAGCTGAAAGCCTTAAAAGACAGAATTGGAAGAAGAGAAAAAAACCGAAAAAATATATATAGGTGGAAATATCATTTTGAAAAAGACATTGTGTTGGGGGGTTGGGATTGAGATTTTGAATGTGAGGGTTGGGACACACACACACACACACACACACACACACACACACACACACACACACACACACACACACACACACACACACACACACACACCACCAAACAACAGCTAAGCCTTGACTATTCAGTTGAGGATTCTGTGTTTGGGGTTCACAGATCTAAGAACGTCCCCCTTGACACACATTATATACTGTTATACACCTCGGACTTGGCCCTTGAGTGTCCACAACGGTGTATAGTAGGAGGGAGTGAAGCGCCAACTCATTGCTCCCATTGCGCGCGCACACACACACACACACACACACACACACACACACACACACACACACACACACACACACACACACACACACACACACACACACACACACACACCAACAAACAAAAGTTAAGCCTTGACTATTCAGTTGAGGATTCTGTGTTTGGGGTTCACAGATCTAAGAACGTCCCCCTTGACACACATTATATACTGTTATACACCTCGGACTTGGCCCTCGAGTGTCCACAATGGTGTATAGTAGGAGGGAGTAAAGCGCCAACCCATTGCTCCCACTGCGCGCGCGCACACACACACACACACACACACACACACACACACACACACACACACACACACACACACACACACACACACACACACACACACACACACACACACACACACACACCCACCAACAAACAAAAGTTAAGCCTTGACTATTCAGTTGAGGATTCTGTGTTTGGGGTTCACAGATCTAAGAACGTCCCCCTTCACACACATTATATACTGTTATACACCTCTGACTTGGCCCTCGAGTGTCCACAACGGTGTATAGTAGGAGGGAGTGAAGCGCCAACCCATTGCTGCCATGGGTATTATCTGCTTAGTTTTGTCTTTTGTAATTCCTGTGAATAAAATGAACCTAAAATCTCTTCCCCTTCTAAATCATATATCTTAGCAGTCCAAGGAACCGTATCTATTACATAAACAATTTTAAAAAGTTTGTTCGTCCATCGTTTAATATAACCTTTTTCAAAATTAGATTTCCACCTATATATTCTTACGATATCTACAACTTTGAACTTCGGTTTTCTGATATTAATCACTTTTTCATATTTTAATTTTGTAAATGTTTCTGATGGTTTCATATTCGTTGACGTGTGAATCGTGTCATTATACTTATCCACAATATTCTGAATAAAAGATGACCATTGTTGTGAACTGAGTTGTGTGAATTTTTTATATAGTCTCTCTTTTAAGGTACGATTAAAACGTTCAACAACAACGGCTTTTCCTTCATTGAAGGTACTGTATAATGTAATACTGTTATTTTTTGGAAAATTCATAAATGTCTTGTTATAAAACTCTCGACCTTCATCAGTCCACAATTTTTGAGGTTTTCTCTTACTTTTATTAAATATCTTCTCTGTTGAAAGGCTAACATAAGAGTATTACCTGTTTTGTTTTTTAAAGGGACAACCCATGCATATCTACTCATCAAATCAATAATGGTTAAAGCACACTTGTACCCCTTATCATTATTGAGTTCAATCAAATCAGCGGACCAGATATAATCAACTTCCTTGGAATAAACCTTCCTTCTACGAAACTTTGTGAATATTGGTTTATGTAATTCATCAGCTAATTGCTCTTCAGTCTTAATGACATCATTAGAGCCTATAAGTTTTTTGAATTTCCAAGTCGAAGTTTCAATTTAGCACTGATCGTCTTCTTCACGATGAACCGATCAACTTTTTCTCTCAAGGTTGGATTTTGTATCAGAGACGAATTATACATCATTTCTCTATCGGCTTCATGCTTTTCTTCCAAAGTTGTGGTATTCCCATAATCAATATCGTGCCTCATGCACACTTCATCAACTCTATTGATGGGTTCACTCCATGATTTAGGATTGTCTGCCTCATCTAATCTTTTATTCAAGTTTGTGCCTGGACCACAGAAAGAATACCCTGGTAGATGTAATTCCCCTGGTATTCCAGTAGTTGTAAATTTACTTCCTGATAAAAGCTTTTGTATATCTCCTCCGAGTTTGTGTTTGGAGATAAATTGATTTTTTTTTTTGAACCACACACCGAACATATACCTTTTTGTATAACCCTGTTATTTTTACTTTTAATATACGAAATATTTTTCGTATTACAGTCAAAGCTCGTTACTATGCCACTCTCGCTATTATACCACTTTTGCTCGGTCCCGACAAAATTCAATACAAAATTAATTTACTATGCCACCCCCTACTCTCGCTACCATGCCACTACTGTGTGACTGTTAAAAGGCACGAGTTCAAGAAGCGCCACGGCATCACGTTCAAGACAGTGCAGGGCGAAGCTGGAGCGGTGGATTCGCAATCCCTTCTTGAGTGGCAACAACAGGTTCTCTGGCCCTTACTCGGGCAGTTCTCCGCAGACGACGTCTTCAACCTGGACGAGACTGGACTCTTCTGGCAGCTGCTTCCGAACAAGACCATGGCTTTCAGGGGAGAGCGGTGTACTGGAGGAAAGAAAAGCAAGCAAAGGATCACTCTTCTGGTTGGGGCAAACATGAGCGGCAGTGAGAAGTTCCCTCTTCTGGTGATTGGCAATTCCAAGAAACCCCGTGCCTTCAAGAACAAAGAGATCCCGGTCAAGTACAAGGCGAACTCGAAGGCGTGGATGACGGCGGAGCTTTTCGAGGAGATGTTGCGTGCGTGGGACGGACGACTCGGCCAGCAGGGACGCAGAGTGCTGGTCTGTCTCGATAACTTCTCTGGCCACCCTCCCGAGCTCGAGCTGAACAACATCCAACTGGTCTTCTTCCCACCCAACACGACAGCCAATTCGCAACCAATAGATCAGGGAATCATAGAGAACCTCAAGCGCCACTACAAGAAGCTCCTGCTATGCCGCCGGCTTGAGGCCATAGACGAGGGAAAGGAGTTCAAGTTCACATTGCTCGACGCTCTACACGTCGCCCGGCGTGCTTGAGAGCAGGTCGGCAAGTCGACGATCAGGAACTGATTCGCGAAGGCCAAATTCATCGAAGAGGAGATCCAAACTGAGCCACAGGATGCGGAGCTGCCCGACATCTGGGAAGCTCTGCCTGCCGAGGAAAAGATGCACGAGAACGAGGAGATCGAGCTGTCTCACTTTCTCGAAGCCGACGAGCGCCTCGCGACTGGCGGGTATTTCACGCTGGAGGAGATTGCGGAGGAGATTCTGTGCAGTGAGGAGCCGGTGGAAAGCGAAGATGACGAGGTAACTGTCGAGGAGGAAATCGTTCCGTTCGAGGAAGCCCAGCGCGCTTGTAGCACCGTCTGGAAGTTCATGCAGCAGAGAAGCGGGAAGCCCGGTGTGATGCAAGCGTGCGATCGGCTAGACAACGAGATGCACGAGATCCGCTGAAAGAAGATGCGCCAGCCGACGATTCTTGAAAGCTTTGTGTGTCGTGAATTTCTCGCCATGCCATATGTTAGTGTGTGAACTCTGTTAGTGTGTGTATGTTCTCCGTTCGCTTAGCTTATACAACAGTCATGCCTTTCACTTGCTGGAATAAATTTTGTCTAAAGATTAACTACAGATGGGTAACTTGAGAAAATAAGGCCGTTTTTACAAAATCTCGTTACTATGCCACTCTCGCTACTATGCCACTTTTGCTCGGTCCTGACGGGTGGCATAGTAACGAGCTTTGACTGTAGTTTTCTTTTTACATTTGAGACAATAACTCATTTATTTATGAGAAAAATTCCTGCAGAGTGCAAAAACCTTTTTAGTTTCCAACATGCACAGTTGAATCTTAATTTTTAAAACATAAAGAATCCTTTGAAATGCCTTCACTCTCTCCTCCATTTATTTTAGAAAAAAAAATGAAAAACTTGAATCAAAATGAATATCTTGCCGATGTCAATAGTCTTATCGAAAATATTGCAAATAGACTTGTTAATTCTTTGTTTTCCTCCTCGGTGGGTTGAGTTATTTTCTGTTATACCCCAATCTTTTTTTAATCTCATCGGTTTCCATATTTTCATATTTATTTAGTCTCGCTCTTTCCTCCCTCTCCTCCTTCTCCTCCTTCTCTCTTCTCTCTTTCCTCCTTCTCTCTCTTTCCTCCTCTTTCTTCTCCCTCTCCTCCTTCTCTCTCTTCTCCTTTTCCTCCTCTTCTCTCTTTTCAACTCCTTCCTCGTCCCTTACTATCCTTGAATCGCTTACACCCCATAGAATATCATACATATATTCATCAGGATTTCTTGTTATTCCTGTATCCAAAATATTTTTTTTTACAACAGGAAACCAATAAAATTTCTTTTGAATTTCCAAAAGAGCCTTACCTTTTCTTAACTTTATAATTTTTTCATTATTTAACATTCTAATTAAATCTAAAGTTGTCGGTTTATCAACATCAGCATAATGCCAATCTTTTATTGAAAATACCTCATTCTTATGTTGTAGAACATATTTATTAAAATACGGAGTACCTTTTTCTTGAAGGTATGCTTGGACACAGAAATGATAATTTTGTTGAAGCCTTCTTGCTGTCATTAATGTTTTAGAAATGTATGTTAGAATAATATTACGGCACGAAACACCTCCCCATCTTCCCATAGTTAAATCATTTTGTATTTCCTTACTTATTATATATAATCCTGTTTTTTTCTGTTTTCATGATAAAAACTAGGGCAAAACCATTATTATATTAACCCTTATTAAATTCTTTTATTTTACGTTTACTCATCGTGGCTCCACAAAACTCATTCTCTATACCAAGTGGATAATTTTCTTCCTTAGGAGACTGATTTAATTTTTCCAGGTCTTCTAGGTCAATTTTAAATGACCAATTATACCCTAAATCATTCATACCATACCCCCATTGTTCTATTCTCATGCAAACGATACGCCCTTCTTTATAAAAATTTATTTTAATTCGAACTGTGAATTCTGTATGACCAGGAGATAAAATCAACACTTCTGCATCTTTGGAATACATGGCGGTTTTATTTAAGGATACATATTGTGATAAATCGCTTAATCTCACCAAGTCATTCACGTCAGTCGGGCTTGGATAATTTTTTTTATTTATTAGCATTTTTCATATGAATATTTTTGGTTATATTACATTTATGTCGTTCAGCCTGTGCCTTTGTGTAACAATGATAAATCAATATCCAGTTCTTGCGATACACCAAAGATAGAACCATCTTTACCAACATAAGTCATTTATATTAGATTAAAAATAATATCATAACATTTTTTATTTTTGTTGAGTTGAAATAACACATATTGACGTAATTGACCACAACACTTGGAATTTAATTCTTGGACTTGAAATGTTTGATAAACACCATTCTGTAAGAAATTTATGACTTCAACAGGTGGTGGAAGACCAAAACTATCAAAATAATATTTGTCTTGACTATTAAAAATACAAACCCAATGAGAACCGTTCCCATTATTAACTTCGAAGTTCATAATAATACTCTTTGTATGTTTAGGCACATTTGTTAATTCATCTCTCAAACAAATAACCACATTATGAATTTTTAATTTCTTACAAGTTGTAAATTTGATGTTGTATTCTTTCCAAATTCTTTAAACCACTCATCAATGCTCATTTATTAATTAGAAAGATATAATCCATTACCTCTTTTAGTTAATTTTACACCTGCTTGTGCAATAGAAGAAAGCATATCTCCACCTAACAATCTTGTTTTATCAAGCAGACCTTCAAGTTTTTGAGCAAAATCTACAATTACACCACTTCCACTAATTTGTTTCTCCAACTCTTTGTTATGTCTTTCCAATTCTTTTTGAGGCTGGAGTTGAGCCTTCCTCTCGTTGGCAGTTTTCACCGCTGTTGAAATACCACCCGTCAATGCTCCAACCACACTTAAACCAGCAAATAAAGGAATTAGAAATGGGAGAAATCCTCCACTCATCTCTCTTATTGAATATTTTTTCAACATTGGTTTTGTCATTTTAATTTTAAGTGAGCCAGTATCATTCAAGATTTTAACCTGTTCTCTTGTGAGCAAAACATGAATTCTTACTGCTCCTTTTCTCAGAATTGTATTAACGTTAATCGTACAAGGCTTTTGATTTTGAACACAAGATGATAGTTTATGAAGATTGATTTGATGAACATATACCCCAGTTGGTACTTTGCCACTCATTTATTTCACAAAAAATTATGTGAGACTAATCATAACACCATTATCTGCATTAATCTGCAATTCTGTTTCTTCCAAAAGCAAACAATATGTATCAACTTCTTCACTCTCTCCTCTTTCAATGTATAGGGAAGTATCCACTCGATTAGACTTTATAGTTTCCTTTTGAGTGCTCAGGTCAAACGCATAGATTGTATACAAACTTTTAAATGCTGTCATATCCAAAATAGGTTCTTTATTTCCATTACTTTCACACACCTTTTGGTAAGACTTGTATGCTTCAGCAAAATCATTTTTTTCCCAATTAATTTCCAATCTATCTCATGGATAAATGTTCCATCTGGAGAAACGCGAAGTTGTTTCACCTTTGCATTATCACTCAATGCATTATTCTTATCAGTCGCAGTATCACCATCTGGCTTTTTAAAAATGATCCACAGGTATCGTGGCTTTCCTTCCAGAACACCCAAATTCTACGTGTAAGTGGTTTGGTTGAGTTTAACGTGTTGACATCTTCTTTTGAGGTATGATACACTGAGTGGTTTCTTTGAATTAAGTCTTCTATTCAACGTCTCTTCTGTTTTAAGATTCGGAGTATATTCACTAATATACCAACTCATTTCATCAATTACAAATTTATTCTGCTCACCAAAAGCACCATCAACACCAAAAAGCAATCTATTTTCATGATCATTCCTTTGGAGTTGAAATCTAATTTTAAGACCATACAGAACTTTATCATGATCACAAAATCCAAATATACCTTTAAGAGGAACTGCCACAGTAAAACTATTTACTGCTTTTGCATCATCATTATACGCTCCTTTCCTTTGAGTATATCCAGGGTCTGTGGTTGTTACCGTTGACATATCATGAATAAAACCTTCGACAAACCCCTTTCCCATTCTATCACTGAATGTATAGAGTGTAAATTTCATCATTTCAGACACAGCAGAGACATAATCAACCGCTTCAACTTCTTGTGTTCCAATGTACAAATGAACACTATCAAACATTTTCCAGAAGAAATCATTTATGAGTGTAGCGTTTGTGTTATTCCCAGCCTTAGTGAATTTAAATTTACACAACAAGAAACTTTCAGATAGATTCAAATAGGTTTGTTGATTATTTATTTCAAAACTTTTTGCACCATTTGCATTCCAGTCTGTTAGAGTCATTGCATTTACCTTTAAGTAATCTTCTTTTTTAGTGGAGTTTGAGATGATAATAGTATCATCCAAATCATTGATACCATCAATTGCTTCCATGCTTGTATTTATTTAGGAAAAAAAGATGTTAAAACTTTTGAAATCCTGATCCAAGTATTCAAATTATTTTCTGTTGTTCTTGGGGGGACAACTGAGTTTTGCCTTTCTTAATTATTTAATTGCTTGTAATTTATGAGATTCCTTCTGGGCATCTTTTATGCTCTTTACAGCACCTGCTACATTTCCCACAGCAGAAGCAGTTGAACCAATTAGGTCTTTATGTTTAAGAATTGTTGAACCGATACCCATTAGAGTATCAATTATACCATCTCCTCTAAATTGATGTCCAACACCCCTTTGTCTCTTAGGTTTATAGTATCCTCTACCAAGATACATACCTTCACCCTTGTAGTATGGGGAAAGGAACATCCCTTCCCCTGTAATTATTTTAAATTTTCCCAACTCGTGTTTCCTCACAATAACCATCGTATTTATTTATTGGAAAACTTCACGTAGGTGAATTCTGATGGATATAACTTCCCCATTAAAAGAAATCATACAGTTATCTTGGTCGCTTATCCTAAAATTTACTCTGTGTATGTTTTTTTCCTGACACAAGGAGATAAACCAAATTTTTGGGTTCCATATTGAATTTATAACCAATTGGGGTTGAGTAAGCACTGAATGAAAATATTGTATTTGTTTTTATTCCATCATTATAAGCACCATCAATCAAATCACAGTGAATTAATACCGAGTTTATTCCTGAGGATATTTGAACGACATTATCACTGTAAAACGTCCCATTAGTTTCAATCTTTTTTGAGGAGAAACCCAATAACTCTCTAAATGAATTATCAATTGTGAAATCAACCTTGTAGTTATTTTTAACTTTAATCGTTGATTTTGAAGTATGTTTTTGAATGTCAAAAACAATATTTTTTGGTTCATCACCCTGTGCTTTCATAAG
>NC_140972.1:79247062-79273062 GCF_056783735.1 Eptatretus burgeri | reverse complement strand
CACTATATCCACATCTGCATCCCCCTCTGCCTGGACAACATGGCAGCCTTTTTGCTTCAGGCATGCTGATATCATATCAATAAGTGACTTTTTGTTCTTTTCATTGCAAAGGAAATCATCCTTCTTCCCCACAAATTTAGTTGTCTCTGTAATGTTCACAGCATTTCTCACAGTTGTTGTCTTCCATCGCTGGTGGGTGTTGTCCTTTGTGCTTGGTCCCTCATATCCATCGAATACCACAGTGGCTTTTCCATACAGTTCCACTGTAAAAGATGCATAATCATCGGCAATTGAACTGGAGGTACTTCCTTCTGTCCATTTCAAGCGTTGTAGAAGGGAACCTCCATCTAAGACGTAGTGATCTGTCTTGGGAATAGACTGAAGGACAGCATCATCCACGGACGCAGGATGGTTCCGTATAGCCTCGAGAAGCGCAGGTTTGTCTGGTTTCCGTAGTTGATGTTTAGCTTTGAACAAGGAGGGTGGATGTGGCGAAATTCGTACTTAATCAATGGTCTCTGCCCTACATATAGTTTACACCATGTATGCCTACACAAGAAATGCACATGGTCTCACCAGTGTTAATTGAAGTCAAACTGAATGACTGTCTAATGGGAAAAATGGCCATTGAAAGTTTTTTAAATCTTACCTGTGTGATCTTCTTTAGTTTCTAAACATATTGTCATTTTCTTTATCATAATTCAACATTTTGATGGAAGTGAAATTTGGAAAAATCTGAAGCTGATTGGAATCCTTTGTCTTAATATTCTGAAGATGTTTGTAGATGGCAGCACTGTAACTATAGGTGCTTGATCAGGAAGAATTAATGAACTTACATGCCTTCAGTAATACCATCTAAAATCTTCATCATCATCAATTTGCCACATAATTGTGAAATATTAAAAACTCACGTCATGACATCACTTGGGTATGCAATGTTCAATATAGAATGGCGAATTCACTGAGATACTGGTTTGAACAGTTTTAAGCTATTTATTTTTACACTTATATGTGTAAAAACAGCGAAGATGATGGGATATGAGAAGAAATGAGGAACTTTTTAAGAGTGGCAGCCATCTTTTTTTAACGTCAAAGTTTGACCCTTTCTCATGGTCCGATTTTGGCTAACTTTTGATATGTTGTTCTTTGGACCAAGTACTAAAGAAAAAATATGATAAAACGTTTTCTTGCAATTTTTTTGAGGTTAAGGCTGTTTATTTCATATTTTGATCCTACTAACCTGAATTTACTGAAAAACGGTATTCTGAAAAAGTGGGAGAAAATGTAATTTCAGGGCGTTGTCGTACCTGCAATGAGTCAATGTGCTATTATACCATGCCCTCTGAAAGCAGTAGCCAATTAGCAGGAGTCACGTGCCTGAAGTGCCTTGGGCTGAGCATGCCCCTACAGGTAACTTCTGGTAATTACACATTAGGGTTAAGAATGTTTAACTTCAATGAAATAGGTACCCAAAATTTTGAAAAAGATTCCCCCAGCTTGTTACCTCCCTAAAAAGGCGGAATTATTTCCTTGGGGAGGGGGGAGGGGTTGAGGTGGGGGTATAATTACCCCCGGGTTAAGAACCACGACTCGAGAGTCTGGTATCTCTCATGGTAGCATTCTGTGCTCAGTCTTGTTACTGGTCTCCATCAATGACTGCTCTTCATCACTGGAAAGTTGATGACATCATTTTGCAGATACCTACACCATGTGCAGGAGCATTCCTCACCATTTTCCATGCAAACATCTCTGGTGCTCCTGATCCTCATTATCAGCTACAAACTAGCTTGGACAGGTTATATCCTCCAACTTAGGATACAATATGGCCCTCCTATGAGCTCATGTTGCAATGTCCCATTTTGCCTCCTTTTGGCCATGGAATGAACACACACCGCTAAGTCACTGCCATCTATGGCCTCAACAGGAGGTGAGTCGCAGGCTCTGCTCCTTGCTTATCACATGTAGGTTGGTTGTCTTAAAGTCTTTTTACCATCTTTCTTCTGCTCTTTCCTCCATCCATCCTCAATGTTCACCTCTATCAGTAGTAGATTAATGGGGTTTCTGAGACATCCATGCAAATGAATGGGGAAAACTTTGAATTGATCCCCGAAAACCCCTCAACTTGAGTCTAATTCCTCCCCCTCCCATACAAATGCATAGGATAACCTTTTTGAAAACCCCTTAAAAACCTTAAACAGGAGAATGATTGATTTTCTGCCATACAAGCTCATGTTAAATTGAGACTGTCTCAGGGCCCAAAAAACCTCATACAAATTAATAGGGAGAACTCTCTGACTCGAGACTCATCAGGACAAAAAGAGAAGTATGATTTTCTGCCATACAAGCTCATGTTAAATTGAGACTGTCTTCTTCTTCTTCTTCTTTCAGCTGCTCCCGTTAGGGGTCACCACAGCGGATCATCCGTATGATCCGCATAGTGATTTGGCACATGTTTTACGCCGGATGCCCTCCTGACGCAACCCTGGTCGCCTCTTACGACACAGGGATATGGTACACCTATTTTTTAACCGGGGTATATACCGGCCCAGTATTACTGGTACTCATTTGCACCGACCTCGGAAGGATGACAGGCTGAGTCAACCCCCTGGTGTATTAATTCAGTGGCTCAACGGGGCTTGAACTCAGGACCTCTTGGATCCCAAGCCGCTGCCTTAACCACTGCGCCAACACCAGGCTCTATTGAAATTAGGCTCCAGGTTAAATTGAGACTGTCTCAGGGCCCAAAAAAACCTCATACAAATGTATAGGCTAACCTTTTTGAAAACCACTTTTAAAAACCCAAACAGGAGAATGATTCCCCCATACAGATTAATAGGGAGAACTCTTTATCTCAATGCTCATTCAGTTAAAACAGGAGAATGATTTTCTCTCCCCCCTCTGACTCTTAGTCCAGGGGGTCAAAAGAAGAGATCGATCTCTGCCCCATTACTTACTCCACTCAAAGAGTGATCCAACAAATATTTGTTCATGTTCTATTCGAGGTAATAAATTAATTTTCCTATTACATTCATCACCATCGAGTATGTTCACAAATATTATTTAAGAACTTCGTTCTTGGTTTATATGTCTTTGTTGAGCAGAAATAAAATGATAAACTTCTCTTAATGCTCTTGTTTGACTACCTCCTGAGCCACATATCATTTTTAGATTATAGTAAATTGTTTTTCCATTGTTTAATTGATAACCATCAAAGTTTTCAGTCCATTCAAGGATAATAATTTTTTTCTTTACATCCTCGAACTTATTTGTAATTAAATTTATCCGCTTATTTGTTTTTTCTACTTTTACCCCGGTTATTTCTTCAATAAGACTTATTTGATATTTCTAACATTCTTTATGTTTTCCATTAAAGTACCAAGGTTGATTACATCTCCACACTTTGGTTTGGTTATTGCTTGGTTCTATCATTTATTAATCATTAAAAGACGGTCGTAGTTCCTCAGCACTTATACTTATGACCATAAGGTTATAAGTATAAGTGCTAATAATTAATAACTATTAATTCCATTCTCGAAAATATATATTTTATCATCAAAAGCTCCTAATGCTTTCTTATTTATTTCTTCTGTATATAATTGATGTTTATAACTTCTTATTTTATTCATTTTTCTATACTCTTCCTTCTTTAAGATTAAAGTTGTAATAATGTTTAAAGTTTATTGTTTCATTTTTTTTTTCTTTATTCCCTTTAACTTCTTTTTACACTTTTCAATACTATGTTTTTTTATGTTCAATTTTATGTTATGTTCAATTTTTTTACACCTTTGATCTCAATGCTATAAATTCACTCACAACCTTCCCACCCAATTCATCTTTAAATTTACCAATAACCTTTTCGTTATTTGATGAAAACAATATTCTATTTTTCTTATACTTACTTGTATCGTACATATCAATATTATCAATCATATCCCCATATACATCACTTGTTTTAATTTCTAATATAAAACTATCTGTATCCATATATAACAATGACACATTATCCTTATACTTTAATTTTAAATTATTATAGTAATAGTCATACATAAACAACTTTGACAAATCAAGAATTGATGTTCCTATATAAATAGGTTTATCCATTTCAATACTCTCTTTTTTCAAATGAATAGCATAAAAGTTCTCTGAAAATACCTCCACCCGTTCAAAACTTGGTTTGTTCATTAACTTTGAAGCCTGTTTCCAAGATGTAGCAAGTCTGATGTTTTCTCGATTCCGAACATTTTCCATAGTCTTTCCAAATACAGCATTATTCATTGATTTATAAAAGTCCTTCTCAAAATCTGTTGCTGCATTTTTTCTACTTTTTGTATTAAAATCAATATAGTCCTTAAACCACAGACTTTGTTTAAATTTCAAAATCCTCTGAATTTTCCTCACTCTCAACCCAGCAGATAAATATTGTCTCAAGTTCCTTTGATGTAAAACAGAACTTTCTTCATCATTTAATGTAGTAAGTAGTTTTTCTGAAGATTTACCCTTGATATTAAATGACTGTTGGTAATCACTTTACCATTCTTTTCTTGGACTTTCTTTATCTGAGGCATAGGATAGGTATTTATGTTTATTATGAAGTTATTCAGAGTATTTTAAATTAACCTCAAAATAATATCCAACTTCAGCCTCATCCAATTCTTTTTGAGAAGAGATAACAATATCAAGTACAACTTTTTCATAATGTTTTTCTTTAACCCATTTATGTTTTCCATAAGGTAAAGATTGAGACATGGCCAACCCATACAAATTGTTAGCATCATAATACATCAGGTAAGAGTTATCCTCATTCTTATTATAATCAGGAAGATATTTGTTATTTGCTTTAGCATATCTCTTGGAACATACTTGAGATATTCCTCCTCTTTTAGCCTTCACTATCATTAAAAGCATATCTATATCACTCATTAATTCCAGATTTTGTTTTGTCATTTTTAACACAGCACTCCAAGCCAAACCTGGGGCCATGTAATAGTGAGTGGGGTCTAATCCATAAGAATTTTTATTATGACAGACTGTTCTAAAAGTTTCAACCACATCACTTAATAACAGTACATCAGTTTTAAGATATAAATCATGACATTCCCAAGATTCTTTATATTAAACTTCTCCCAAACCTTTTAGCTTGTGTTTCATCTTCATCAGAAATCTGAGTATTATTCAACTTACCATAGAAACTCTCCCTTGAAGGAAGTTGTGTTTCTTTAAACCTTTCAAATGAATCCATATAGTCATACGGATATATTCCCTTTTGTGATAGGAGATCAATCCCTTCTTGATTTGAGAAATATGATTTAAGACTCGGGAAGTTTCTAATATTTGATGCTAACTCAGATAATGAATCTCCCATAAACTTGTATGTGTCAAGAAATCTGATATGGATTATGGGGGATGTATAAATTGTTTTTGTGAATGAGATGTATTTTTGATCTGTGTTTGGAATGGCAAAAATATTTCCGAATGTCTTTGAAAGTTCATTTATAAATAGATGTGTGTCATAGTGAGCGTTGTTGTGAAGACTGACTTCAAGACGTTGTTGTGAAGACTGTTGTGAAGAAGACATAGTGAGAAGAATTGGGACTGACTCAATCGGTCAACTTCCCGACCCGGATCTCAACCAATGGTACTCCATCTCTTCTGGATCTGATTTTGACAAATTTCCCTGACAATATCTGCTGCTCTTCCTTCGCTCCAATTGGTTCTTCTGACCACGTCCTTATTAAAGTGGACATCTCTCTGGCTGTTATCAGAGAACCACCTCACCGCCGTCGAGTCTGGCATTTCACTCAAGCCGACTGGCAGGGTCTCCGAGCAGCCATCAAACTTACAGACTGGTCTCCTATCACTACTTTCTCAAACATCAACTCATCCTGGGAATTCTTTCAAAGAAACTTGCTCTCCCTCATGCACAGATTTATCCCCTCTCGTGTTCAGTTGTCTTACCCTTCCTCCCGCCCTTGGTTTACTGAAGCTTGTGGCGAGGCAGTTGTCCTGAAACAACTTGCCTTTGCCTCATGGAAAGCAAACCCAACTGAGGGCAATCTCAGTTCTTTCCACAAAGCTCGGAACAAGTGTGTAGCTACCCTCAGGAGAGCCAGAAAACAACATCTTTCTCATCTCAAGTCTGAACTCTCAAACCTCTCTCCCTCCTCAAAATCCTGGTGGCGTTTAATCAAATCTGTTTCTGGTGTATGTTCCCCCTCCATCCCCTCCCTGACCTCAAATGGCCGCACTGCTGATTCCACACGTGATAAAGCTGAATGTCTAAACTCGGTGTTTGCAGCTAAATCTTGTGTCCCAAACCCATCACTATCTCTACCCACTTTACCCAGTCGCACCCAACTGTCCCTGGACTCTGTATCCTTTTCTCCTGACAAGGTGGAGAGCTTGCTTTCAAACCTCGAGTCAGATTCTGCAACCGGTCCAGACGGCATCAGCCCACGTGTCCTCAAAGCCTGCTCTTCTGCTCTTGCTCACCCTCTCTCTGTTCTATTCACCCTCTCATTTTCCCAAGGTCATCTGCCATCTGCTTGGAAATCTGCTAACATCACTGCCCTGCATAAAAGGTGCAAAAACAGATCCCTGTAACTATAGACCAATCAGCCTTCTCCCAATCATCAGCAAGGTTATGGAATCCATCATCGCTTCAGACATGAAATCCTTCCTCTTCTCCAATGGCTTGATTTCCAATCATCAATTTGGTTTCAGACCAGGTCACTCTACCCTAGATATGCTGCTACTGCTCTCCCATCAATGGATGGAGGTCCTCAATGCCAGACAGGAAATCCGAGCCGTATCCCTGGACATATCACGTGCTTTTGACACAGTCTGGCACCCTGCCCTACTCACCAAACTCTCTGCCCATGGTATTCAAGGCCATCTCCACTCATGGCTCGCAGACTTCCTCTCCTGTCGCAGTCAACGTGTGGCCCTAAATGGAGTTCTTTCATCCCCTCTTCCTGTGCAGGCTGGAGTTCCTCAAGGTAGCGTTCTGGGCCCTGTTCTTTTTCTGGTTTTCATCAATGATCTCTCGGACTCTCTGGAAAATCCTCTATTTCTCTTTGCCGATGACTCAACCCTCTGCCGTACCATCTGTCATCCCTCAGCCCGGCAAGCAGCAGCTTCTTCGCTCACTGCAGATCTGGATAAAATCACAAACTGGTCCAACACGTGGAACATGTCTTTCAATCCAGACAAATCTCACACTCTCACTATGTCTCTTCGAAAGGACCGTTTACAAAACCCCCCATCCACTTTCTCAACAATCCTCTGGAAGAAGTCTTTTCTTTCAAGCTTCTGGGTCTCACTATCTGCCATGACCTTTCCTGGGAAAGTCACATTTCCAACCTTGCCTCAAAAGCCAGTCGCCGACTGGGAATCCTCCGTCGTGCAAAGTCCTTCCTCGGCCCTCTTGAGCTCCTGACCACTTACAAAGCTTTTGTCCGTAGCCTGATGGAGTACTGCTCTCCCCTCTGGGCTGGTGCTCCTGCCTCCCACCTTTCTCGACTTCACGCTGTCGAAACCAGGGCTTTTAAGATCATTGGCATCTCCCGCAATGAAGCTGAGTCTTTGGGCCTCTCACTCAATCACCGCAGGTTGGTCGGTGGTCTTTCTGTCTTCTACCGACTCCTCTCCAGCCTTGCCCCCCTGCTCTCTCTGCGATTTGTCCCAACCACATTTCCACAGGGCGCTCAAGGTCCGCCAACAACCCCCTTCTGGTAAAACTACCAAAATCACGAATCACTGCTCATCTTCACTCTTTCATTCCTCTTTTTCCCGCCTTTGGAATAAACTTCCTCACTCTATTCTTTCCCATTCTTCCCTTCAGGCTTTCAAAACAGCTGTTCACCACCACCTCTTATCTTCCCCCATCCAAATCCTCGATCTTTTCTACCCCCGATAATCCACCCAAGCCCACTTCCTTCAATTCTCCTGCTTTCCTTCCTGAAAGTCCCTTTAATGTCCATCTTCCCCTCGCCATGTTCCCCGTCCCATCCCCATCCCTCTCCCTTCCACAGTTCACCTGTGTCTGTTCCCCAATGTTTTGTCCCTTCCACTCCCGCCCCTCTTGTCTCATGCCTCCTTGCTGTGAGTTGTGTGTTAGCTCTCATACGAGCCTCGACCAAGGTATACAAAAAAAAAAAAAAAAAAAAAAAAAAAAAAAAAAAGAAAGACAGGAATAAAATTTGGAGGCTTGTAATTAAGATTACAACAAGAACTAGAACGGGCACTCATAGAGCGCATACCTTCGCCGCCACTACTTTTTTGTTCTTGGTATGAGTGTGGGGAACTGGTTTCATATGAATGGTCTTATGACACAAACCACATATCTATAATGTCATGACCCCCCCCCCCGACTTTCGGGGGCTACGGACTAAACAACAATCAACTCATGTCATTTTAGCGAGTCTTCACTCGCAAGCTCAGTGAATACAACGTTTCAAAAAGAGAAGGTAATCTCGTTTGATGCTGGTTTCATGCAAATCGAATAAGAATTGACTGAGTTATGCCGAAAACCGCATATTTTTCAAGGGCGTGACCCCCCCCCCGACATTTTACCCCAACTGGTGACATGTGTTATGACGTCATTGTGTCACAAGATTGGGCATTAAATTCTGAACATTTTTGGTGCTGGGTTCATGTAAAGCGGACAAGAATTGACCGCGTTATGACAAAAACGGCATATTTTTCAAGGTCGTGACCCCCCTGACCTTTGACCCCTAACTGGTAACAAGAGTATGGGCGTCATTGTGTCATCTTGCATATCACAAGATGAGGCGTTGAATTCTGAACATTTTGGCATTAGTTGCATGCAAATTGAATAAAAATTGACCGTGATATCGTAAAAAGACGATTTTGACCTTTTCGTGACCTTGACCTTGACCTTTGACCCGAACGATCCCAAAATCTAAGCGAATGCTTCCTGGCTAATAACCAATCATCCCACCAAATTTCATGCAATTCGGTTTTATACTTTTTGAGTTATACGAATCACAAGATTACAAATAAATAAATAAATAAATAAATAAATAAATACACGCCGACCAAAACATAACCTTTCGCAGAATGCGAAGGTAATGAGCGGGACCTCTATATTTACCAGTAAGATGACAATCATCTCGAACTTTAAACTCCTTAATTTTCTCCCCACAAATATGTCAGGTACTGTTCTCTCTAAATTCCTTTTCCTCTTCCTTTGGTAATGACACTGGTTTATAGGTTTTCACCATTATTTCCCTTAGTCTTATACAATCTTTTTCCAATCGTTTTACAAACTCCTCTGAGGCATCTTCTCCTCTATAAAGTTCTAATTTTTATTTATTACCAACAGCTGATTTGATATAATAACAGAAACCACAAGGAGTATGTTTTTGGTATATATTTGTGTATGATTTATTTGTATTTGGAGAAACAGTGTCTTTTCAAGGATACTTTCAAAATCGGCATATATCACAAACGGATGTTTTATAGATTTGTTAAAATATTCGAATGATATGTTTGAACCTGCTTTTGGTAAATTGATTACGGTTGATTTATGATTACTACAATATTTTGAATGTTGATTTAATCGTTCTTTTGTGTGAAAGGAGTTGAGACATCTTTTTCAAGGATACGTTTTACATTTTCTCTTATATATTTGTGATTTGGTTAATGTTGAGAAATTTTTGATGAAAGCATAATGTGATTTTTCCTTTGAAGTTAAGTGGAGAAGGTCAATGTGTGTTTCATCATTTTTATAGTTGTTTGAAATTTTTAATATCTGAACTTTGTTTGTATCCGTTAATCCATATACATTACCAGATAGATTATTCATTTTCTCAAATTTAGGAATATGTCTCAATGACATTGTAAACTTAAAATCTTGAACATTTAATGTATTCTCATATTTCTTATAATGTTCAACCCTCTCAAGTTTCCATTGTGGAGGATGTAAGTGAGAAAGAACAGACCATAGAAAACATTTATTATCTTTGTTTTGAATATTAACAACCGCTTTCTTAAGTTTTATCTCTTTTGGTAAATCAATATAAGAAGAAGCTTGAAGAGGATCTGATTTTAAGATGTGTATATCTAAAAAGATTATTTTTGTGATAGTAAATCCACTACCTACTACAGTGTTATCAACATCTTGTTCCTATCTCTGGAGATCATCGTAAACATCACATTTTACAAAATCTTGAAATGACGAGATAAAGTGTGGGTTTGTCCTCATAGAGGGAGTAGTTTCATAGTCTTGTCTTACCATTTTCAATTTTACTCCCATATAAAACTTAAAGTTTGAAACAAAAAGTTTTCATTTCACTTAATGTGTTTTTAATTGTAGTTTCAATACTTTGTTTAACCATATCAACAGCTTCCATGATTGAAGATGGCCCTGGGTCTTGAAAACGAAACAATCATATTTTTATATCCCTTTAAATGCCCCATCAGTGTTTTCAATGGAGAATTTAGCTTCCCTTTTTTCATTGTTCTTGTGTTTGTGTGATTGAAGATGTCTATTATAATTCTTTTTAAGAATATCATAATCACATCTATCACAATGTTTTGTTTTTTGGTCAAGTGGAGATATTTGTCTGAAGAGATTGAATGTGTTTGTCGGTTTGAAGGTGTTTTTTTATATTATTTATATTCGTGATTACAAACATCGCAGTACGTTGTATTCACAATATTTATAGAATAAAACTATGCTTAAACTAAAATTTTCTTGATGAAAATTTCGTTTAATTTATAGATGAAAGTAGGGTGAATATACTGATTCTGGCTCACTTTTCCCCATGTAAATGAATGGGGGATGTTCAGCGATTCATTTTTTTTTCCTCTAAAAACTAAACCCCCTTTTTAACCCAAGGTATATTTATTTGTCTCCCCTTTTAACCTAGGGACACTTTTTTTCAAATAACCAATGCAATAAGATAAAGATTTGTTCAAGTAGTAAAGTAGTAATGTGATTTGTTAAAGGTGATTCTAAAGAAATATCTGAAACATGTAAGCCGAGGGACACTCTTTTTCAAATAACCAATGCATATTGTTTAGCTCACTCATTGAACCTATAAAGATTTGTTCATTCTCAAATTCCTTCAATAGTTTAATTTTCTTTGCACAATAATCCCCATCTAAAAGATTTAAAAACAAAACATTTGAATCTTTATATTTTTTAAGATACCCCTTTTGTGCCATTACGAAATGATAAACTTCTCTAAATGCTCTTGTTTGACCACCTCCTGAGCCACATATCATTTTGAGATTATAGTAAATTGTTTTTTCATTGTTCAATTGATAACCATCAAAGTTTTCAGTCCATTCAAGTATATTAATTTTTTTCTTTACATCCTCTAACTTACAAGTCTTTTAATTGATTCGCTTATTTGTTTTATTTGTCTTTGTTTTAGTTATTTTTTCAATAAGACTTATTTGATATTTTTCACATTCATTATGTTTTCCATTTATATACCAAGACTTGAGATTTTCTCCACTCTTTAGTTTGATTAATACTTGGTTTGACCATTTATATATTGTGAAAAAACGTGGCGGTAGCCCTTAAAAAACCCTAACCCATCTTCTCATCATTAAAACACAATCTATTCTATACACTTTATCATAGAATATCCAAATGGAACACAATCTATTCCATTATCTAAAATAAATCTCTTATCATCAAAGGCTCCTAATGCCTTTTTATTTACTTCTTCACTATATATGTTATGTTTATAACTTCTTATTGTATTCATTTTCCTATATTCTTCTTTCTTATTCATCAAACAATTATAATAATTTCTAAAAGTTATCGATTTCTTTATTACATATTTCTTTATTCCCGTGAACCTCTTATCAATCTGATCATCATACTTATAAGCATATGCCTTTGCTCTCAATCCAATAAACTCACTCATTACTTTTCCACCCAACTCATCCTTAAACTTACCCATAACCTTTTCATTCTTTTTGGAAAATAACTCACTCTTCTTACTAAAATTATTTGTATCATATACTCCAATATTTTTCTTCATATCTTTATAAACATCATCAGTTTTTATATCTAGGATAAAACTATTAGTGTCCATATACAACAATGAAACATTTTCACCATACTCTTTCTTTAAGCCATTATACAAATAATCGTACATCAATATCTTTGATAAATCAAGAACTGCTGTTCCGATATAAATTGGTTTATCCATTACAATACTTTCCTTTTCCATATTAATAGCAGAAAAGTTCTCTGAAAAAACCTCTTCTCTCTTAAAACTTGGTTTATTTATCAATCGAGAAGCTTCTTTCCAACATGTTGCAAATCTAATGTTTTGCCTGTTTCTAACATTCTCCATTGTCTTTCCAAAGACAGCATTATTCATCAATTTATAGAATTCCCCTTCAAATTTGACTTTTGGATTTGTTCTCATATCTGTATAAAATTCAATATACTTTTTCATCCGAGGACTTTGTTTAAATTTTAAAACTCTATGAATTTTAGCTACTCTCAATCCTTCTCTCAAAAACTGTTTCAAGCTTCTCTGATGCAAAACATATCCCTCTTTATCATAGAATGTTGTTAATTTGCCTTTAATATTAAAACTTTTATGATAATCACTTAACCATTCTTTCTTTGGGGTTTCTTTCTAACATGCAAAAGGAAGGTCTTTATGCTTATTATGAAGATCACTCGGGTACCTCAAATCAACTTCAAAATAATAACCTTCTTCTTCCTCATTCAATTCCTCTTGAGAAGAAATAACAATATTCATCAAAGCCTTTTTCATAATCCTTTTCTTCCACCCACTCTAATTTACCATAAGGCAGAGATTGAGACATTGCCCATCCATGCAAATTATTAGCATCAAAATACATCAAATAATTACTATCTTTTTCACTATCATAATTTGGAAGATATTTATTATTTGCTTTAGCATATCTTTTTGAACATACTTGTGATATTCCACCTCTCTTGGACTTCTCAATCATCAAAAGCATATCAACATCACTGAATAAATCTATATCTTGTTTTGTCATTTTCAACATTGCACTCCAAGCTAAACCAGGAGCTGTGAAATAGTGGGCAGGATCTAATCCATTACAATTTTTATGATCACAGAGTGATATAAAAGCTTCAAACACATCAGCTAACAATAAAACATCTGTTTTTGGATACAAATCATGATATTCTCCAAGGTTCTTTATCTTAAATATTTTCCAAATTTCTTGTGCGTGTTTATATTCCTTATCACTTATCTCTTCTTCATAAAGGTTATTATAGAAACTTTCTTTTGAAGGAAGTTGTGTTTCTTTAAATCTCATAAATGAATCCATATAATCATAAGGATAAATTCCTTTACTTGTAAGAATTTTCTCTTTACTTTGAATTTCATTCCTTGTTTGAATTTCCTCTCCAGTTAGAATTTCCTCTTTAGTCAGAATTTCATCTTTAATCAGAATTTCCTCTTCAGTTAGAATTTCATTCAATGTTTGAATTTTCTTTATAATTAGAATTTCATCTTCAGTTAGAATTTCTTCATTAATTTCCTCATTAATTAGAATTTCCTCTTTACTTTGAATTCTCTCTTTAATCTGAATTTCCTCTTTAGTTAGAATTTCCTCTTTTGGAAAGAATGAATTAAGATTTGGAAAAGACCCCGTTGAGCTTAGATTTGATGCGAGGTAGGCAAGTGGTGTTCCCATAAACTTGTAAGAATCTAGAAACCTAATACGAGTTAAAGGTTTTGTGGATATCATTTTTTAAATGAAATATACTTTTGACTTGTGCTTGTTATGGCAGAAATATTCCCTGGTGTTTTTGAAAGTTCATTTATAAATAGATGTGTATCAAAGTTGGTGCTGTTGTGAAGAAAGACTGGAATAAAAGAAGGTAATTTATAATTAAGATTACAACAGGAATGAGCGGGACCTCTATATTTACCAGTAAGATGAAAATGATCCCTAACTTTAGACTCCTCAATTTCCCCCTCACAAATATGACAGATATTGTTCTTTTTAAATTCTAATTTTTCTTCTTCGGTTAATTTCATCGGTTCATTTGTTTCTTTCATTAATTTAGTTAGTCTTATACAATCCTTTTCTAATCGTTTTACAAACTCTTGTGAAGCTTTTTTTGCACTATAATGTTCAAGTTTATTACACTTTTCTCCAACAGATGATTTGATCTAATAACAGAAACCACAAGGAATATGTTTTTGATATTTATTTGTATATGATTCTTTTGGATTAGGAGAAGCAGTATCTATCTTTTTCGGATACATTGAAAATCAGCATACATCACAAATGGGTGCACGATAGATTTATTATAATCTTCAAAAGAAATCTTTTCACCAGTTTTCGGCATTGTAATTACAGCTGATTTATGATTACTACAATATTTTGAATGTTGTTCTAATCGTTCTTTTGTATGAAATGAATTAAGACCGCTTACACGGATATATTTTGTTTGCTGTTCTGAATACCTGAGAAGAGATTAATCTTGATAAGTGATTGATGTATGTATAATGTGAATTCTTTCCAACACTAAAATATAAAAGATCAATGTGTGTTTCTTCATTTTTATAGTTGTTTGAAATTTTTAATCTTTGAACTTTGTTTATATCCGTCAATCCATATACATTAATGGAAAGATTATTCTTTTTCTCAAATTTAGGAATATCTGTTAGTGGCATTGGGGATTTAAAATCTTTAATGTCCAAGGTATTCTCATATTTCATATATTGTTTTACTCTTTCTGAATTACAATTTGGTGGATGGAAGTGAGCAAGAACAGACCAGAGAAAACATTTATTATCATTGTTCTTAATATTAACAACTGCCTTCTTTAGTTTTATTTCTTTTGGTCATTCAATATAAGAAGAAGCTTTAAGAGGGTTTGATTTTAGAATGTGAATATCTAAAAAGATGATTTTTTAAAAATGAAATCCACTTCCTACCACTGTATTATCAACATCCTCCTCTTGTCTTGATAGTTCTTCATCAACCCCACAATTCAAAAAACCTTGAAATGATGTTATAAAATGAAGATCTGTTCTCATATAAGGAGTTTGTTCTTCATCTTGTCTTTTCATATTCATTTTCACTCCCATATAAAACTTTAAAGTTTTCATTTCTTTTATTGTCTTTCTAATAACTTTTTCAACATCAGGTTTCACTATTTCAATTGATTCAGCTATTGATGATGGACCGGGTTCTCCAAATTGAAAAATCCTTATTTTTATATGCCCTTTAAATGCCCCATCAGTGTTTTCAATATAATAGTCTCCCTTTACTTTAAACTCATTTTTCTTGTGTTTTTGTGATTGAATATGTCTTTTATAACTACTCTTCAAAACATCCTTTGAGCAGATATCACAATGTTTTCTTTCCAACTCAAGAGGAGATATTTGATGAAATAGATTAAATGTGTGTTTGTTGGTTCGAAGGTGTTTTTTATAATGTTTATATTCGTGATTACAAACATCGCAGTACGTTGTATGCACCATATTTATGTAATAAAACTTTGCTTAAACTAAAATTTTCTTGATGAAAATTTTGTTTAATTCATAGGTGAATCTGTGCCGAAAACCATTTTGTCCTCCAACTTTTTTCACTTAATAAATACAATGTTTCAAGACACAAAAGACAAGTTTCAATCAATCTCTTCATTTGTAAAAGATACTGAGAAATATGTCAAGGATGTAAAATTGAACAAAGATAAATATAACAATTATGGTGGATATGATGAGTTCTTCAATTTCCTTCAGTGGAAGGGCTTTTAGTATACCTGGTAGAACATCAATTAAAGTATCTCTAACAAAAGTTTCTTCTCTCCTTGTGGTAATATATTCAAAACTAGAAAAAGCAATGAAACAAGAAAAAGTATGAAAAAACAAAAACTTTACAAAGAAAAGATAAGACTATCTGTTATATGCAAGGAGAAATTTGTATTTTTTTCAACAACCCTAAAGATGTAAATCCTGATGAAATAAAGGATGTTAATATATCAGGTGAAATGACATTTCGTTCAATAGTAGTTAAGGATCATTTTAAAATTACCTTTAATATAAAAAATGTTGTAGTTGAATCTGGTGATGAAAAAAAGTATATAGATATCGATGGTAATATTATTAAATATGAGTCAATATACAACTGAAAGTATTGTTGTGGTTACCAGATTCGCAAACCACCATTCAGGTCCCTTAGGTGAGGTATCTCGGTAAGTGCATGTGTAGTTAGGCCCAAACCCGTTGTCTAGTGGGAATACATGTCATTTATACGTGCTGCGACTCTTCAGGATAGCCGTTTTTCTTTTACTATCTTTATTTTGGACCAATCGCCATCACCACAACCACAACATCAACCACCAACCACAACGCCGCTTCACCACAACCGCCATGACCTTTACCGTCACAACTCGCCACCATCGCATCACCGTCATCTCGCGCCACTCATGGGCACCGATGCTGGACTCGTGTAGGGCGCACGTTGAACAGCGTGTACAAAATCACGGATTTTCTGCTTCAAAAACGGATCGAAAACGACACACGCCCACTTTTTGCCGTCCAATCGGTGAGCGAGGGGCGAATTGGCCCCGCCCCCAGGGCGATCGATATATGCAAATTTGTGGATCAAAGCCTTCACGCCCACTTTTTGTCGGGCCAATGGGGAGCGAGGTGAAAGGTCAAAGGGAGGGGGTCAAAGGCGAAGTTACGGGGGGATAAAAGGACGGTGTTCGTCAGTCAAAGGAGGAGTAAGAAGTCGGAACGAGGAAGGAACGGGTAGTAAGAAGTCGGAACGAGGAAGAAGGGAGTCGTAAAGGTCGGAGCGAGGCGAAGGAGAGTCGGAACGGAGGGGACGAGCTGTGGAGAGGCGGCGAGTCGGACGAAGGGTGCTCGCGTCGTGCAAGGAGCTGCGCACCCCTGGGAGGCCGGCAGCGCGACCTGGCCGAGGTGGAGGCGCTCGTCGCGCACATAATAAAGATCCTCTATACCCCGAGCATCAGCAACCCCCTCCTGTTTCCCCCCGCGCTGAGATAGTGCGACCAAGGGGGCCCCGTTCCCACCCCCTGCCAGGCACTGTCCACGAGGCCCGCGGGTTGCGGGGCCATCGCCGCTCCGCGTCTCATCACCAGACGGGTAGGCCCGACCAGGTCTCGGCCCCAGGCCTACCTCATTCTTGAGGGTATTTCTTTTCCTTGGTTTTGGGTATGTGTTGTCGGCGCCGTCTGTGAAGTAGAATTGTATAAGTGTTGCCGTGTGCTCGGTAGTCGGAATTAGCTCTGCACTGTGTTTTTCACTTTTATGTTTGCTTTTTGTGTAAATGGAATTGTGTTTTCTTTTTTGTGTGCATTTGGTGGAATTGTATTTGTGTGCTTCCCGTGTGCCGAGAATAAACGTGCTTTATTGTTGAACTGTTTCCCGCTTCGCTTCGTCTTTTCCTCCATTGAATCCCCATCTTGCTTCACGTAAAGGGTTGGTAGTGGGCTGAATACGCCCGATAGTGGTCATCGAACCGTCGAGGTCGACGATAACACCGCTCGGTTATTCTGATAGTACGGAACGGGTCGCTTAAGTGGCCCGTGTCCGAAGTCGACCTGCGGCGAGGTGCGATCGCCCGGTCTACCCTCCGCGTGGGTACTTAGGTAGTTCGAATTTGGCGAGCAACCCTATCCCACGCGGGGGCTGATTGGCTCGATCGCGGTGAGACCGAAAGGTCCACCCGTGACTGGTTCCCGGCGTTAGTCCGAGAGGGTCACGACTGGATTGTCCGTCCGGTGGGCGACGTGCCGCGATTCGAGTTACGTGGCCGTTCGCACGCCGGCGGGCGCGAAAACCGCAACACTGGTGTCAGGTCGTGCGATACAAATTCATCGCCCTCCTCGCGGCACTGGTATCGGAGAACAGGAAAACGGGCTCTCCTGTCTCCAGCGAAATTCACGGGAATCGGTCCAGGGGTGAGAGAAGCGACCCCCGATTCCCTCCAAATTTCGAGCGAGCTAAATTAACCCTTCACGAGAAGCAAGATGGCGTCTCAAGGCGAGCGGGAGCCGGGGGTATTAGAAATGGATGTAGAATGTGTAGGATCCATGGTCCAGGATGGAATCCCCGAGCAGGAAATGTTGATTGTGCAGGAACACGGACTCGCCCAACTGAACCCAGGGCCCGAGGCGGCAGCGGCCGCGGTGTATGACACCTCCCCCCCCCTCTCCACCAAGACCCTTCCCCAACCCTTGCCGAAACGGCTCAGCTGAGTGCATCCAACATGGCCCAGCTATGCGCCATGCTGGCGGCAATGAACAAACAAATGAATGAAGTGAAAACGACGATGGATACAAATACAAATGAAATAAAAAACGAAATGAAAGGCATGAACGAAACGATGGATGCGAATACACAGCAAATGAGGGAAGAGATGAAAGAGCTACGGGGTGAGACGCAGAACATGGGCCGAAGCCTGCAGGCGGGCATGAAGGCCGTGAGCAGGGAACTTAAAATGGCGACTCCACGTGTCGGAACAAACGAGCTGGAAGGGGGTGCAACGGCTGACAGGCCCGCGGTGGAGGCGGGTGAAAAAATAATTCGTGGAACGTGTTGGGCGAGGGTCGTGACGATGACCGAAAGGGAAAAATTAAATGGGGAGACCAAAACGTGTGAGACGAGACACGAGGTGACGACAACAGAAATAATAGTTGAGACAAGGGAGGTAAAGGGTGAAGAGTTGGCAGAGACACGGGAGATGGGAACGATAGAGGGAAGACTACACGATGAAGACGGGGTAAGTGACGCGCACGCACACACGGAGGTAGTGGAGGACAATGGGGGTGAGCTCGCGGAGCGTGTTGGGACCCGGTGCGAGCAGCGGGATGGCCTCCTCCAGGAACGAGGGGAGGGAGTATGCCCCCTTGAGGCGAGTCACGACCAGGTGAGTTCGGTCGTGTTTTGCGAGGTTGAGGGGACGAGTGCTGTGGACGGGTGCACGGAGAGCTTGGGGGGTGTAGAGGCCCCGGAGACCCTTGTGGGGACACAAATCCCCAGTATGGTTGTCCCTGTGTGTGTGGTGCAAGGCGTGAGTGCGTCCCCGTGTGTGGAAGCGACCCCGTGTGTGAGTGGTGTGGTGGTGATGGTGCTGGAGTGCGTGCTTCCCAGCACGCCGTGTTTGGATGAGGCACCGTGTGTGGATGAGGAACCGTGTGTTGAAGAGTTGGTGAGTTATGAGGTGAAGACATGTTGAGTGAGGTGGAAGCATGTGCTTGGTGAGTGAGTGAACGGCCGTGTGCAAGGTCGCTGTGTGCCAGGGAGACCGTGTGTGTGAGAGAGCGGTATGTGAGGGAGATGTCGGTTGGCATGCGGGAGCACGCAGCCGCGTCTCCCGGTGTGAGTTTAATGGAGTGGACTGTGTGCGTCGTAACACGCAGGTGTGCGTGGGTTGAATGGCGACAGAGACGGCGACAGAGGAGAGAAAGCCGAGTAGCGGCTGTAGCTATTTCGTGGACCGTGCCGGGTTCACCCAGCAGTGAGCACGCGGTTCGTGCTGTGCAACGCACGAGACCGCCACGTGCTCGCTTGCGAGAGTGAAGTCCCGGTCCGGAAACGCACGCGGTGGATTTGCCGATCCCGCGGACGGACAAAGTTGAGGCAGGTAAATGGATTTGGACCGGACGGGTTCTCCGCGCGATCGTGTGTGTTAAGCTCCAACGGGCAAAGCACATGTGTTCGCGTGGGGCTTGTTTTTTTCATGCGCACGGTGACGCCATGGCTGCACGTGGGGTTGGAATCCGGCAGGAGGGGTATCTCTGCCGGATGGTCCCGTCCAAGGAGGGACGAGGAACACGTGCAGCTGCATGACGTCACGGACAGGTGCAAAGTGCGCGAGCTCTGAGTTGCCGCGCAGGTGCTGCGCATGGGAAAAAAAAAAAGGAAAGGCAAGCCTCACTTTCGGGTGTACAGGATTCCTGGGCAAGGGGTGAAAGACCCCCTTACCTGGGCACAGGATGAAAACTAGTTAGGGGGAAGGGTTAGCTTAGTTAGACCGACTTCATGGGGCAGGGGAAAGTCCTCATGGAGTCCGTGGAATGGATTAGTTAGAGGGATTGTAGCCAGATTTAGGTTGGGAAATAAAATGATTGATTTGGAGACAGTGACAGACTTGTGGATGTGTAGCGGGGACGTAGTTTAGCTACGTAGTGTTAAAAGGAACGTGCTACTAGTTTAAGGGACGACGTGGGAGCACGAGTTAGTTAGGGGAGGTAGTTAGGAGGATGGCAGAGTTCAGTGGTGTGTGTGTTGAAGAGTTGTTGGTGAGTGAATTGGAAGCATGTGCTTGGTGAGTGAGTGAGGCCAGCGGGTCTGTGTGTGTGTGGAGCGAATGGGGAATGCATGGTGCGATGAGTGATTGGGGGGAGGAGTGACTCCCGCCCAAGGGACCCCGGGGTCAGTGTAGAGTGAGTTAGGGGGTTAGTCAAATTGAAAAATGGAGGTCGTTTTGCTGTTGGTGGGAAAGTAGGCTCGAGACCCATTTGGAGGGGTGCAGGAGCCCTGTTGACGGGCTTGGGAGCGTGGCTGCGAAAGGTGAGTATCGCTGAGTGGGTACCCCGGGCACCAGGCTAGTCGGCCGCGGTAGGCCATGGGCCCATGGGGGGCCGGGATAGAGTAGTGGGCACGGGTGCGCCTGCTTGGTGCGGGGGCCCGGGGCGCCATTAGCCGCGTGGGCAGTGCAGTGGGCACGGGTGACCCTCGGAAAGGGGCCCGGGAGGCCGGCCTGCCACGTGTGCGTTTCAGGGGAGGTGCCATGGGGGGCACTCCCCGGTGTTAGGGAGCTGGTAGGCTCGGAGGCAGTGTAGTGCCCGGGGGTGCCATAGCGGGAGATTCGGCAGAGGGTCGTGCCTGCCAAAGGGAGCCACGTGTCCCAGCCAGGAGACCGTGTGAGGGCACGGAGAGAAAATTGGGGGCGAGGCCCCGAAATTGTAAGGACACCAACACAGGCGACGGGAATCTGGGTTGTTAGAACCAATAGTTTAAGCGAGAGGCGCTTGTTGAAAGCCCCGGGGTAGTTTAAGAGTAAATGGTTAGGGTAGATTAGGAGATGTACCCCTCCGCACCATCCATCCCCTCGCTGTCGTTGTGGGCCGCTGGACCCACTTGGTGTTAAGATCGCCGAACTCTGGGGAGGCCATTCTGAGGCTTCGTTGGGCCTCGACACAGGACGTTAGCTCTCCCTTATTCCCCCTCCGGGAAGGGAACGTAGGGGTTGGGAGTAGGCTAGGTGACAGAATAGGTTAGCCGAACAAGGACGATAAAGGGGGTTAGGGGACGATTTATAGTGGGGAAGTAAAAATAAAAACAACAAAAAAATAAGTTGGGGCTAAATTGGGGTTTGACAAATTAAGGGAGTGGGTATGTACAGTGACAGGCAAAGGCGATAGGTTGGGAGGGAGACAGGTAGGTAGGTCCGAGCCCGCCTTCCAAGTGGCCAGCACCACCGCACTCCCTCCACCAACCTCCATTGAACGGCAAAGGCTGGCCAACTTCATCGGCTGGCCGTGTTTTGCTTCAAGGCGGAGGCCGACCAACTTCATCGGCAGCTGTGTGCTGCAAGGCCTGTGCCGGCCAGTTCATCTGCTGGCTGTTTTTCTTCGAGGCCTGTGCCGGCCTGGTTCTGCGGGCTGAGTTTGCCTGCAGCGGCCTTCTTCTGCCGGCTGTGTTTGCCTGCAGCGGCCTTCTTCTGCGGGCTGTGTTTGCCTGCCACCTTTGCCATGCCATGCCCACTGCCCACGTTCACCAGCCCCGTTCAATTTTTGCTTTCCCCCCCCCCTGTTCATTTCCATGTGCGCCAGGATCCGCAAGGCAACAGTTTGCAAGCTTCAAGAACTGCCCTGTTGGCAGCTACAACACGGGCCTGCAGTGGCGGCCCGTGCACCGTGTTTGTGTTCATGCATCCATTCGTTGTGCTCATTGCGTGTGCCACTTGAGCTGGCACGGAGACTACGTTTGTGCGGCCCATGCACCGTTGTGGTTCACTGAGTTCAGTTCAAAAGGGAAGGCCTTGGACTGCGTGTGAGCAGCCAGCCACGTTCCTGTCACCTGCATTGTTTGAGTCAGAGACTGTATGTGGGCAGCCTGGCTCCCTGCTAACTGCTTTCTTTTGCAGAGTTCAATGATCCTGGGCCATGGTTTAGTGTAAGATTTGTAAGTTAAGGTTAAGATGTACTGTACATATGAGTGCGCCCCGGCATGTATGTCTTAGCGCCCGGCAATTTTATTTAAGTCGTCCGTGTGAGTGAGTTTGTTTAGGTAGTTACGCAGCCCTCAGGTTATTTATTTTGGGGACACGAATACCATGAATGTCGCACTCAGGGATCCAGTAGGTAAAATGTACTAGGGGAAAACTACACATGATGGCACACGAAAACTTGACGACTCGGGACGAGTCTGTAAAAAGCGAAGGGGTAGTGTTGTGGTTACCAGATTCGCAAACCACCATTCAGGTCCCTTAGGTGAGGTATCTCGGTAAGTGCATGTGTAGTTAGGCCCAAACCCGTTGTCTAGTGGGAATACATGTCATTTATACGTGCTGCGACTCTTCAGGATAGCCGTTTTCTTTTACTATCTTTATTTTGGACCAATCGCCATCACCACAACCACAACATCAACCACCAACCACAACGCCGCTTCACCACAACCGCCATGACCTTTACCGTCACAACTCGCCACCATCGCATCACCGTCATCTCGCGCCACTCATGGGCACCGATGCTGGACTCGTGTAGGGCGCACGTTGAACAGCGTGTACAAAATCACGGATTTTCTGCTTCAAAAACGGATCGAAAACGACACACGCCCACTTTTTGCCGTCCAATCCGTGAGCGAGGGCGAGTGGCCCCCCGCCCCAGGGCGATCGATATATGCAAATTTGTGGATCAAAAAGCCTTCACGCCCACTTTTTGTCGGGCCAATGGGGAGCGAGGTGAAAGGTCAAAGGGAGGGGGTCAAAGGCGAAGTTACGGGGGGATAAAAGGACGGTGTTCGTCAGTCAAAGGAGGAGTAAGAAGTCGGAACGAGGAAGGAACGGGTAGTAAGAAGTCGGAACGAGGAAGAAGGGAGTCGTAAAGGTCGGAGCGAGGCGAAGGAGAGTCGGAACGGAGGGGACGAGCTGTGGAGAGGCGGCGAGTCGGACGAAGGGTGCTCGCGTCGTGCAAGGAGCTGCGCACCCCTGGGAGGCCGGCAGCGCGACCTGGCCGAGGTGGAGACGCTCGTCGCGCACATAATAAAGATCCTCTATACCCCGAGCATCAGCAACCCCCCTCCTGTTTCCCCCCGCGCTGAGATAGTGCGACCAAGGGGGCCCCGTTCCCACCCCCCTGCCAGGCACTGTCCACGAGGCCCGCGGGTTGCGGGGCCATCGCCGCTCCGCGTCTCATCACCAGACGGGTAGGCCCGACCAGGTCTCGGCCCCAGGCCTACCTCATTCTTGAGGGTATTTCTTTTCCTTGGTTTTGGGTATGTGTTGTCGGCGCCGTCTGTGAAGTAGAATTGTATAAGTGTTGCCGTGTGCTCGGTAGTCGGAATTAGCTCTGCACTGTGTTTTTCACTTTTATGTTTGCTTTTTGTGTAAATGGAATTGTGTTTTCTTTTTTGTGTGCATTTGGTGGAATTGTATTTGTGTGCTTCCCGTGTGCCGAGAATAAACGTGCTTTATTGTTGAACTGTTTCCCGCTTCGCTTCGTCTTTTCCTCCATTGAATCCCCATCTTGCTTCACGTAAAGGGTTGGTAGTGGGCTGAATACGCCCGATAATTAATCGAACCGTCGAGGTCGACGATAACACCGCTCGGTTATTCTGATAGTACGGAACGGGTCGCTTAAGTGGCCCGTGTCCGAAGTCGACCTGCGGCGAGGTGCGATCGCCCGGTCTACCCTCCGCGTGGGTACTTAGGTAGTTCGAATTTGGCGAGCAACCCTATCCCACGCGGGGGCTGATTGGCTCGATCGCGGTGAGACCGAAAGGTCCACCCGTGACTGGTTCCCGGCGTTAGTCCGAGAGGGTCACGACTGGATTGTCCGTCCGGTGGGCGACGTGCCGCGATTCGAGTTACGTGGCCGTTCGCACGCCGGCGGGCGCGAAAACCGCAACAGTATAGATGAATTTCAGTTTAAGTAAAGTTTTACTTTATAAATATGCTCGACTTCCCCGATTCTCCATATGACAAATTTGAGAATTGTCCTGCGTGTGAAAGATGGGGATTAAACACAGAGTCAAAAGCCTATAAACAATGTATATTCTGTGATTATCTTCTAATTAATGATAATAAAAAATTTAAAAAGGAAAATAATTATTTTAGATTTACACCAAAAATGAATTACTTTACAAGATTGATTATAGAAATGAATGTAAAGTATGAGGGTGATAACACACATTTCCTTACAAGGGAAGAAACTGAATGTATTAGAGAAATGTTCAAAGGATTGTTGTTATATATTATTCATGGATGTGATTTTCAGGGAAATATCAACACAAGATATTGCATAAATAAAATAATGGATTATCTTGAAATTAAACCTGAACTGAGGATAAAATATAGAGTTTCTAAAAAAGCCAATAATAAATTAAATAACCTGTTTTCCAAATATATAAATGAATGATTTTTTACCCATTTGGGAAAATAAGATAAAATTTAACAATCATAAAAATCTTCCAAATTCATTAAGATGTCTCATAGTTGGTTCAAGCGGATGTAGAAAAACCTGCTTACTTTTGAAGATGCTCCTGACTCCCAACTTTTTAGATTATGATAATTTAATAATTTTCACAAAGTTGCGTTTTCAACCAGAGTATCAACTACTCTCACAAGGTTTTAATGCTGGTCTTCAAAAAGAAGATATAATCGGTTTATATAAACTTCAAAAAAACCTAAATGATTATAAAATTGAAGATATAATTCAACTATTTTGTGATACACAGAGATGTAAAAAGAAATCAAAACCAATAACTTGTATTCTTAGTGATAATACCGATGATATACCGTCTCCCCAAGATTTGGATAAATCAAAAAAGAACCTCGTTATCTTTGATGATTGTGTTAATGAGAGAAACCAAACGGTAATGGACAGCTACTACACAAGAGGGAAACATTCTTCTTGTAATTCTATTTATCTTAGTCAATCGTACATTCAACTTCCTCTTCGTTCCATCAGAAACAATGCTAATACTTTTATTTTATTCAAGTTAAATTCAATAGATATAAATAATTTTTGGAGAGATAATTGTTCTACATTATGTAGTAAAAAGGAATTTGGGGATTACATGAAGCACACGATTGAAAAATATAAATATATTGTGAAACAAGATGAGATATTAAGGGATATATTTTTTGTTTTATCAACAATTACATATATAAATGACAACTATTATTATAAATCTTGTGGGTAAATCTGCTTCTGGAAAAAACTTTCATAAATCAAGGTTCTTGTGTGTAGTACAAATGAGAATATTGTAAATTTACTTAAAAAAACACCCCGTGATACGCATTGTATCAATAACAACTAGAGCAATAAGACCTGGAGAAGTAAAAGGTGAAGATTATCACTATATTTCAGTGGAGGAACATATGTGATTGAGGAATGAAGGTCAGATATTTGAGGAGGTTTCTCTTGGCACAACAAAATATTCACATTGTAAGAGTGAGTTAAGGAAACTAAAATCTGGTGGTCTTGGGATATTAGAAACTAATCCAGAAGGAACGAGACAAATTATTAAACATCTGAGCGGAGTGAAGATTTTATCATTCGGTTTTGATGTTGATGAAGAAACTCAACGCAAACATTTGAAAAGCAGAGATGCAAGTATTAGTGAAGAAGAAATTACAACTCGTATTAATGTTAATAAAGAATTTGATGAAATATTTAAAGAAAAGGATTTATTTGAACACATCTACTTGGATGATGAAGAAAAGGAAAATTTCCCTGTTGATCTTTACAATTCATGAAATTATATTTTCCAATAAATAAATGGGTGCGAAAG
>NC_140972.1:79226962-79246562 GCF_056783735.1 Eptatretus burgeri | reverse complement strand
TGGCATCATCATTGAATTTATGATGTCATCTGGTCATCAAACAGGATGAAAACTACTTTTGTGAACATGTTTTCATAAAATTGGAAGTTACCATGAAATCACATAAAATTACATCATAACATCATTCATGACGTCATGACACAACGAATGATGTCATGATGTGACTTTGTGACTCTCCCAGAAACCTCACATGTTTTGTACTTATAAGGTAATAAGTTTTATCGTTAATTGCCACTTTTAAAGTGGTTGAGAACTGTTTGTTTCAAAGGTATGCATAGATATTAGGTATTTTGCTGTAATGGCGGCATTCTTTTTTGACGTCATATTTACACCCTTTTCTGATGGCCCAATTTTGGCCAACTTTTGATATGTTGTTTTCTGGGCCAAACACTACTGAAAATCACCACAAAACGTTTTCTTGCAATTTATTTAGGGTTAGTCAGCATATTGACTCTACTAGGTTGGCAAAATAGGCCCATTACTCTTAAGAAATATATTGAACATATGAAAGTGTAATGTACTCATCAAATCTTCATATTTAGAAACACAGATTCCACATGATCGTTACTGTATGTTAAACCAGCATGGATACTCCGTGTTATAATAGTAGTGGATACTCTGTGTTATATTGTCAGGTTTTTCATTTTAGTCTGTCACTATGAAGCACAGCCACCTAATCCTTATTCCTGATGTTTGCAGGTGCTCTTATTCATCTAATTTCAATCTAATATATTGACTAATATGCCTGGTGTTGGCTTAATGGTTAGGGTCCTGAGTTCAAATCCTGCTCTGCTGTTGAATTAATACCAGGTGGGGTTGACTCAGCCTGTCATCTTTCTGAGGTCAACAAAATGAGTACCAGCTTGCTGAGATGGTTAAGCCATTTGAGTATCCTGTGTTGGAGTGGTGACCCATCCAGGATTGTGCCAAAGAGCCAAGGTGACTGCTTTGGCAGCATTGATGCTCTGTGCATAGTATGGTTCCATTGGATGGATGGATGGATGGATATTGATTAATCCTCATATGATTGCTTCTTTTGCAGGTGTGTAGGATGAATCATGGCCATGAACTATGGCTTCTGGAAAGAATCGTTTGTATAAGCAGGAAAGAATCTGGCAAGAAACATTTGTATATCAACAAAATGAAGCTGTTCTTGAGGCTTAATATCACATTGCTCTCCTTCTTGAGAAATGCAAGGAAGCTCACACAATCGGTGAGCATCTGATCAAGCTAAGTTTGATTGAAACAACAAAAATTTTACTTGGAGAGGAACAATCGCAAAAGATGAAGCAGGTCGCACTTTTGAACGACACTGTAAAAAGTTGCATTTCCGATATGAGCCAGGACATTTTGGATCGAGTAATCACATACGTGAATTCCAGTCCCTATTTTGCACCTGCAGTTGTATGAATCAACAGATGTCTCCTCTTGTGAATACTTGAAAGATGACTCTATGAAGGAGTATTTGTTTTCTTAACCCCTTACTATAACCACTCGTGGAGAAAATGTGTTAAATGCATTGGGAAACTTCTTCACGAAGCAAGGACTGGAGTGCTCAAAACTAGGTGGAATATGCACCGATGGAGCATCATAAATGATACAAATTGTTCTCAGCCATGCTTAAGGTAGTTAACCGCATAAGTGTAAGCGCAATGAACTCCAAGGTATTCAAAGAATTGTGTGAAAAAACGGATGCCAACTTCACCATGCATATGTTCCACACTGTAGGGTGGTGGTTGTCCTGCCGTATGGTCCTCCACCGAGTGCTGGTGTTTTTGGAGGAGATCGATTTTCCTGGAAAGAAAGAAAACTGCACAGGCAAAACTGTGTGACAAGATGAAGGATAAAGTGTTCCCCCTGAAGATTGCCTTCCTTGCAGATTTCTTTGCCGAGGCATTTTCCTTGAATTTGTCACTTTAGGGAAATATGGTGAGCATTCCTGCAAGCCAAGGCAAAGTTGCTGGTTTCCTGAAAAAAATAACCTTTACCAAAGCAGGGTTGGTGACACCTAGATCTTTTTAGAATTGACAACTCTCCTGACTGAGACAGAAGGGGTGAGTGTCCATTCATTTTTTTTTATTATTGTATCATATGCAGCTTGTGGCTGCCAGTTGCATTGTTGCTGAGAACACAGCTGTGCCACTGATGCCCCATGTTTACAGTAAGCTGGGACTCATGTTGCCAACCTTGGAAAGATAACAGGCTGAGTCAACCCACCTAGTGTTGTTTAACAACACAACAGGGGCTCAAACTCATGACCCTAAGATTGTAGGCCAACCATCTTAACTGTTAAGGCAACACCAGGCTTAGCATCCATTTATTGATGATATTAATGAGCACCTGTATTCCATGAAGACAGTCAGGAGCTACATCCCTGGTGGTGAACAGCGAGTGAAGGACGCGAGGATTGCGAGACATTTATCCATAGAGGAAGGTGCTATTGAATATGAAGACGTTACCACCAAGGTGGAGTTTCTCACTCTGCATGAAGAAGCAACATTCAAAACTGACTTTCAAGAGCAGGATTTAGTCACCTCCTGGGGAAAACATGGGAAAGAATGCCCCCTATTCTGTTGGACAGGGCCCTCAAGGTGCTGATTCCATTTGCAATGACATACCGCTGTGAAACAAGCTTTACGGCCATAGTTGCGATGAAGACAAAGAGCAGAAACAAGCTGGTTATTAACTGTGACATGCGTTGCGCTTTGTCTGTGATAGAGCTGCACATTGCAAGGCTGATAACGGAGAAACAATTTCAACCATCACACTGATGCTTGATAACTTGATGATGACTTTGTGATTGAACTCCTTTTGCCGTTGCTTAAATTTGGCTCAGCTTTAAATTTGACTGGACCAGCGATATGGAGCTCTTTCGTTTCAGTTTTGTAAACCAATAAATAAAGTAATAAACCATTCATCAGATTGTCTTTTGTTGTTTTTTTTAAAAACAATTTTCGTGATGGGGGGTAATCTCAACTTCCCTGGATAATTATTGGGGTAACAGTGATAACAAGGTTAACATACACTGCTCTGGAGCATGGGGGAAAAAAATGTCATCAAAAGCAACCTACTGCTTGTGAGCATGTGATACATCTGATAGCCAGTCCAGGTAAAGGGACCTTGGATACTATTAGTTGACAGGATGCTACATGGTATCTAATGTCTTGTAGTTGTCCATTGAGTTGGCTATGACGTCTTGTTTGAGATTCAGAAGCTTCAGTCCATTGCTGTACTGCTGATAGTAATTAGCAATGTTCATAAAACAAAACCAGCCTTAAGGGTTGCATTGTATCAAAAATATCATCAAGGTAATTGACAGATAGAGGAAGAATACTGAGAGACAGAGACAGAGACAGAGACAATGATTGATGATGTTTTCACTTTGACAGTTATATTATATGTCGATTCATTGACCTTCCTGATGTTTTCATATCAGCTTAAAGTTCGCTTTTTAAAAAAAATTCCCACAATCAATACGAATGAAGAATGCTTAAGGTGAATGAAGTTAACAAAAAGCATGTAAGATTTGTGGTTTAAATCATGAAAGTGAAAGCTCAGATGTGTTCAAACCATACGATACTCAAAGTAGCTCACCCTTGAATGGAGAAGCCCACGTACTCTTCTTGTGTAGAGAGCGGCGACGAAGAGCACTTAAGCTCTCCTCATCCTCATCCTCGTCGTCAGCATCTGAGCCAGGAGCCATCGTGACCGAGTCGGCAAGATGCGTTGGTGTGCTTTTGCCATCACGCAGGTCTCCACCGACCAAGGCCCCTTGCCGTGCGAGGTGTGCACGCAATTGGCGAATTTCAAACTATGGGGCAGAGAAAGGACAAGGACAATGGCAAAACAGAATCAACACTGGGCTACATACCACCTGTTTGCAAACTAATGTATGAAGTCTCGTTGCCAACAATGGGCTCATTCTGAGCACCGAATGATCTCTGGTTTTCAATTCTTGTGGAAGCATGCTCACTTGATCCAAGGAAATCCATGCAATTGTAACTGTACCCTCTGATGTCACACATTTCTCATGTGCTGATCTCTTTCTCAGGTCTATGAGATATTCCAATGAAATGTACTTTTGATTTGTTTCGAGTAAAAGCAGTTTTAAATTATTTGAGATAATTTTGCTTCTTAAGGAAAAGTTTTCAATCCCACCTTAATTTTACAGTAGATTCTTGCCGATTTGATTACATGCCAATTGTAATTCAGGAATTTGAATCAGGCTCTATAAGTCATGCTATCCACTTTTAATGTCCCAAACTGGAATGGGTGCTTTATATTTTTAATTTGAACTATTTCTTCCACTATAGAGCATTCCATTTATTCAGTTGTGCTGAGTAAATTAATTATTAATTGTATTAATTCAGTGCTGAGTAAACCTGGTATTAATTCAACAGCCGAGCGGGATTTGAACGAAGGACCCTAGGACCCCAAGCCCACCACCGTAGCCATTAAGCCAACACCAGGCATAGTGAGGGATAGAAGAACACAAAATTGAACACAATAAAATGAAACAGATTTAATTGCTTAACCATAAAAGGTCATGCTAGTGGACTCAAAATTGAGATGGAGATCAAGCTAGTATTGAAGATGGTGTTGGATTGACATCTTTATGGGGTACTTCCATCATGGATGACTGTGCCAAACTTACTTCCTGTCCAATGAGTATATTTGCCTCATTTTCTGCACTTCAAGTAAGTCCCATTATCATAGACTGCAGCCTTATGGAAACTGTTCAATGAAATAAGGTGAATTGATGTCAATGCAGAGGAAGTTTTGAGCAGCTTCCATATGATAGAAAGCCAGTATTCTATTGCATTTGGTCATAAATGAATGGCCGTTGCATGTGAAGTCTCAATTCTCGTTGCTCTTTACAATGGAAATGAAATGGTTTTCTTGTTAAAAATGAAATTTTGCCATCTTGGCAAATCATCATTTTTACACTTGTCTTGGCCCGCAATCTAAGTTACTATCTTGGCCCACCAATCGTGACCGCTTCGAGCTTTGCACTCAAGCTTTGCAGTGAAAAGCTGAGTGCAAAGCTTGGAGCGATCATGATTGACAGGGAAATATGGCAAATAACAATAATAATAATAATAATGTGGAATATTGTGTCCTGGGCAAAGTGTCATCTCCACTGTTACTCCAACATTACCATATTCGATGTGTATTACAGATCCAACTATATTTCTATTTCAAAAAAGGAGTTGAGCTAAAAAAAGAGTTCCTTGGAATGCTAATAAAGAATACAGTACTGTGCACAAATTTGCATCACACCATTATTAAAGATTGACCGCTGTGTTCCACAACCAAAACATTTGCGAACTTTCTTCTTGTTCAGCAAAGCCATTTTGCCAACCAAATGATAACAGCAAGATGGCAAGAGAGCAATCAGCAGACAAATACTGCATTTACCCTCATGCACAATGTTGCACTATAACACAATTCATCTCCTGTGTGGCATCTAATTTCTCAATCATAAAATTGATGAATGATAGATAATGTGTGAAACAAGCCTGGTGTTGGCGCAGTGGTTAGGGCAGCGGCTTGGGATCCAAGAGGTCCTGAGTTCAAGCCCCGTTGAGCCACTGAATTAATACACCAGGGGGTTGACTCAGCCTGTCATCCTTCCGAGGTCGGCGAAATGAGTACCAGTATACTGGGCCGGTGTATACCCCGGTTAAAATAGGTGTACCATATCCCTGTGTCGTAAGAGGCGACCAGGGTTGCGTCAGGAAGGGCATCCGGTGTAAAACATGTGCCAAATCACTATGCGGATCATCATGGATGATCTGCATCATGGATGATCCGCTGTGGCGACCCCTAACGGGAGCAGCCGAAAGAAGAAGAAGAAGAAGAAGAGATAATGTGTGAAACAAGTGCCATCTGACAACTGTGATAACACTCAATAAGCAGACACTAAGGGCAGACAGACAGGATGGCCTAGACTTTCTAGAGGTACGCACATTCGCTTCTAAGCTGTCTAGCCTGGGTTTGAATCCCGACCCAGCTATAAACTGTCATCCCGGTGTTTCACAGGCAGGGTGATTCATCAATGTGCGTGCCATCCCTCAGATGGACATTAAATGGGTATCACTTCTGCCACCATTTGTTCGTGGACGTTAAAGATCCTGCGGTGTCGTTTGTGAAGAGTAAGCGAGCCATGGCTGGCACCATAAACAAATTACAAATTCTTGCCATAATCAGCAGCAGAGGGCATTGCATCAGAGGCACAACCGCACCCTCAACCAATGATGCTACCCCACAGCCTTGTGCTGCGTACGAAGGAGGAGGATAGATAGACACTTGTAAGGAACTTAATATGTATAAAGAGCATGTTGCTTTCATTAAGAAAGCTGTGACACGCTCACACTTGAGGAATTACATTATCAACACAACTCGTCATATTTTTGTGCAGTAATAACAAACTGGAAATGCAAAAGACTGAATATGACATGAAAAACGAGCGACGGTTCACATCGTTCTCAACTTGTCAAGTTGTATGAAGAGGGAAATGTAGTAGAGTAGAGAAATACCAATTTGTAAAAAAATCCTTTTTTGCCATCATGAGTGTTGCTGTTGTCATAAAAAGCAAAGGTTTTGTGGGGGAAAAAAAATTGCTCTCTTTACTCTTTTGCCCATCGCAAGACATGAAGCCATGCAGGCAGAGGATGGGAATCCTTGTGTGGGCCTCTCTTTCTCTCCTGCATCCAATATTTGTCTCAGTAAATGATATCCTCAGGGAACTCCAGTGTACTTCCCTCCCACACCGAGCATCGATCTACCTTGCCTGTCTGACTATTTCCGTTTCGTTGTCATTTTTGGTTCTTGTAAAACACCTCTTCACATGAAAGCAGCCCTAAAACATATGTGAAGTCATTTTGTTGGACGGGTTTCGTTAAAATGAAGAATCCTGGATTCAGGTCTTAATTGGGAAGTTTTTTGTTTTTCTGTCATTTTTACATTTAATATACATAGTCGAGGCTCATGGACGATCTAGTACTAGTCCACTGATCGGATCAGGACACAACAGGACAAAGGGAACAGCAGAGAGAGAGAGAGAGAGAGAGAGAGAGAGAGAGAGAGAGAGAGAGAGAGAGAGAGAATGCGAGAGAGAGAGAGAGAATGCGAGAGAGAGAGAGAGAGAGAGAGAGAGAGAGAGAGAGAGAGAGAGAGAGAGAGAGAGAGAGAGAGAGAGAGAGAGAGAGAGAGAGAGAGAGAGAGAGAGAGAGAGAGAGAGAGAGAGAGAGAGAGAGAGAGAGAGAATGCGAGAGAGAGAGAGAGAGGAAGAAACACCAACAGCAGAGTTGAAGGCCAAGACAGGGGGAGGCAGACAAACAATGGGTGTGGGAGGCATGGGGGGGGGCAGGAAAGGATGATGATGAGGATTTGCAGGCATTCTATACAAATGTTCTCTGCTGTGTGAATAATGCTCTGCTCAAACCTTATGAGGTAATCAAAACTTTATGTAATCTTACCTTGGCAAGACAAGATACAACTGTTGTAATTTAACAACGATTTATAAAGCGTATCATATTTTTCTCCACCCTCAACCTCATTCCCCTCTCCCTTAAGTCAAATTTCAAGCAACACATGTGCCAAGTGACCAGTGAAGTGATATAGTTTATTTTCAGTTTGGGAGACGTAGGCGGTGCGGCATTTTTGTCAGGAGGCATTTTGATGCCTTTTCCAATTTCTCCGCGGGCATTTAACAGTCAAACATAAAGTGTTATTTTAATATCGCTGGGAAGTTATAGCAAAAAGTTTTGCTATTTCGTATCCCTGACCTACATAACTGATGTAATTCTGAGGACTCTACTTCATATCACGGAGTATTCTACAAGGCGTACCCAAAAAACGATTCTGTCCTCGAAGCAAATGCAATGTGGTGAAGACAGAGAGTAATAGCTTTGGCAAACATTAACTTATGTGACCACTTCCCTGCCATAAACACTCAAGTCCAACAGATGGCAGAAGTGAAATGGTAGTTCAACAGAATCGATCCTGTGAATGAAGCTTGAAGCAAGGCCCAGTGATCAGATTCTTCTCTGGCATAAATGTGAAGCTGGGTGAACTGAATCAAGAGTGTGGAGAGAATAAAACAGTGAAAATAGTTGACTAATGCTAAAAAAAAAAAACTATATCAACTGTGATGAGATCCCCGTTCATCCTGACAGCTGCAGAGGCAGCACAATTGCTTTTTGAGCCGTCTAGTCTGGGTTTGATGCCTCACCCAGTGATAAATTGTCACGTTGGTGCTCTGCATTACAAAGTGCACCATCCCTCTGACGGACGTTATGTTGGGTGTCCCGTCGAATAGGATTAGCTGGCGAACATTAAAGATCCCACCTGGTCTCTCAGGAAGAACAGGTGAGTTATTACTGGAACCCTGAACCTCTTCAAACAGTAGTCGGTATGTGTTGCAAGTATGTTGAAAAGACCTTCAGTACTAGTTGAAGGAGGCTATCATCCTGCAGTGGACCACAATAGGCTAGGCAAGTTTGATGTTGCTTATGGAAATACATTGCAAAATTATAAAATGAAGTGATCCATCAAGGCAGCGAGAAGAAATGATCAATTTTGTGCCATTTCATGGTATTTAGTGGGAGAAAAGGAAACCCTTTTGATTCAAGCAGTTGGCTCACATCCTAAAGATTCCCCATCCTCTCGCAGGAAACCTAAAATTAAGGAATCCCATGCTGACTATCAGGACAGACCATCATAAGGAATTGTCTTCATGTAAACAATTTTATCTAGTGCTGTAACTTCATAAATGGCATGCTTATCTTAATGTACAGTCGGCAAGGTGGTGATGTGCTAATGCTTTTCACCATACATTTGGGGCCGATTAGGAGGGAAGCGGTGGCGGCATGTAAACCGCATCCCGTGTGGCAAAGACGTGTAATTGGTGCTTGCAATGTTCTGAATGGTGTAATGCTAATGCATGCTTTCATCCCTTGCCATAACTTGATAAATCACAGTTTGCAGCATGCACATGGTTTTGTGCATGACAATTATCAGCTTCCTTATTGCCAGCAAGCATTAATAGGAAGGTGCAGCTCCTGAAGATCATGTAGTTAATGGATAACTTCGCAGTAACTTGTGCTGTCCATCTGATTGTACGTTTCATTTGTTGTTGCTGTTTGAGTGAGCTGCCTCTGACGGCAGATCTCACCTCACCGGCATTGTGTTTGTATCTCCTATGGCTTTGAAGTCCAATGCTGGAGGAGCATAGGTGGGCACACACGTATATAACACAAACATTTATTTAATGTCACATGCAAAGCAAAGCCGTGGTATCTTCATGTTCATTACATGCTCACATATTTACATAGGTACCTATAGATTGCACTATATTTGTTTGACAGAGACCTTTTATGACAAATTTTCACAAAATTGATCAGACCATTGAATGTGTCTGTGCATTACACGAGGCCCAATCATCAATATTCACAATATCATCATAATATTAGTGAAGGTGATGCAGAGTTAAATTATCATTAGTATTGGACACCAATATCATCATTAGTATTGTTGTATTCAGGCCAATTAGCACCGACCTGGATGGATAGCCGAACGGTTTGCACTTGGAGGTGAACAGCCGAGATCCTTGGAGATTATGGTGCACCCAGGATGGGAAACAGTGGAGGCACCCACCATGGAGCGTTTACCATAACATAAGCACACGGGTTATTTCTCGAACCCACAACAAATAGACGAACACAAGTACATGGAACAAATGATGATTTAATGAACATAAGATCAATGAGTTATAATGAAAATAAATCAAAGGGCGAAAATGAAAAGTGAAGCAAAACTAAAGCTGAATTTGAGATGTCTCCACTCTGTCACAAACACAGACAAGGGGAAAGATAAAAATAAAAGAAAATCCTCGCTTTATGCCGGCACTCAGCTTTATGTCCAGAGACGTCCTTTTGGAGCCTCACAGTTGTTGAACCTCGTAGCCACCGCACGTGAAATGCACAAAAATGGTGAAGTCACTCTTTGCGGTAACGTACATGAGATAATTTGCATGCATGATCTTCAACGCCAGGGCCCACAAACCGCCATACACTTTCTTCTCATGATTGAGATTTCCACACCACTCCTCTCACAGCACCAGGTCCGCTCACAACAAAAGGCACGGCCTTTCTTTTCGATCCTGCAACAAGGGATACTGCCGAGTTCGACCTGAGAGACACGCTCCTCTTCTTCTCTTCCTCACCTCCCAAAGCGCACAAACTTCACGACCCAGCCAAACAATCAATGGCTAGCATCTTGCTCCAGCATGCGAGCAAATTCACACAACATGAACAAAGAGAATCACGCAGCCTTCTTGACCGTGCTGAGGAGAGGCAAGAGAGAGATCCTCTGTGTCTCCACGCTATCCTCCTCTCTCTTACATTACACCAACCAATCATAATCCTCAGGGGCATGGCCCACTGGTTGCCATTGCTCGGGGGCAGGGTTTAGCCTGCCGATTGTGTTCAGAATCCGTTGGCAGCCGGGTCGGCTGTTGTTGTTGTTGCTGCTGTTGTTGTTGTAAGAATGTGGTTCCTTTTTATATCCGGCCTCATAAATGCAAAAACATAGGAAAAGGTCACAGGGGGCAATCACAAACTGGGAGAAACTAGTCTTAAACCCTACCAAGTTAACACAACACCACTCCCTGTGTGGTGACACAGAACAATCTTAAGCTTACATTTTCCCCTACTTAATTTACGTCGAGATGTCCACTACCTGTCCATGGACCATGCTGCACTATACAATTCTACCTTTACTATGAAATTCCTCAATCGACCCCACAAACACAACAATATTCACCGCATAGGGAGGGAAGCACCCCCCCTCCCCCTCACCCCAGGAAAATTGTTAAACCAATTATTATCAATAATAAGCAGAAATAATTTGCAGAATTCTGACAAGCATGATCATAAAGGTGTTTCCTCTATCAGGACATGCACACACAATGAGAGACATGTACACACAATGATGACTGAGACATGATGACTCTTATTTAACTGAATGATGATTATGGAGAATGATGATATTTAACTAACATGATGACTCATGATGCTTGTGAAGCCCATATCATTTGCCATTGTCCTAAAAGGCTTCACTTCAGATGTATTTTATTGCCGTGATTTAAAAAGTGCGATAAAGTGAACATCACTGTCTTTGACAGCCATGCTAATCTGCCAAATGCACTTGTCAGTTTCTGCCAGGAGCTCAATATCTCAGCATACTTGGATGAGAAAGGTACAACCAATAAATCCTGCCTGACAAAAGGGTGGAGGTCATTCCATTTCCCTCCATCCATACTTGACAACTGCCATCTTCCCAATTTTAAAATATTTTTTTTACACGTGTGTTTCTAAAATTCGTCCACCTGAATGAACATCCGCTTGTCATTGACCACAATGTCAGTGCGTGCCAGAAAGAGGCTCGCCAAATCCAGTCAGGATCCATTGTTTCAAATTGTGTAACACTGCACCCTGTGACACTGGATATTAAGACTTTGTGTGATCCATCCATCCATCCATCGGGACCATACTCTGTGCAGAGCGTTGGTGCTGCCAAAGCAGTCTCCTTGGCTATTGCGCCCAATCCTGGACAGGTCATCACTCAGACACAGGATGCCAGCATGCTGGCACTCATTTTGCCGACCTCGGAAGGATGACAGGCAGAATCAACCCTACCTGGTATTAATTCAACAGCCGAGTGGGATTTGAACTCGGGACCCACAGATCCAAAGCCCACCACCCTAACCATTAAGCCAACACAAAGCATATGCATGGTGATTTGTGTGATGCATGGTTACAAAGTGTACCATCAAGGAAAAAGCAAAATGATGTTCAGATATTATTATGCAACAGCAATAAGCTTATGGAGAACTTTGTTTTTTTTAAACTGTGGATTTTTTTGTGCGGCAAGATAAGATCCACAAAAAATATCAATCACAAAACAAGGGTTGGTGGCATAGTGGGAGATGGAGGGTCTGGGAGTCGGGGAGGAGGTTGTGAAAGGAGGTGTAAAATATGGAAAGGATACCGGCAAGAGATATGCATTAAGAAAGGGGAGAGAAGTGGAATATCCTTTGGGACAGATGGTGTGTTCTGTTGTGTGGTAATATAATAGTTTAATAGTGGTAATAAACTTTTTCAGAAGTTTACCAACATTGATACACCTTCTTTCACACCACCTCATTTAACGTGTTACATTAGTTATTAGTGCTTGTTGTTTGTGTCCTGTATGACGTCCTTAAAAAGAGTAAGTTTCCTCTTTGGAATGATTTTTCAATTTTGTTTGACTTCAAGACATGCAGACAGAGTAAAAAAAAAATTATCCTACTCCTCCATGTGCATGCGCGATCAGGACGAGATTCCGTACAAGTTGCTGAATTCAGAACCAAGGTACTGATAGACTGCAGGTTCATGTTCCGATTTGATGTTCCGATTCGTGGTCAAAATATATAATTAAATTGAAATTAAGTAGTTCCTCGATCATAGACTGACGTCTTTGGACAGACACACAGACAGACAGAGTGAACCAACTGCGTAACCCCATTTTGCACTTTGCTAGTGGAGCAAAAGTCATAAGGACATGGGAAAAAGCAAAAAAAGGGAAAACTGCAGATTATGCTGATGACATCCTATATTCATTTTCCAAACAAAACAAATTTAACATGTAGAGAATGGTTTCTCAACGGAATCTTTTTGCAGTTCGGTATGCACACTACTATTAGCAATATTACTACATTTAACAGACAGATTTATTGCTACCTTGAGGGGTCGCCCATGGAACATTTTACACCCAAGTTCTTCATGCTGAAGGTAACAAGAATGTGGATTGTGTTCAGGGTGCCCCGTGATAACTTGGCCGACTCTTCACAAATAACACCACGGGATATTTTATGTCCACAAACGAGCAGACGAGATACCATCTGAAGGACGGTGCACATATTGATGAATCGCCCTGCTGGGAAACATCAGGTTGACAGTTTGTAGCTCGCTGAGATGCGAACCCAAGATGGACAGCTAAGAGGCGAGTGTGAATACCTCTCGGTTATCCTGCCAGCCCTTTTCAATACTCACAGTATTTATAAAAAGCAATAAATGTTTCTCTGAGACACTTGTGTTTTTTTTAGACCCATTTGGGAATACATTACCAACTTCACAAAGCAATCCCTGATAAATTTCACACCTTCAGACAATTTTTATTCGTTTTACTAATCGAATTCCTCAACCTATCAAGACTGTTGTCGCCACCTAGTCCCAAAGGCAATTGTTGTCCATGCGCCACGAGTCACTGGCACAGAAGAATATTTACAAGAAAGGTGTGAAGATATTTGTTTTCGAAAGGAATTTTAATGAGGAAAAACACCCGAGATGCTTGCGACGCTGGCAGTATTCCTCGAGCACCCACAATAAAGTAACACGATACAGGTTTATGCATCATAACCCTATGACTCAGTGTAAGGTGAAACACTGCTCAAAATACATCACACCTGTAGCATGCACAATCACACACCATAAATAGTATACTTATCACTGACAGATATCCGTGGGAAATACATGACGACCATCCCTGTAACACTCATTGTGGTAGCGGAGCAGATGTAAGTGTTTATGTTTGAAGTATTTTTCTTTCTGACATTCACTGAAAGATACAATGTATTTGAGAATTATTTTTACAGCAACAAACATATGGAGCCGGCATGATAGCTCAGAAGAAGCATACTCACCTTTGAGCTGGCTTGTCTTCGTTTGATTCCCAGCCCGACAATAAACTCCCCTTGGTGCTTAATTGTAATCTGAATGGGATATCAAACTACCTGTTCCATCCACTGGTATTTGCTGGTGCGAATTAAAGATCCCACGGTATACTTTGAAAAGAGTAGGCCAATGTGTGAGACTACCATAGTCAATTTCTAACTTCTATCCTGGTTGTGGACTGCAACAGCAGCAGCTTGCAATATAGTAGCAACTTTTCCGGGAGTAAATTCTCAGCTATGAAAAACTTAATGATCAATCCTGGGCATCATGATGTCCCCAGAAGGGTGAAAGATAAAAAAATATATAAAGAGTTTCTTGCAAGGAACTTATATGTAGTAGGAGGTTATTAGGCCCATCAAAGCCTGCTCTGGTGTTGGAAACCTATAGTTGTTTGTCCTTGCTCTATCTTTTTTAATGCTGACCATCAAGCAAGGAAACATGTACCGTTTTAAGTCTTTGGAAGGACAACCAGGGCCTGCTTTGAAATTCCGATCTCTCAGACTCAGAAATGCTCTTACCATGACACCACCGAGTCTGGTATGGGTATAACAACAATAATAAGATTTTGAGTATCCATCCCAAAGCTTTCATTTGCAGCTTGATGGAGTACTGCTATCCCCTTTGGGCTGGTGCCCCTGCCTTACACCTTGTCCGTCTTGATACCATAGAAAGCAAGCCCCTCAAAATCATTGGGATCTCTCATAGCAAAGCTGAGCGTCTTCACATTTTACTTTCACATCGCAGACAGGTTGGTAGCCTCTTTGTATTCTACCACCTTCTTTTTTGTGTTACACCCTCTGCCCTCACTTGACTCTTTCTGCATGGTGCACAAATTCTGCCAGTAGCCCTCTTTATGTTAAACTCCCAAAATCCAGAGTCTGTTCACCTCCACTCATTTGCTCTTCCTTTCTCTCACTTGTGGAACCAATTTCTCCAGTGTGTTCATCCCATTCTTCCCTCCAAGACTTCAGGACAGCTGTTCACCATGACCTCAGTTATCCATACTCATGATATCTTCGAACCCAAATGACACCATTCATAAGTATTCCTTTTTCCAGGTTATTGTGATTTCTCCTCTTTTAATTTGTTAGTTGTCAGTTGGTTTGTTTCTTTTCTGTTTTATCTCCGCTTTCCTTTTCCTCTTCTAGCTGTGTTTCATTGAGCTTGTGCGCAGCTTGATCACCCCCTCAAGTGTCCTTTTCCCCCTCTCACTCTCACCTCGACCTTGATCTCACTCTCACCTCCACCCTGCCGTTGGTGTTTCCCCCTTTCCATTTTGTTCCCTTCCATTCTGCTCTAGCTCTTCCATGAGCCACCGATCATGTATAAAAAGGCACATTAAAAACAAATTCTGAAATAAAATGTCACTTTAAGTTAGGTACATGATTGGTGTCATTAACTTATCAATTTGATGATCATGATTTTACATCCATTGATTGACCCAGAAAAGACCAACATGTCAAAATAATTTTGACAAGTTGAATAAATTGCTTTTTTTGCTTATGATGTGCATAATAGCTTTTGTGCTATAAAAATATTCTTGGATTGAAAGACTAGTTTACGTACAAGTTGGTCATGACAACATGCTGTTTTCTTTTGTAAAGCCAAAGTTGAAATCTTTTTAGGGAGCTTGATTGACATTCAGAGCCGCAGTAGTTGTCTGATATATTACAATCCACAAAAAACACCGAAGTGGAAAAAACAACACCCAATTTAAATTTTTCAGCCAAATAATTCAGCCTCCAAAATATGTTTCTAAAAACAAGGCCCAAGTTACATTCATCATTGACTATGATACAATCAGGGAGAATGTGGTCCCTATTTTTGCATGACGGCCGTAAAGGTGGTGGGAGGATTAAATATTTATATTGATCAAGTAGCAATAATTAACTAACATCAATATAACACACGCACACGCACACGCGCACACACGCACGCACGCACGCACGCACGCACGCACGCACGCACACACACACACACACACACACACACACACACACACACACACACACACACACACACACACACTTTCGAGAAAAAAGGAAGATTTTTGTCCCTCAAGAAAGCAAATGATGGCAAACTCAAGAATATAAATAGATAAAAATCATGACCTAATTGATGTTTAGAAATGTTTGCTTGTGTGTGTGTGTGTGTGTGTGTGTGTGTGTGTGTGTGTGTGTGTGTGTACATTGTCGAGGCTCGTATGAGAGCTAACACACAACGCACAACAAGGGGTCAGGAGACAAGAGGGGTGGGAGAGGAAAGGACAAAAAGGTGGGGAACAGAGACATTAGGAGATCTGTCAAAGGGAGAGGGGATGGGGCTGGGAACACAGCGTATCCAAGATGGACACCACAGGCTCTTTCAGGAAGGAAAGCAGGGAATTTGAAGGAGGTGGGGTTGGGGTGGATTAACAAGGGTAGAAAAGATCATGGTTTTGGATGTGGGAAGATAAGAGGTGGTGGTGAACAGCTGTTTTGAAGACCTGGAGGGAAGAATGGGATTGAACATAGTGAGTGAGTTTATTCCAAAGGCAGGAAAAAAGAGGAATGAAAGAGGGAAGGTGAGTAGTGATTCGTGATTTTGGTAGTTTTACCAGAAGGGGGTTGCTGGCAGACCTTCAGCATCCTGCGTAAATATGGGGGGGGGGGAGGGACATATAGCAGACGGGGCAGGGGGGGGGCAAAACTGGAGAGGAGATGGCAAAATACGGAAAGACCACCAACCTGACTGTGGTGAGAGAGTGAGAGGCCCAAAGACTCAGCCTCACCATGGGAGATACCAATAATCCAAAATGCCTTGGTTTCCGCAGAGTGAAGCTGAGAAAGGTGAAAGGCAGGAGCACCAGCCCAGAGCAGAGTGCAGTACTCCTAGGCTGCGGCCGAAAGCTTTGTAGGTGGTCAGGAGCTTAGGTGGGCCGAGGAGGGACTTTGCAAGATGGAGGATTCCCATTCGGAGACTGGCTTTGAAGGCCAGGTTGGAAATGTGGCTTTCCCACGAAAAATTATGGCAGATAGTGAGACCCAGAAGCTTGAATGAAAGGACTTCTTCCAGAGGATTGCTGAGAAAGTTGATGGGGGGGGGGGGGTTCAAAACGGTCCTTTCGGAGAGACATAGTGAGAGTGTGAGATTTGTCAGGATTGAAAGACATGTTCCACGTGTTGGACCAGTTTGTGATTTATCCACATCTGCAGAGAGCGAAGAAGCTGCTGCTCACCTGTCTGAGGGATGACAGATGGTATGGCAGAGGTTGGAGTCATCAGCAGAGATAAAGAGGATTTTTCATAGTCGGAGAGATCATTGATGAAAACCAGAAAAAGAACAGGGCCCAGAACGCTACCTTGAGGAACTCTAGCCTGGACAGGAAGAGGGAATGAGAGAACTCCATTTGGGGCCACACCTTGGCTGCGACAGGAGATGAAGTCTGCGAGCCATGAGTGGAGATGGCTTTGGATACCACAGGAAGAGAGTTTGGTGAGCAGGGTAGGGTGCCAGACTCTGTCAAAAGCACGCAATATGTCTCGGGATATGATCTGATTTTATGTCCAGCATTGAGGATCTCCATCCATTGTTGGGAGAGCAGAAGCAGCATATCCAGAGTAGTGACCTGGTCTGAAACCAAATTGATGATCGGAAATCAAGCCATTGGAGAAGAGGAAGGATTTGATGTCTGAAGTGATGATGGATTCCATAACCTTGCTGATGATTGGGAGAAGGCTGATTGGTCTGCAGTTGCAGGGATCTGTTTTTGCACCTTTTTATGCAGATCTGTCATGTTTGCTGATTTCCAAGCAGATGGCAGATGACCTTGAGCAAATGAGAGGGTGAATAGAACAGAGAGAGGGAGAGCAAGAGCAGAGGAGCAGGTTTTTAGGAAAGATGGGCTGATGTCGTCTGAACCGGTTGCAGAATCTGAGTCGATGTTTGACAGCAAGCTCTCAACTTTGTCAGAAGAAAAGGAGACAGGGTCCAGGGACAGCTGGGTGAGACTGTGTTAGGTCCAACTGAAGTTGGAAAAAAAAGGACGATTGAAGGAAAGTGAACATGCATTGCAAAATGGGGTTTTAATTTTTTTTAGTTTAGAAATGCGACTAAAGACATTTCTTGATGGATGCAATAAAGGCGAATTAAGAGAATGGAGAAAAGAAACGTTGTAACAGTTTGACTTTTTAGACAAAGTATGAATGAAAGGTTGAATTGAGAGCAGTCTGTTGAAATAGAAAAAGAGGTGAATTATGATACAGTAATGAGAACCACACGTGTGAAAGAGGAAGATGAAGCATTATAAGAGACCGTTTTTATTATTGTTATTATTATTATTATTATTATTTGATAAAGGTTGCATTCAGTTAGGTGAAGGAGAGGTTGAAGTAAAATCGTGGAGGTGTATGATGAATTTGGAATGGTAAAGTGAAACCACTCACACAGTGTGAAGCTGATGAATTGATGAAGAGTACCAGGAAGAGGGTGGAGAGAGACACGTGGTTTCGGGAGGTCTATAGCTAGAAAGGACAGAAGGAAATAATTATTTATTGATGGATTTTTGAAGATTAGGTAAGATTAGGGAATGGAAGGTTGTCGGAAGAAATTGTGAAGGTAATGGTGAGAGTGGGTTAAACTTTGCTTGTGAAACTTTGAGCAAATTCGAACAATTTATCCAATGATCATTAAATAGAGTGCTTGACAGCTCAATGCAATGCTGGGAAAAATATTCACACAACAATCATTAACATCTCAGTAAGTTACAAAAGTGAAAACAAACTTTGTTCATGTGACAAAATTACATACATCATTAAGAATACAAAGGCCCTTTGATATTGGCCACCAATAAAAAATGTATTCGGGATGATCCACTTCCCAGCTGGGCTGGCAGGAGAGCCGAGACACAAAGGTATGCGCGTTCACTTCTCGGGTGTCTCGCCTGGGTTTGAATCTAGACCCAGCTATAAACTGTCATCCTGGTATTTCACAGGCAGGGTAATGCATTATTGGGCATGTCCATTGAAAGGACGTTAATCTGTCCAGCATTGGTCATCGGTGGTCATTATAATGATCCCTGAGTGTCTTTGGCAAAGAATAGGTGAGTCATTAATCGCACCCTGAATTGTTTTTTTTAAATTATTTTCTGTCCAAATCACCTTCAGTTTCAGTGGCATATCAGACCTGGCAAGCCAATTCATGAAAGATAGGAAAAAAAATTTTTACGACCAACGATCCCACAAGAAGGTTGGAATAATTAGAGACGTTAATACAGTTAGTTGCAGCAGCAGTAGTATTAGTAGTAGTAGTAGTAGTAGTAGCAGTAGTGAAATACAAAGTTATGATTGAGCAATCAAAGATAAAAAAAAAACAAAACAAAATATTCAGCTTCAAAATATGCAGAGGGTGTACTTCAGTTGCAGAATAATGTCATAAAAAGTAGACAAACAGCAAATATGAAGACCCAGAGAGCATAAAGTACTGCTGCGTTTCAACGGTGAGAGCAATATTTCAATTGTAATGGCAGATGCCCACCTGAGAAATCAGTTGTACAATGTGGCTGCTGCACCCAACTGAATTGCTTGTATGTTGACATTTTCCAAGCAGTGGTGAATGGTTGTGCAATACATTGCTTACAGTCGAGAATGCGAGTTGATGAAGCTTCACCTATTTCTCAAGGTGAATGAAGCTTCATCTTGTCACATCAATGTGGTACTGGTTTGATACCATGTGTAAAAATCTTTTGGACAGGTATGCAGCTATTTCAGGATATAAGGGCTTTGTCGCTTTCATCACTTGTAACCTAGTACCACTCAGATATGTTCCTTCAATGGTAAAAATAG
>NC_140972.1:79189462-79221962 GCF_056783735.1 Eptatretus burgeri | reverse complement strand
TGTTGTTTATATTTTTTTTAGTGAGAAGGGGAAATGGATTGCGCTGAGGGATCAGAAGTAACAATAACTGGGATAAAAAGAGTGAAAATGAGGCAAAAAAAAATGGAGGGAAAAACACAAGGTTCACAGTGGAGTTGGCACTCGTGTGTATGAACACACACACTCACACACACACACACACACACACACACATACACACACACACACACACACACACACACACACACACACACACACACACACACATACACACACACACACACACACACACACACACACACAACACAAGCCACTGAGCTTAGGCTTGGGGGGAAGCTCTGTCACTTCCCAGGGTACTCCGGGTACCAGCGACATCACAACAATGGCACCGCATTTCTCACTGCACTCAGTGGGGCATTTCCTTTGCAGGAATTTTCTCCTCCCCATGGATGTCAACCAATGGGGATTGTCCATGCTCTTAACCTTTTAAATGCTGAACGTCAATCAAGGAAGCAGCAAGTACCTTTTCTAAGTCTTTGGTATAACTCACCAGTGTTTGAACTGCTGACCTCCCAAACTCGGAGTGGACCCTCTGACCATTCATTACACCACTGAGACTGGATTAAAAGTGTGTTGTGATTTATTTAAATAAAACCTCACACAACATGCATAGTTCATTCCCATGGAACTGGAAGAGTAAAGGAGAGAGAAAGGAAAATGAATCCCACCAATAATGGGTGGGAAAAAAAATCATTGCATCACTGTAATAGAAACAAAAGCAACTGTCCACTTTAATTGCAGTAGCCAGTCCACTCACACTACCTCCTTCCGGTGTAGCGTCTTCCTCCTTTCCTTTTAAAACTTTCTTGTCATGTCCTTTTTTGAATCGTTACGTTTTTAAGCACTATGATTGTACATCTTGTTAAATCCCTCACTTTCTTTCTGGACCAACCCACACTTCTCTATTCGTTGCTCTGGTTCCTCTGATGTCAACACATTCCTATTCATGATATGAGCAGATGAAATTGCATGCTAAGGACACTCGAAGAAGAAGCGTGGATATTGATTCCTGTGACTCTTCTCTCTTTTACCCATGACTCAGGTGTGACGGGCCCAAATAGCTTATTTATCATTCTAAAAATCTCCTAAGATTTCTCATGAGATCTGATAGAAATTTGAAGACAAGTCCAGCAGATCTCATGAGAAATCTTCAGTAACTGTTGCAAAGTCTTTACATTTTGCTTTCCTGCAACAACAACTCATCCACTGCAGCTATAGTTGCTGAATGATAGATGCTGGGATTAGTTATCGAAGGATTAATGACAAAAAACAAGCAGTTTCTTTAAATTATGTTGTTTGATGTCCCGTGCACATGGCAATTGATTAAAAGTTTACTGGGAAAAATAATAATTGCAAACATATTGGGGATGTAAATGGAAATGACACAGAAAGGGGTTTTGAACACCAACAAAGAAACTGAATAAAAATGCAATTTCAAGAGAAATGGAAAAAGAAATAACCAACAGTACTGTTTCCTAGCCGGTCTGCCAAGATGGCCCAGATGTCCACACACTTGCCTCGAAGCGCTTTAGACTGGGCTCGAATCTAGGGCCATTTGTAATCTGTCATCCCGGTGTTTCAAAAGCAGGGTGATTCATAAATATGTGTGTCGTCCCTTGGATGGACGTGTACTGAGCGTCACTTCATGTGTGCTGAGCATCCCATAATCTACTGCGTGGTTGGATCATTTGGATGAGGGCATGGTGTGCCATTGATGTAATGCCCTCTGCAGGTTAGGGCAGGAATTTGGAATTTGGCCATGGTGCCGGAAAAAGCTCTCCTACTCTTCACAAAGGACACCATGGGACATTTAATGTCTACAAACGATTGCTGGCCAACGGGATGTATGTTTAACGTCGATCCGAGGGACGGCACCCATATTGATGAAACACACTGCCTGTGAAATACCGGGATGACAGTTTATAGCTGGGTCAGGATTGCGAAACCAGGCTAGACAGCTTCGAGGCAATTGTACTTCTAGGCCATCCTGTCAGCCTGTACCTTTCTTTCCTAAAAACATACCTTTATTTTATGATGGAAGACATATTGTTCAGTCTTCAGATGTACACCAGTGGCATGAAGCCGAAAGCCATCGGCCTTATCAGTGGCGACCAAAATGGCAGACATATGATTATATTTTTTGAGGTTCCATTGTGGATCGAGTCAGACCAACTGTCCAACCAATGGGTGGAAAGAGAGAAACAGACAGAACACAAACTACCAGCTCTGCACCATTTCTACGATTGTTGTCCTGAAAAAGAAGTGTGCAATGGTAATATGGATTTGCAAAAGCTTAAATCAACAATCACCTTCAACAGTTAATCCAATTTTGTATTAACTTTGGGTGAAGTTCATTTTTGAGAATAATTTAAAGGCACTTCATTAGTGCAGATGAACTCATTATTCAAGGACAGATTTTGATATTTACTATTCCAAGAAAACAGTAAGATATTAATAATCGGATTTTTAAAGAAGATGGAATAAGTCAATGTTTATCAATATTTTTTGGTTGGATTAGTGTGCACAGGAATAGAAAAACTGGGAACCATGAACAAAAAAACTGATAGATCTGGAGAGTCCATAGAACACCTTTTGAAAATGTTTTTTTTTTGAAGTGGATGTTTTTGAAAGTGCCAAAAAAGGTGATTTGTGTTCCACATTGTTCAGGTATATAATTCAATTTAAATAAAACAAAGGTTAAAGGTTATAGAAAAAAAAACAAAAAATACTTTTTGTCAGAAATTTATCAGCATTGATGCACTTCATTTTCCACATCCTTATTTAACATGTTAAATTATTTATTCATGCCTGTTGTTTGTGTCCTTTATGACCCCCCACCCCCCCATAAAAACAGCACATTTCCTGTTTGGAATGATTTTCAATTTCTTTGACTGCCAGACAGGCAGAAAGACTAAAAAGATTACCTAACTCATCTCTGTGAATGCGCAATCGTCCCATTTCATAGATTATGCCAATTTCAAAGCCAAAGTACTGCAAAACTGCAGGTTTGTATTCTTGTTCCAATTTGTGTTCTATGTTTAACAAAGAGAATGTTTCACCAAAAATTTGAGAGAATGAAGATTCTGCTGTTTATTCCATATCAGTTGGAAATCATAATTATATGCTTGGTCCTACATCCATCAGTCCATATGCAATGCCTCTTTCCACCCATTGTTTGGAATGCTGGTCTGACTCCTCCCACAATTATAACCTGGAAAAAAAAACATATGGCCGCAACGTTGGTGCCATGCGAATCCAAACACATTTTCGGATCTGTCGTATTATCAATCGCCATGCCCTCCATATAAGTTTTCCCTTCAGTGTAAAACTAACAAAGCAACTGTTAAAAGGATCATCAAATATCAAAAGGATGGAGCCGATAGGTGTCATGGGCCTTATGAAGGCTACAGTAAGTATCGGCCTCAGACTTCATTCCCAAGGTTTCAGGCCTCTGGTGTCAGCCTATGGGCCAGTTCAATTGGAATCTATCTGAGCTATATAACCATGATGCACATAAGCATAGTACAGTGGCCTGCAAAAGTATTCACCCCCCACCAAAGTTTTCACATTTTTATGCTACCTGAGCTTATTTCATGATTCTTTCAACTCAAGCTTAATATATAGAGTCTTCATTTTCTACTCCAAAGTAATAAAGCTAAAAATACAGATAAAATGTGAATGAGTTAAATTAACAGAGAAAATCAGATGATTCCCAGTTGCATAACCCAGGTCGAAAAACCAGTTAAAACCAGTACACATTTTCAACTGGTCTCTATTGGTTCTAATTGGTCTTTAACTGGTCTCTATTGGTTTCAACTGGTACCAGTTAAATTCAGTCAGAATTCCAATTTCCCAGTTGAAAAAACCAGTCGCTCATATTTGTACCAGTTAAAGTCTTACTGGTTCCAGTTGATACCAGTTGCAATGTACTGGTCTCCCAGTTGATACCAGTTACAATGTACTGGTCCCAGTTGATACCAGTCAGTTAAATACAATTGTATTTCAACTGGTAATATATCACTCTATTCCAATTTCCATATTAAAACCAGTAAGAAACCAACTGGCTTTACTGGTACCAGTTGGCTACTGGTTTTCAACTGGTACCAGTTGACCAGTAAGCTACTGGTCTTTACTGGTTTTTTGACCTGGGAAGTGTTAAACCCCTTTGCCTACTTAACCCTAAACCACTTCAGGAGCAAATTATTTGTTTGAAAGGTTATAAAGTAAGTGTAACAGGTTTAACCTGAATGTAATTAGTGGCTTAACTAAAAAAAATTAAGCTCCACCACTTATCCAAGGAGTTTTAAGGTGCACTCACTTAGTCAACCAACAAGGCAAACATGAAGACCAAGGAGCTTTCCAAAGAAGTCAGACATAAAGTGGTGGAGAAGCATCGTTCAGGAGAAGGTTATAAGAAGATTTTAAGGTCACTCATTATCCCTTTGAGTATGGTGAAATCTATCATTAATAAGAGGAAGATGTATCATCCCACTCAGACTCTACCCAGATCAGGCCGCTCATCCAAACTCAGCAGCTGGGTAAGCAGGAAACTGATTTGGGGATGTCAATGTAAATCCAACAATGACTTTGAATGATCTGCAAGGCTCTATGTCCAAGCTGGGGGTCAAAGTTCATCAATCAAGAATATCCTGTTCTCTTCACAAACCATTATGGACAGGTGGCAATAAATAAGCCATTACTGAAAAAGACGCATCTAAAAGCTCATATGAAGTTTGTGAAAAAAACATCTTAATGATACTGCAGGCATGTGGAGAAAGTTTTGTGGTCAGACAAGACAAAAAATGAACTTTTGGATTTAAATTGAAAGTGTTACGTATAGCATAAGCCGAACACCGCACATCACCCAGGTCAAAAAACCAGTAAAGACCAGTAGCTTACTGGTCAACTGGTACCAGTTGAAAACCAGTAGCCAACTGGTACCAGTAAAGCCAGTTGGTTTCTTACTGGTTTTAATATGGAAATTGGAATAGAGTGATATATTACCAGTTGAAATACAATTGTATTTAACTAACTGGTATCAACTGGGACCAGTACATTGTAACTGGTATCAACTGGGACCAGTACATTGTAACTGGTATCAACTGGGAGACCAGTACATTGCAACTGGTATCAACTGGAACCAGTAAGACTTTAACTGGTACAAATATGAGCTACTGGTTTTTTCAACTGGGAAATTGGAATTCTGACTGAATTTAACTGGTACCAGTTGAAACCAATAGAGACCAGTTAAAGACCAATTAGAACCAATAGAGACCAGTTGAAAATGTGTACTGGTTTTAACTGGTTTTTCGACCTGGGCACCCAGTCACCATCCCTACTGTCATGTATGGTGGTGGCAGCATAATGTTATGGGGCTGAATTTCATCAGCAGAGGATGGCAAACTTGTCAGGATAGAAGAGACAATGGACGGTGCAAAGCACACGAGAATCCTTGATGAAAACCTGCTTGAGTCAGCCATGAATATGAAACTGGGAAGGAGATTCACATTTCAACAGGACAATGATCTGAAGCACAAAGCTAAAGCCACACTGGAGGGGCTGAACAAGAAGAAAATTAATGTTCTTGAGTGGCCCAAAGTCCTGACTTGAACCCAATTGACCATTTATGGTGAGACCTGAAATTTGCAGTCCATCCACGATCCCTGTCAAACTTGGCAGAACGAGAGAAATTTTCATGTGAAGAATGGGTAAACATTTCACCATCTCACTGAACAAAGCTGGTAGAGACCTACCCAAAAAGACTCATAGCAGTCATTGCTGCAAAAGTTGCTTCCATCAAATGCTGACTGAAGGGGCTGACTACTTTTTCAACCAGTGAATTTTGATTTGTACATGTTTTTTGCAGGTATTCCTGGCATGTAACCTCCTTCAACCATAACAATGTTACGTCTGATCTCTTCAGTGATGAATATAATAGTCCATTTGGAAAGATTGTTTCTACCTGTCATCATTCATCTTAATGTAGCATTATTGGTAGGGGTGAACACTTTTGCAGGCCACTGTAAATGCTGCTTGAAAGCGGTTTTTGCTTCAAACCCAGGTTATTTAATTTTTTTTTAATTTTTAGAGCAATCAAGGCAGCCTTCTGTTGCCTTATACACTGCCTAAATAACTATGTGGCATTTTTTGCAAGCAAAGATTTTACTATGTAGGTTCCGCAAGTCCTTGGTGTTATTTCTGACAGTCCGTGATTTGCTCTTAAACAAATCGACCAGAGACCATACAACCCATTTTATTACACAGGTCTTTGTCCCAGGATTTCCGGGAATCTCGCGAGATTGTGAAAGAAAACATCCATTATTATTTACTTTTAATGATGTATATATCTGCATCAGGAAGATAACTGGTTTAGGGTCGTTTTTTGGCACAATTAGGCTGCTCATGTGGTCATTTGCAATTCTATGTTTCTTCCACATACGTATCTCACAGGATTGTAAGTCTGGCAGGCGACCGCGATGGGCCTTGACATGATGGAGCCGTGCTGTTGCGGTTTAGATCGCAGTTTCTGTGAAGTCAGTAATGGCATAATAATAAGTTGGATAGTGGAGGGGGAAAAGTTAAATAATGCACTATTTCAGTGAGGTAATGAAGAAATGTGGAATGACCGATGTAAGAATGCCCTTTTGCTTTTATGAGCAGGAAGAGGGAAGGGAATGAGGAGAGGACAGAGAGTTGGGGTTCGGGGAATGAGGAATCACAGACTAAGTCTTGTCCAATTCTCGGGGGGAGGAGGGGGCGGGGGGGGAGAGAGGAAGAGCAAATATGGAATGGAGTTAGGAGGGGGGCTTTGAGACGTTAGAGGGGAGGGCGAGGAGTTGAGGACTTTTGGTGAGGGAGGGGAGGTGGGGTTGGTTGAGGAGTTGTGGTGGTTCAAGGGGGTGGGGGTTAAGGAATTGTGGTGGGGGTGGTGGGGAGGGGGTCTGAAGTCTTGGAGTGGGGAGGGGATTGAAGCCTTTGGGGTGGGAGGAGGAGGTTGAGGACTTGGGTTTTGTGAGGGGGGAAAGGGGAGTTAAGTCACATTTTACATTGCCCAGATGTTCCACAGGGCCCTGCTTCAAAGGTTATAATAGAAATAGGCAAGCATTATTCAATAGGTTAGGGAAAATAATGCAAACAAGCAAAAGCTTTTCAAAACATGGAAGGAAAAGCATGAGTACAGCACAATGAAACAAATATAAGACAAAGTTGTTATAATTTTTTATCACAATTATTTACCTGTTTTTTTTTTTTAATGGAAACCGCAACAGTGACCTTTTTATGTTCATGCTCACTCTGATATTATCTATTCTTGCCTTAACTCTCATTCTCCTACAAGATTGATAAGCAATTCATCATTCGTTAATGCCCTTCCATTCATCACCAGTTCTTCTGAAGGAAGAGTGAGCGAGTAGAGGCAATGTTGGTTCACTGTGGAAACAACCAGGCAGTCGATTGGCGATGCATACATCGGGCAGGCAGATGGCAAGTCTGTCACAGAGCACACCAAGATGAGCTCCAGCTGGACTGTTCATTTAAAAAAGATATGAGGTCTGCCAGCATCATGACTACCCAGCTGTCCCTTCATCAGTACAAACAAGGATTGATCAACAGTCGATTAAGCAAAGAGACAAAGCATTTGTTTATATCATCGATGCACTACCGAATATAGTTACATCTATTTTAACAGACAAAACATACCCTATTGGAAATGTTTTGGAGTGAGGATGGAAAGTATGTATTCCCATTAATTGGTAATTTGCTATATGCTGGATATATGCTTTGTCAAACAGTCTTGCATTAGCTCTTCAGCGATCCTCTAGAATCTCAGATGCAGTATTTGAGGACAGGATGAGGAATCGCAGACTAAGTCATGTCCAATTCTCAATTCTTGTTGCAGTAAATTTCCATTGTCAGCAACAGAGGGGAGAAAGCAATGCACTGAGTATGGTCGTGGTGACAATATGTGGATGCAACAAGCAAAGGGATGCGTGAACAGAAGGAGAGACAAGGAAAGAAGGAAACGTAGCACCTGCGAGTGGAAGGGAAGGGTAAATGAGCGTAGAAAAGGGTAGGGACGTGTTTGATCTGACGTGGTAGTTCACTGAAGCCCTCCAGGGATGAATGGGATTTAACAGATTGAGGAAGGTGGTTCCACAAGGGGGAGAATAGAGGAACCAAGGAGTGGAGGTAAGTAGTAGACTTCAATTTTGGGAACTTTACAAGGATAGGGTTACTCGTTGAATGCTTCCAATCTAGAAGAACTGAAGAGGTAAAGAGTGACGAAAGAGCAATGGAGCAAGATCAAATGGGGAGCCAGTAGATAAAATAGAGTCCACCAACCTGTCTGAAATGAGAGATCAACATGCTCTTTGCTTCTGCTTTTTTGTGCTAGGCACCAATGATGGTGAGAACTTTGAATTCCACATCATCCCAGAGAGACTGATATGAAGCTGGGGCACAATAATCCAAGACATGCAAACGTTGTAAAAAATTTGCTAAAATTTGTATGTATGATTATCTCTTATAATTAACAAGAAAATATATAAATGTATTCCATTTCTCTAAACACGATTCCTTAGATTTTAATTGGCCTGTATTGGACTATTGTAAGTGTCTCCTTCATCAGCCAATGGCATTCTTTAGCATACTTCACAGTTATCCTGTTTTTTTAGTAATTTATGATTTAATGTTGGCAAATATAAAGTTCATTATGAGTTATGTGATTCATAATAATCTTTCTGCCAACAAAATCAATGTTTTCTTTATTGCGCGGATTTGCCAAAATTTGCTATATAATGTGATGTTGTTGACACTTGCACATCAGGGAAGTGCAAATTCCATTCCTCAGCAAGTCAGAGGGCAAATGGCCTGCAATTTTCCAGCATGTGATTTCATGAGATGTCTCTCAGTTAAGTTGTATTAGCACAGAAATTGTGTCATGCATAATCAAGCCTGGATGTTAAAAAAATTTTTTTCATGATAGTTCAGAATGAATTAGACGCAACAAAAAGAGACAAGACAAATAGGTTCCCATGTCTAGCAGGAAGACCCATGAACAATATTCTTTCAAAAATAAAGTATGATGCAATTAATCTTTCTTAACCTTCAATGGGGAAAACAAATAAAGAAATCATTCTCAGGATTAATTTGACAGGTTAATTTGACAGGCTCCGTAACTGGAATTAGTAAAAAGGGTGTGCATCTGATTAGAGTTATTTGCCATCAAATTTGGCCGAGCTTAAACTTGGAAATGAACCAGGAAAGCCCTTCATTAGACCTTGAAAGCGTCCCTTATTTGCTGATTTATGGATGTCCACGACAGACGAAGATGGATGGTTCTGTTACAACCCGGCTGCCTCATCAGTGAAGGCAGGTGTCAAATAAATTGTGCTGCAGGAGGATGGGCATGAGAACATACCTCAGCGGCCTTATCAAACTCCCGGGGCCATGTCGTAATCAATTTATGGTCACACGACCTTATCTGGCAGCTCAATGGCTTGGCTCTGAAAGCAGCATCTTCTGCCTGCTCCACAACTCAAGCCAAGTAAAAGAACAATGGCTGAAAAAGGCCATCGGGAGAAGTGAAATAATAAGATAAGATGAGTTATTAAGATAAGTTAAAGTGAATCATGGTTTATTAGCATAACTAAAAAGTAAATAAATAAAAATCTGGTTGCTATTACTTTTTTCTGGCTTTATTTTCCTGTGTTATTGTTGTAGCTAAGGTGCATGGAAAAGTGATATATGTACAATATTTGGGACAAAGGAAGGTAGGACACATGCATTTACTTTTACATCAATCACAAGGACATTATGAGACAATGTGAAATCGATAAATATGAGCATTTCATCTCAGATAGTCTTGTCTGAAGGAAAATTCACAGATGGGAATGCCAAACTGTCCAACCGGCATGACCTAAATCTACCAGACGTTAAAAAAAGAACAATCTGAAGTAATCAGACAAAACCTTCACTTTACTTTTGTATATTTAATCCATTAAAACTCAGATATAGTAAATCTGGTATGCATTATAAGATTTGTGTTGCTGACTGTTACAAATTGGCCAAAAATATCTGAGGGGTTTCATATTAGGATTCCATAAGAGACACAAGGTCGTTGAGTCTGTGTTGCAATCTGAATGTCACGTTACTCAATATATTGATGAAATGTTAGGCCCTTACCGAATCATTAAATGTCCAATTACAAAAGCACAAAATACGAAGGGGAGGGAGAGAGAGAGAGAGAGAGAGAGAGAGAGAGAGAGAGAGAGAGAGAGAGAGAGAGAGAGAGAGAGAGAGAGAGAGAGAGAGAGAGAGAGAGAGAGAGAGAGAGAGAGAGAGAGTGTGGGGAGAGAGAAGGGGGGAGGGAGAGGGAATGAGAGAGAGGGAGCAAGAGAGAGGGTGGAGAGAGAGGGGAGAGGGGGGGGAGAGTGAGAGGGGAGAGAGAGAGAGGGAGAGAGAGAGAGAGGAGAGAAAAGGAGTGAGGAGAGAGGGGGGAGAGAGAAGGAGCAAGAGAAGGAGCAAGAGAAGGAGCAAGAGAGAGGGTGAAGAGAGAGGGGGAGAGAGAGAGAGTGAGAGAGAGTGAGAGAGAGAGTGAGAGAGAGTGAGAGAGAGTGAGAGAGAGTGAGAGAGAGAGTGAGAGAGAATGAGAGAGAGAGAGGGGAGAGAGAGAGGGAGAGAGAGAGAGAGAGAGAGAGAGAGAGAGAGAGAGAGAGAGAGAGAGAGAGAGAGAGAGAGAGAGAGAGAGAGAGAGAGAGAGAGAGAGAGAGAGAGAGAGAGAGAGAGAGAGAGAGAGAGAGAGAGAGAGAGAGAGAGAGAGAGAGAGAGAGAGAGAGAGAGAGAGAGAGAGAGAGAGAGAGAGAGAGAGAGAGAGAGAGAGAGAGAGAGAGAGAGAGAGAGAGAGAGAGAGAGAGAGAGAGAGAGAGAGAGAGAGAGAGAGAGAGAGAGAGAGAGAGAGAGAGAGAGAGAGAGAGAGAGAGAGAGAGAGAGAGAGAGAGAGAGAGACAGAGACAGAGAAAGATTTTGGGCATAATGTCAGTCCAGATCTCATTGTGATGTTGGCTGACATCACAGTCCCTCCACATAGCTTTTCTAATTTTTGACCTTTTATTATCATGTCTTCAAGACCTCCAGGTGAAAAAAGAAAAAAGAAATCCCCAATTTGGAAATTTGGGGTTGATGAAAAACGATGTAGCTTTGGGGTAGCTATAAACCAGAGAGTTGGTGTCAAAGCCACCCAATGCTCGCCTGTTTATACATTTATCGTTTTTCAAAGACGAGTCTAATAATATTTTTTATAAAGCATTGCAGTGAAGTCTGATCCAAATAATTTCGAGCAATATATGTATTTGTATATTGTAATCAGTAAAAAATAGTGTGGTGGATAAAAACATTAGAAAGGAAAAAACTTTAACGTTGATGTGCTACGAAAAAGTGAAGTTCAAAACAGGTCAAAAATTTAAACTAACATATCTTGCAAAAACTTCGTTTTGGCAAGACAAAAATTTGAAATTATTTTTTAATTTCAACTTCACTACACCAATAGTATACTCCAAAGGAACCTCCATGCCAAATATCAGCATCCTCATACACATATTAAATGAATGGCAAGCTTCTAAATAACTTTCACCAAAAACTTTAACATTGATGTGCTACAAAAAAGTTAAGTTCAAAACAGGTCAAAAATTTAAAACATTTGAAATTATTTTTTAATTTCAACTTCACCACATCAATAATATACCCCAAATGAACCCCCATGCCAAATATCAGCATCCTAGTACACATATTAAATGAATGGCAAGCTTCTAAATAACTTGCACCAAAAACTTTAACATTTTCACGCTCATGCTGACGCTGACGTTGACGCTCACACTGGGGGTATCGCTATAGCTCTGTTCTTCGAACAGGCGAGCTAAAATCGGATTTGTGAGTTTTCTTTAATGCTATGCTTATCATCTAACATGACGTTATTTGAGGCATTTTATCCAGCACTTTATCACATGGTGATTCATTAGCATGTCATTAACATTGTGTGTGTGTGTGTGTGTGTGTGTGTGTGTGTGTGTGTGTGTGTGTGTGTGTGTGTGTGTGTGTGTGTGTGTGTGTATGTGTGTGTGTGTGTTCACCAGGGATGAACTTTCAAATGAAAATACTTTGGAATCTTTAACTTTATACTGAAGTAGAGCACTGAGATTGATCCAGATATCATTGTTTTCTTTCTACTCTGACAAATATCATTGAACATTCTGATGATATCTCTTAAAATAGGCTATTTGTAGCTCTTTTGGTCACTTTGGCTTTTTTTTCCTTTCACCAATTTTCATGGATAAGTATATGATTAAATTTTTTTCTCATATGCCTGTCTCTTATTGCCATCAAGCACTCTCCTTATAATGTGATTAGTATGCTATCTACATGTCTATTTAACACAAACGTGAACAAAAGCTAATCAGCAGAATTAAAAGTGAAAAATTACGGTATTTGAAGTGTTTGGCCAACAGCACTCCAGCAATCAGAGTCTTGTTCTGAAGGGCTCGGTGGCTTTGAACACGCACTAAGCCACGGCTGTATTGAGGAACTGCAGTTGAGTACCGGTGAGCAATCAAAGGTGAGATGAGCATGCAATTACTGCAATGGGATTAATGTCAGATAAAGTAATGCAACAATTAGTGCAAATTTCAGATTTTGGCCTGACTGCTTGGCTCGAGTGAAGCCTGGTTTGTCTGCAACTGTGAAGCTGCGTTATATGCATGTTGCAATATTGCTGATGATTTGTGTGCAGCTTAAGATAATGGAGTGAAAAGGAAACCAAAGACGACGGTAAGTTCTAGAACAAAAGTTTGATCTCATTTATGATGTACGTGTGGAGACCATATTTTCGACCATCACTCCATCCAAATTCTAAAAGCGAGAATGATGAGATCTGATCATTATCAAAATAATTTTAACTTCACATGCTTATATGAAAAAAAGAGGAATACACCATTAAGGAAAAAAAAAGATAAGGAGTAGATTTCCCTTTCATTACTGCAGAGGCAACTATGCACTTGTCTTTATGGTTCCCTGATTGGATGTGACAAACATACAGCATTGTTTCCTGGATTGGTCATTGTGTCAAAAATTCAATAAAACAGGACTTTTCTGATAAAATTCTCCTAACCCTCTCCCTTCTAAAAATAATTATACATTTTACTTTATACGGTTCAACCTGCAGCTCCAAGTTGGCCATAATCGTGCTTAAAAACTGGGTGCAATGGTGTTATACTTCATTTCTCATGCAGGGGCCTAACAGACTTTCATAACAAGGAATTTCACAAGGAACTTCAATATAGGAGGAGGCATTGGGCCCATCCAGCTTGCACAATCTTGCCAATATCAATGTCTTCTGCAAAAAAATCTTCTGCACTTATTCAGTATATACTTTTGATTCTCTTAAACTCTATCAGATCCCCTCACAATTGCCTCCTTTTTATGTAAAAAGTCCTGTCTTCTGTCTTCGTCAAGCTTGCCCCGGAATCAATTTTGTTACTCAATGCTGTCTGTATGTTTGTTTGTCTGTGAACAGGATAGCTCACAAAGTTATCAATGGATTTGGACGATACAAGTCTGAAGACGACGATGGTTCACGAGTGGTATTTGACAATGTATATTGTTTCAGAAGTCAAGGATGAGACAATGTGATAATTTTGACCAAGTTATAAAAATTATCAACATGATGTGGTATGAGTGACAGGTTATGAGCTGAAAAATGTCAAAAACCCGGTTTCGTTCAACAACTTTCAAAATTTGACCTTTGCATAACCTTTAAAGGTCACAAAACAATGTTGTGGATATTAAAATAAGGAAACAGGATACGTGCTATAGCTTATTGGAAACAGGATACGTGCTGCCAGATTCGACAACCCCCTCGGAGAAGATGGATTTTTATGTCAAATTCGCAATTTTCTAAGTTCGTGACCTTGTGACGAAAATGAAAAATCAAGGTCCGTGGGGCTATGCACGTGCCATTGGGCTAACAAAATACTGAAACCCCTGCCAGATTCGACAAACCACTCGAAGAAGATGAATTTTTATGTCAAAATTCGCAATTTTCTAAGTTCGTGACCTTGTGACCTTGGGACGAAAATGAAAAATTGAGCTCCGTGGGGCTATGCAGGTGCCATTGGGCTAACCAAACACCGAAACCCCTGTCAGATTCGACAAACCCCCTCGGAGAAGATGCAAATTGAAATTGGCTACCCCCTAAAAACACAAGTTTTTGGGGCGTGGCTCCACCCATAATGGGCGCACGACGCCCATTCTCAGGAAAACACAACAAGATCATGATATAAACCTCCCACCAAAATTTATTCAGGATTGGATCAAAACCTACGGAGCTATGCTCGGGACAGACAGACAGACAGACAGACAGACACACACGAAAACGCAAATGATGCACTGCAGCTTGATCGTTCCGACATCCTCCCTAAAATCCAGTCCATACAAGTGCCGAAAAGTGTGGGGGCCAGTGCACACCCCTGACGAACTTTAGTAACAACTGGAAATAAGTCAGAGATGGTACCACCACACTTCACAGCACTCTCAGTACCAGAAAAGAGTTCAGACATCAGATCGATCAGTTTTGGTGGCACCCCACGAAGACCAAGAATCCTCCAGAGGACATCCCGATTCACTGAATCGAACGCTTTACAGAGATCAAAATAGGCTGCAAGCAGCCCCTGCCGAAACTCTCATCTGCGTTCGGTGAGGATACGAAGAGCAAGGATACGGTAAATCGTTGACCTCTTTGGTGTAAAGCCTGACTGCTCTGGACACTGGTGCTCAAGCAGATGGTGGCGAACCCTATCAGGAATTATCCGAGCAAAGACCTTGCCTGGCACTGAGAGCACCGCCACCCTCGGTAGTTGTTGCAGTCTTGGTGATCACCCTTCCCTTTCCAGAGAGGGACAACAAGGCCCCTCTTCCAATCAGTTGGGATGATGCCTGTGTTCCAGGCAGAGCACAAAACTGCATGCAACGACACGAGTGCAGCATTTCCACCAGCCTTGAGAAGTTCGGCATGGATGCCACAGATTCCTGGAGCTTTACCCCGTTTCAACCGGTTCACCGCAGCCTGTGTTTCCACAAGGGAAGGTGGACCACAGTTTATTGGAGGGTCAGCAACAGGGATTGTAACACCCTTGACGTCCAACTCGACAGCTGGGGGATCAGCCTGGTACAACCGCTCAAAGTAACTGGCCCAGCGGGCCTTCACTTCAGACTCCTCTGTCAAGAGCCTACCACTCTCTGCTCTAACTGCAGTGCTCCGAGGGATGGGCTTGGATGAACGCAATGCGCGAATTCCCCTGTAAGCGGGACAAGAATCACCTGTCCACAGGTGATGCTCTACCCCCTCACAGATTCCTCGCACATAGGCCTCCTTGTCCACCCTTAGTGCACGTACAGTTTTACGCCTCAGCTCCCTGAACAGCTCAGCTCTGCCATTCAGCCTGGCCCTGCGACTCTGGTCAATGGTATCCAGTGTCCCTTGAGAGACAAAATTCTTCTTTGCCCTGCGGTGAGTTCCAAGACATCCACCGGCAACATCAAGGACGGTGGTCTTGAAGGCACTCCACAACTCTTCAGGACTCCCCAAAGCACCCAGACTCCCCAAATATCCACTCAGCCTGTTCGCAAACTCCTCAGCTACTCTCTCATCCTTGAGCTTGCCAACATCCAGCCTAGGCTGGGATGGTACCATTCTCCAGGATTAAAGGTGCAGCTTTAGAGTTGCTACAACAAGCCGGTGGTCAGTATTGAGGAACTGAGCACTCCGGTAGACCCTGCAGTTCTGGATCATCTCCAGCGACCGTCAACGAGGACATGGTCAATCTCCTTTGCCACACCGCCAGAGTTGGAATACCAAGTCCAGCGATGAGCTTGTTGGCGCTGAAACCATGAACCAGCCACCCAAAGTCCATGACTTCTTGCAAAGTCAAGGAACTTAGTGCTATTCTGATTCACAGTTCCTGACCCATGGGGACCAACACATGTCTCATAACTATCCCTATCAGGTCCAGTCGATGCATTGAAATCCCCCAAGACTAGAAGTGTATCTCATCTGGGGCACTGATCAACCACAGACTCGAGCGTGGCGTAGAATGTGTCCTTCACGGTGAGGTTACTCGCCTCAGTCGGAGCATAGACAGAGACCAGGGAAATGACACCTAAGGAGTGACGAATCCTTAGTCTCATAATACGCTCGTGACCGGTGTTACTTCAATTATCATTGGGGTCAGCTTATTGGGCACAGCAACAGCAACTCCTTGGGCATGGTAACCATTAGAGTGACCAGACCAGTAGTAGGTGTAACCACCCACCATTATCTCGCCGCAATCCAGTCTCCGAACCTCAGAGAGAGCTGCAATACTGATGTCCAAACGCTTGAGTTCAGATAATAACAGAGACAGGTGATCATCCTCTCTTAGGGATAGGACATTCCAAGCACCCACCCGAAGGGACCGCCTCAGGTTAACCCAAGGAGACCGCCGTCTGGTGGATGACACCTCAGCACCACTCCGACACACTCTGCCGCAATCTGACCCAGGGATGTTACCCCGTGGTTTCCCTCCTATCATCAAAGATTGGGGGTCCCGAAGGCTTTGCCCCAATCCCGTCATACGGAGAGCTGCCCTGCGAAAGGAAGCTACACAGGAGGTACTCCCACGGAGTGGGTTTTCAGATTTTTTTGCGTTTTTGTGTTTTGCGGAATGAAGAGTTTTACGGTGGCTGGAGTGCAAATACTGCCACCAACCTCCTAGTAAAAAAGTAACCCAACTGCAGGAGGACGTCCGCAGACACAGTTGGGCACTAGATATGGATGGCCGTTGGCTCACAAGGAACTCCTCCCCCCTTTGACAGGTTTTGTTTTTAATCCTGCTGGGTGTCCATATCCAAACACCCTCCTCACCAGAAAACCTGGTGGGGGAGACGGTTTAGTCGCCGAATGTAGTGGTCACTTATTTTTTCGTGAAAATTTTTTTTGTGAACCAATTAGGTGGACAGGTTGAGTGTGTGACAAGGAAAAATTGATTAGATTTTGGTGAGGATCAGGATCCGGATCCGGACACGAGGAATTTTCAGTGATTCATCACTATTGAGAGATAAGGTCAAAAACGAAAAATAGCACGACATCTCAAAAAGTTGTGGATGGAATCGTACAAAACCTAGTGTACAGGGTGTGTGTGTGTGTGTGTGTGTGTGTGTGTGTGTGTGTGTGTGTGTGTGTGTGTGTGTGTGTGTGTGTGTGTGTGTGTGTGTGTGTGTGTGTGTCCGGGAAGAATTGAATCGATTTTGGTGAAGATCAGGATCCGAGAATTTTAAAATTTCAAAAGTGATTTTTCACCATTGAGAGCTGATGCCAGAAATGATATACAGCACGATATTTCAAACTTCAAACAGTTGTGGATGAGTTATGACAAAACTAGGTGGATGACTTGGTTACATGAGAACAAGTAGATTACATTTTGGTTCAAGTCTGGATCCAGATCCGGCCTATCAGTGGGATACAAAACGTAAACTGTTCAGCTTAGTGGAGGTTTGTGCTCTTCATGGGTGCCTTTCTAGTTATTATTCTTAACTCGTTCTCGCACCTTACACTTCCATATGTACTTTGCCCAATCTAAGAAAGTATCTGTTCTTTGCTGAATCTAATCATTGTTGACCTAACCTCAAAGCATCTGTCATCTGCAAATTTGTAAAACCAACTCTCAACCCCACTGTCCAAATCATTGATGTAAATTATGAATTATAAGTCCTCGTGAAAAAAAAGAATCTCCACAATCACTGTATGTTGTTAGATAAATTATTTAGTTTGAACGGGGTTTGTACACCAAATGAGGCTTTCGTTAGAATGACAAATTCATTAAAACAACTTTTCCTTATAACAGGACGTGACTGTATTTGCATCGCTTGCGTTTCACAGATAATCAGGGGTCACCAATGGCAAGGCATTCCTATGCCCATAAGAAGCATTCAAGTTTGTGAGAATGCGAGCAATTTTAATCTCTATATCAACAATAATTGCAGAAATTAAATGATGCATAATTCACCGATTAGTATGCTAATAAAAAGCAGTTATCACATCACTCAAATCACATTACACTCGTGGATTCATTCTTAAGTGAGGAGCAAACCTGGGATGAAAATATGAATGTGCTATATGGTGTGAAAAGGATGCGCATGGACAAAAAGCTCAAAAGCTTTGTACACATATGCTTCCGTTAAAGCAAACTGTGTAAAGATAAGAAATTGATCAACCACCAGGAATATACTTGTCAATGCTGAAAAGTTTCACACCCTCTCCCTGTCTTGGATAAGGCAAGGATTGTTTGGCTCACCCTCAAATTTACTTATGTGGTCAACATGTGGTGGACAATGGCATATGTCTAAGACTGGGCTAGGGCGAAGTTTCGAAATTGAGGAAATGGTTAATTTACACTCTTTTGTCATGAGGGTTTCTCCTGTTAAGTTATACAGCAACCACAAAACACACAAGCTACGCATGAAATGCAGCCACGCTGAAGAGGAAATGTCTGCCCCAGCATGTGACCAAATTACTTCACCTTTCAGGTGCATGCACATGTCGACAACTGATTCTCACCAATATTCACTGCTCACTGAAAATGGAAATCCACATCCAGTCTTAGTACATTTTGACCTGGTTCCTTTGTTTATGAGTTAGAGTGGATAAGTTATCATCATAAAGAAAGATATCATTGTGTACATTTTTTCTGTAAAGCTAAAGATAAATCATATAATTACTGCATACATATCAAGCACGGAGTGTTCAACAAACACACACAGACACACACTTCCACACATGCAGACACCAATGACATGCATATTTTGTACCAATTACATCTACAAACTGGCCTCCAGGTCCTGACAGCATATCAAAAATATTTGTTTAGCCAAGTCCTTTCTTGGCCATTCTCAGTAGGTAATGACATAAAAGGCGCTCAAGACAATGCCATTGTGAACTGCTCTTTATGATGAGTCGTGATGAAGAATATACTGTATGGGTGGTTGGATACTTCAGTTTGTGGCATGCTTACCATTTAGCTGTTTCGTATGGTATCAATCCTTGAATGGATGGGGCTTAACTGAACACTGTCATTCTGATGGATTACTGGCAGGAGGTGCTGCATCTTGGATGACATCATTGTTTGGATGTGAGACTTAGAGCTATTTGTCCTCTCTTTATATAGATTGTGGATGTTAAAAAGATCCCATGGTGTTTCTCAAAAAGAGAAGGTTAATTTGTGCAAGTTCCCTGGCTAAATTCCCTACTTGTTGATCTTAAAAAGATGTTATAGACAAGAAACCCTCTGAGTGTGATACCAGCAAGGCATTTTGCAGAATGGAAGACATTTACTGCAGGGATACCATGACACATCCTATACTTTTAATGGCCAACGGAGCTTCCTAGCATAGAGCCACTGCATGTAGTCTGGCGCTGCTCATGTATTGTCGAGAGTTAAGATCTCTGGAAGACCCAAAACACCCCGATGGACCACCAGTGGAGGGTTATACGCATCACTTTGAGGAAGGCAGGAACGGGTCCATGCCTATGCATGGCGCCAACTCCATCGGGTGGGCGTGCAAATGAAGTGCAGGTGCGATCACCAGAGCAAGGCGAGTAAGTATGCTCCGGGTCAAGAATCTGGTTCCTCAGCCCCCGGCGGAAGAAGGGCCTATTCGCAAAGCTTACTTCACCTTGGCACAGTCCGGGGGTCGTCTTGTCGCAAATTTGTGATATGGACTGTATTATAGACTGAACAGGGTTGAAATTTTGAACACCACACTAATTTATCAACGCAAGATATATATATATATATATATATATATATATATATATATATATATATATATATATATATATATATATATATATATATATGACATATCAAGGGCACATAAAATAGCAAAAATTAGTTAAAAGGTATAAAGGGATGATGGGGAAAGCATAAGTTAGTTAGAGGGATTATAATAGGCAGGCCATGACACCATCGTCTCTCTCGTGGATGGGGTATGAATATGTGTGTGAAAAGTATAGGGGGTGGGTGGGGTGCCACAGGAAATCCACCACGAAGGCCCCGTCCTATAAATTGGGCTTCATTTTCAGGCAGAGATATGGTATCCAGCCAATCACTGGTGGTGAGGGTCAGACCGCCCTTGTGGCCTCTGCACCAATGACAGTCCAGGGCCGCGAGAAGTGGTGGGGGAGGGTGGTGAAGGAATAAAGGGAGAGACATGGGGAAGGAAGAGACATTCTTTTCAACTTTTGTACTTTCATTCTTTGACATTATTTATGACTTGGGGACACTGAGACCTTTTGATACACTGAGACTTTCATTACACACTTATTCCTCTTTCCTTCTCTTTCTACAGCTTGCTCGCTTCGCTATGCTCACCTCTTTCACACTGTTCATCCTTGTCGTACTTTCAATTCTCTTCACTTCACCATGTGCAGCTCTCCATACTAAGTCCTGTGCACCATCGCCTCACGTCCGTTGCCCACCTCACCACCTAGCCATGTCGGAGCTGTCCACCTCACCATGCCTGACCAGCAGTGTTCCTGCCAAAGCTCTGCAGTCCAACGCATCCAGCCAGATACCAACGGGTATCCCAGATCAGGGGAGCAAATGGAGCAGAGAGGAGAATATGGTAGGAAGCGTGAGCAGAATGAGATATGGACCATCAGGCCAGAGCATTGGGTTGTGGCAAGGTGTGTCAGGGCTCACAGATGACCACTCACTACTTCTTTCTTACCTCTTCTTCTACGTCTTCATCCCTCTCCAATCTCTCACTTCTTTGGGTGTGTCTTGACACCAATTAGTTACAGTGGCAAGTTATGGATTAAGGCATCCGATGGCAGGAATAATGCATAGGGGACAAGGGGAAATGTAGATATGCTGTTGTATTTGTATATAATTATCACCATTTCCTGTGCTTGCTTTCCCACCATTCCTTGAATAATTCTCAATGCTGTATTTTCCCGCCATTTCTTTCCATGCTTGCTGATTAAACCTGATGTGGTATGAAGAACTGTCTTGACTTATCCTGTTCAAGTTTGGATCGAGATAGCACTCCTGAGGATAATTAGCCCAAGTGGTTGAATGGCCTCTGATAGACGATGGGTGTGGTGCATAACGTTAGTTTGCTCGGCCAATTGTCAGGTGTTGTGCGACTGCCGGCACGGTTCCCCATCTACTTCAATCATCTTACAGGTATGGTAAAGTGAGTGTTGTTGTTAAAGTGAGTCCACATCCGTGGACTTATTATACACCCGTCGGCATTTCAGAGTTATCTGGGCGACGTCCATCACAATATTAATCTGTGAGAGGTGTAGTATTTATTTGTGAGAGGGAAACAGTGGCCTGCAAAAGTATTCACCCCCTCCAAAGTTTTCACATTTTCATGTCAGCTGATCATATTTCATGATGCTTTCAAATCAAACTTAACATATAGAGAAAGTGATAAAGCTAAAAACATGAACATAAAATGTGAATAAATTAGATTAAGAGAGAACATTAGATTATCAGTTGCCCTTTTCCTAATTAGTATTGAAGCCCTTTGCCTAATTAAAAAGGTTATCTGCATGGCTTAATTAAATCAACAAAACATTACTCTACAATCACTTTTGTCAGTTATCACTGTTCTCATCATATCACCTGCAGAAACACTGAGGATGTCTGCACATCAACCTCGCATATGACACAGTACTTTCTCTCTGAAACAAAGTCAATGAAAGCACCTTTAGCTTGTGAAAGGTCCTCATTAGTGTCATCGAGGACATTTAATGACTGCAGGAATGTAGGACCCTGAAAGAATTACAGTCTTTTCCACTGTTCTTCCCTCTACACTGTATTACCGGACCGAATAAACCATAACAGGTGCAGGCATACAGGTCAGACCATTTCTCACTGAAGACCCATGGTAAAACAGAGCAAGAAAACTGCAGTTATGTTGATCAACACATTGGAGAAACTGTTTCTCTTCAATAAATCTGTGATCTAACTGCCATGGAGTTGAGGGAAGCATTTTCACAACTTAAAAGCAAGACTTGGAAAGCGGATACCTTATTGTCCACACATGGAGTAATTATATGCAATTTTCATGAAGCACTCCTTGTATAATAAATGAACCAAGATATGTGGGATGGTTTTTTTCCAGAGAATATCACATGTGGGCTAAAAGTAGTCAACAACGAGCGCGAAGTCGATGGTGTGCCATTATAAATCCCCACGCTACCTACCAAAAGCAAAGTTGATAGATGTCAAAAATTTCCACCAGGAATAACCCAAAAACAAATTTTGAGTTAAAAAGTATTCTGTTTTGACACCTGTGACCTTAAATCCCCATATCATGGGGCATGAATCCCCACATCCTGGATCAAATCCAAAAAATCGTCGAATTTTTCATGCATCCCCAAATGTTGAATGCAGATTCAAAAATTTATTTTAAAATGCTTTAAAATGTTCCGGAAATTGCATTTTTTGGTATTTGACCTTTTGACCCCGCCAAAGGGGCGGAGCCAAAAATGAAACTGCTCACGCACCTTCTTGCCATTTGGTGGTCATGACTACTAAGTTTGGTGAATCACTGCACAACCGTTTAGGAGATAGCGTGACGGACAGACAGACAGACCGAGTGGGGAATAATAATAGATACCCACACGTGTTTTAAGTTGGTGTCAAGAGCATAATCCCGATGAGCAATCAATAGAATTGGGTGATTTCTCTGGTAAACCCAGACCTTGAGTCAGGTCTCAGGGATGTCGTGTCAAGTCGAGTCCCGAGTCTTATGAGTGGCGTCTCGAGTCACATAATTTTTAGCCTCTTCCGCACCAACCGGACAAGGATGTCACCTTGTCTTGCAGGTTTTCACCCATTCCAGACTGGTTGTTTTCCCCTGATTATTTACTTTACCTCTATATATTAATTTAACCCCCATTATGAAGAGACATTATTTGATGTGTACAGATACATTTCCAAATAGAAGGGTACTCGGTAGAGTGCATACCTCCATCACACAATGCCTGATCCAGTAGAACATATCGGCCAAATACATTTTTGATATATTGTTTTTGGCCCTATGTCTCAATGGTAAAGAATCACTTTGCAAATTAAAAAAAAATCTCGTATCCTGATGTGGATTAGGATCTTCCGCAAAATCAAATCCATTTGCCCTTGTTAGACACCCAACATGTCTAGCGATTTCCATCTGAATCTGTCCACAACTTTTTGAGATAAGCTACATATCGTTTTTAGAAATATCTCTCAATGGTGAAGAATCATCGACAAGATTCTAGTATCTGGATCCGTATCCGGATCTTCACTAAAATCTCATCAATTCATCCTCGTCACACACCCAATATACCCACAAATTTCATCTGAAACCGTCCACAACTTTTTGAGATATCCTGCACACAAACAAACAAACAACCAAGAAGGCATCATGTGGTAGCCTGAAAGCATCATTTTCAATTTTCGTCATAACAAACATACAGACAGACTGGGGTGAAAACATAACCTCCTTCCACCTTCGTTGTTGGAGGTAATAACGTGATTGAGACACACATTATAGGACTCATGTTTAAAGGTACTCGTCTTGGGTACTGTCAAGTATTTAGCCTACCGAGTCGAGTTGCGAGTCACAAAAAATACCACTTGATTGAGAGTGATTTGAATCCTACTAGTAGGGGACCCAGACTGCCATAGCATGCAAATAAGGGTTGGAGGTCACACTTCTTGCTATACTTTGTTTACATGTGTTTTTCGGTAGGTATGTCCATTCCTCATAAGGTTTCAGAGGTCTGCTCATCAGACACTCTTGCGAACAATTTCTGTGGGTGGAAGTTTGAAGATACGAGATCACCTAAATGAGCCAAATAATTAGGGGTTGGGGAAACTGAAATGAGATTTTTATGCATTTATTGTGTTGCAATACATGCATATTAGGTATCATTGGAAAGAGCTAGGGTCACGCTAAAAAAAAAATGTATTTTTTATTTTGATGACGTCATCAATGATGTCACTCGAGGCCAAAAGGCACGTATTTTTGCCAGAAGTCAAAATATGGGAAATCGTGATATAATATGTAGTGTTCTCGCCAAAACAAAAGAGAGTGAAAAACATAAACACGATGAATATAAGACTACATGTACACTAAGTTTTTGGTATTAAGAAAAGTTACATAAGTACAATAGTTTTCATATTAACTCATTCTGACAAAAGTGCAAAATCAGCAAAAATGGCTAAAAATGTGGATTTTATGAAATAGACGAGAGACTCCATTTTTTACAGTAACATCTTTAATAACATCAAATATTAGTACAATAAGGCTTTATATGCATTTAATATAAGATTTAACCCTTTCATGGCTAAAATTAACCCTTTTTATTAACCTTCGCCATCGAAGATCAGAGGTTACCGTTTTCACCCTTTTCTGTTTGTTTGTTTGTGAACAGTATTACGGAAAAACTCCTCGACGGATTTCGACGAAACTTGGTGGGGGGATTAGGTATGGTCCAAGGATCATGCCATTAGATTTTGGACTTCGTCCAAAATCCAATATGGCCGCTATTGCGGCCATTTTGAAAAAATATTTGAATTTTTTTTTGCATTTCTACATGTTTTAAGTGGTTTCTAACCCCCCCCCCCACCAAAAAAAAAATTGTTAGAGAAAAAAAAAATTTTGCAACTTTTTTTTTAAACAAAATTTCGATTTTTTTTTTGCATTTCTACATGTTATAAGTGATTTCCAACAAAAAACATGCCAAAATTATAATTGCGGCTGATTTTGGAACTTCAGGTGGATATACCCACATAAAATCAATTTCTGTCTCAAGGAATCGAGTTATGACGAATGAATTGAGTATGTAAAAGTTAAAAGTAAAAGGGAAAGTTGCAAACTATAACTCTGTGAGTACTGTTGACGTCAAATTGAATAAATAGGATATCAGGTTCACTTGAGTGACCCAGCAGTATTGGCGGCGGAGGTTTTGCACTCTACCGAGTGCTCCCCCTCTCGTTGTTTGGGTAATGGTTCAGTGTGTTATGTAATTCAGTCGTCAAAACTTCACATTCAATTCAATTTATTGGTCCTATAGGAACCAATGACCAAATGTCAGTGACACTGAGTTCCAATCTGCTCATCATAGTAGTTCTGATTGAAATATTCATATCAAATAGTCCTCATTCTCCGAGGCTATATCGCAATTCTGTGGATCTCCGCAGCACTTGCAGGCAATGGTACATTTCAAGCCGGCCATTCTACATAAACAGCGTCCTTTGCATTTACCTTTCTTGCAGTTACAATGGGTTTGAACTATTCCAGGTTTTGAGGGTTTCGTCATCCGTGTGGCAAGCAAGCAGCCATTCTTTTTGGATCTCCCAAACTTACAAGGGTCAGGAAGCTCTGGGTCTGGCTGTGATGCACGTTTGCATATCTTCCATTTTAAATCTGTTTGTGTCATCTGGGACTAGTTTGAGTCCAAGCAAGAAACGACTTTTATGTCGATCAGGAAGGGTGATCCAACTTCTTCTAGGTTGAACAGGCTCCGTGTCTTCAAGGGTCACTGAACGGGATTTTTTGTAGCGGTATGCACTTAGTGCTTGATTGTTTTTGTCTGGTGGCGTCATTGGGATATTGGTAGATTATATGTGTGGTCCCATGAGTAGTTGTTCCATCAACGGTGTTCTCATGAAAGTCAAGATTATCAATGGCAAAGTGGGTGAAAATATCTTTTGCAATGTTTCCAGGAATGAAATAGCCTTGCTTTTCCATGTGATCATTAGCTTCATTTGCCATGGTGGATATATATCTCTGCGCATCGTTATAACTGATGCAGTTACCAAATCTATTTAGTAGGGTTACCGTGTCCTTACTTCGAGTCTGCTCTATGATGTGCACAGCAGTGCCAACATGTTTGGGAGTTGCTATTTTAGCAATGGCAGCACATATATCCTGTGAAAGGTCGAGCACTTGTTCATGCTGTTTTGCCTCAAGCACAACACGGCCATCAGGACCAAGACCACTGTCTGCATCAGTCAACATCCAAGCAATGTGGTTGTACAAGTCATTCGGGACACACTTCAGTGCATATTCATATGATATATCCATGTTTACTTCTGCAGCATTTACTTGCTTCAATCTCTTCCTTTCTTCACTAGCTATTGATTTAAGCTGTTTGCGAATGGCCATTGCAGTATGAAATGACTCAGAAGGTGATGTATGGGACTGTTGAGGTTCAGTGGCAGTTTTGTCAGTGTCAAGATCCTCCTCAATGTATTCTGATTCTTCCAGGTGATCTTTCAGTTTCTAAACCTCTGTGAGGACTGTTCCCAAAGCTAACTTGGAGGAACATAAGAGATTCGAAGTACCGACCTGGGGAACAATCATAATTTGCTCACCATAGTGGTTCTGAAATTGTTTTACAAGCGTATCACTACGATATGACATGGCATGTTCCACATGCTTCTCATCTAACGACCTACGAAGCATATCACGCAATTGCGAAACAAAATTAATACAACAATCACTGAGCAGTTTTGCTTCAACAGTAGAAATAAGCCACTGAAACCCATTTTCATAGACACTCAAAGTGTCAGTAGTGTTGATATCTGTGGGGCGTTTGTTCATAAAACTATTCAAACACAACCTATGATACCTAAAGTCATTTGCAATCATGTCCGCACAGCCTACGTCACAACCTTGAATCAAATGAAGCATTCGTTCATCATTGAGTTCATTCGCTTTATTCCAAATTGATAACTGTCTATCCTTTGTGACAACCAAAATCAATTTGCGATCTCCTTTTTTGCCTCTCACTTTACCACGCACAAAACAGTTCATTTTGAAATCTAACTTTGTGTCAAATTTCTATCAAGTAGATGTGCAGATGGGTTCTTCATCCACATTTGCAATATTTGTTTCGACCTTAAGCTGTTTTTTATCAACCGTTTTGTTATTATTGTATGTACTTCGACATGAAATGTGAATCTTAGGAAGTTTCTTGAGAAATATGTCCTTACTGCTGACATCATCTAGGAGACGGCGAGCAACCTTGTCCATTCGATGGGATAAAGCGTACAGTAATGAGGGATAACCATTCTCTGTGACATTTTGAAGAGTACACGATGTCTTCTTTTGACAAATTATACAGGAATTATAATCTGTCCCATCACTTGGCGACTTCCTTTTCTCACCAATTTGAATAGCCCCTTCCTCCATTGTGTCGCTGGGATGTACCAAAGGTACATATACCTGAAGATGTGTGAAATGTAGTAGTTAAGAATCAATAAACAACTATTGAAAAACTATGTATTGGAGGGCAAAAATAATAAATGTTCAGTGCTTAATTCAACAAACAAGTGATCATTGGCCTCACGGGCCACCATACCATCGAGTTACAGATCAAATGAGATTATAATTTAGATACTACAACATGTACTAGGTCTGTAAGGACGTTAGTGAGATCAAAAGATGAATGACCTATACAGCTGCTGGCTCTCCTGCCTGTACATCACTGTAGCTATTCCTGACATCATCCATGTCACATGCACGGGTATGTGTCCCTACATGCAGGCCTACATTTTTTTCAGGCACCTTTTCAAAAGCTGTGCTATTTATGACTTGAATTAAGTTCATTCATATTCTTCTTCAAAACTACTTACCTCATGGTTGATATTAATTTCTTCCTGCCATTATATGGTTCTGAATAATGGACTAAAGTGGGATTGAAAATTTTCTGAAATCAACACATGATGCCAAGGAGAGATGAATAGCAATTTACCTCCAATTACTGAAGAGTGCTTTGTTTAAAAAAAATATGGTGGCCTGTTCAAGGGTACTGTTTTTTTATATTTGCAACTCCAACAATACAAGAAGGCTTAGCTGTAACATTATGATTAATAAATGTAGGCCTATACTCTTATACTTGTGGCCTTTCAATGTATTTAGTTCCAGCATCACTCAGCTCCAGTTCAGGAAAGAGAGTATGCTTTATTGAAATGTCTGAAACTGGCAAAGGGTTAATGAAGGAATGGGTTAATATACACTTCTGGTGAACAAACATTCATTCTGATATCCATTTGTGACGATGCAAATGCTTCACAAGCTTCAAAATAAAACATAATTGTATTTTTCAGAAAAAGCTGAAATTTGACTTTTTTTGCATATTTTGCATATCAGACTCGAGGGGTTAATTTGAAAACTATAATACTTATGCAATTTTTCATAATATAAAAAACATTGGGTATAAGTTGGCTTATATGAATAGCATTTGTGGTACCCAGACTCTCTTAGTTTGGTCACAGCACCATATTTAATATCACTAATATCCAGATTTTAACTTGCATCCAAAATCTATGACCTTTTGACCCCCAGTGACATAATCGCTGATGTCATCAAAATTTTATTAATGCCAAATTGTAGTGTGGGCCAACCCCTTCTCAATGATACCTAATATGCATGACTTTCATCACAATTACTTCAAAAAAAACCCAATTTAGTTTCCCCTACCCCTAATTATTTGGCTCATTTAGGTGATCTCATATCTTCAAACTTCCACCCACAGAAATTGTTCGCAAGAGTGTCTGATGAGCAGACCTCTGAAACCTTATGGGGAATGGACATACCAACCTAAAAATATATAGAAACAAAGTATAGCAAGCTGTGTGACCTCCTTCAAATGTTTAGGGCTCTGGGTCCCCTACTATACAGACCTGAGTAAATTATATTCCATTTCCATATGTAATCTAAACAATGGCATAAATGTACACTTTGCTAGATTGTACACTGCATACACTGTGGGAGCTATTGCCTTTGAGCTGTCTTATCTGAGCCGATTATAACCTGTCTAATTGGTGTTTCGCACACAGTGTTGCATCACAAAGTACACTGCATCACAAATGTTAAAATGGATGTCCCATCTACTAACATTACTTGGTAGATGTCCCATGGTGGTGTCTTTTGTGAAGAGGAAGCGAGTTATCGCCGGCACCGCAAAGAAATTAGGAATTTCTGGAACCTTCGTTCGAGAATCAGGCCTGGCCAGCCAGTTTGTGAAAGATAAGCCAGAAACTTTCCCTGGCCGACCACACAAGGTGTTATGAATAATTGGGGCTTAAGTTAAAGTAGTAGTAGTCGTAGTAGTAGAAGTAGTGGTGGTGGTGGTAGTAGTAGTAGTAGTCGTAGTAGTGGTAGTAGTAGACATGATGTGAGATACCTGGAAGGACAAAATATCTAATTCCTTCTTCTTTCGGCCAACATTATGAATCTCACTGGAGAGTTTGAAGACAAAACAAGATAAATAATTACAAAAATCCTTTGTTGTCTTTAACACGAGACTTTTCTGTTGAATGATTTATCAAAAGCTGACACTTTTGAGTAAGTTATTGATGCAAAGCCATCAATAACTGACATCACACTCAATGATACAAGTTTTGTAGAATTTACATTATCTCCCAAACCCTTTGTCATTAACAAGGTTGAGAATTTAGTCACAGTATACATTTTTTGGATATTCAAGTGAAGTTGCCCTTTCTGTGATGCAATAAGAAAGACAAGGCTCCATATAATATGCGAGGTGCAGAGCAAGGGCCAAAATTACAAATGATAACGACAAGAAAAAGAGCAATCAGAGACTGCAGACCATCACCAGGACTGCTTTTGTGTGGTGTATTTTGTGTGGCGTTTGTGTCCTGGTGTGTTACGTTAGTAATAAGAGACATAATTAGAACTGCCACTTCATAACTGCTGGCAGTGATGACCAGGTACCAAGACATCCTGCTTTAATGCAACCCCGCTTTGATCGGACACCTGACCCTGACCCATGACATTTTAAAAATTATTATTCATTATTCAATTGAATTTAGAATGGGATTAAAATACAGTCAAAGCTCGTTACTATGCCACCTCGCTTCTATGCCACTCTCGCTATTATACCACTTTTGCTTGGTCCCGACAAAATTCAATACAAAATAAATTTACTATGCCACCCCCTACTCTCGCTACCATGCCACTACTGTGTGACTGTTAAAAGGCACGAGTCGTGAAAAAGTCTGTATTGCGCAGTGCTCGATTATCACACTCACGTCCAAAGGCGAAGCGACGAACTACAGTCCAGCTGCGCACAACATAACAATACGTACGCGCATAGTCAGACTGTTTCAAAACACGCGATTCTTCTCCCCGATGCCAGCCACAACAAGCCAATCACAACACGCACAACGAGACACAAAAAAGCGCAAGCACGCACACAGACACTCAGGCACACGTACAACAGTGACATCATTTTTTTTCAAATTCAGCCCATAATGTCAGCTCAGAAATGCAAGCGAACCGACTTTACGCTGAAGGAGAAGAAGGAGATCATCGATGCCGCGAAGAAGGAGCCGAATCAGTCCAAGTTGGCCAGGGAGATTAGCAAGAAATGGGGCGTCGAAGTTAAGAGAACCACCGTGAAGGGCATTCTCAGCAAGAAGGATGCAATCAAGGCTGCAATCAAAGCTGGATTTCCATCGAAGCGCATGAAGTTGACGCAGGCTCACGACCCGAAGCTTGATGAGGGAGTGCTCATGTGGCTGAAGCAATCAAGAGGACAGAATGTGCCTGTCAGCGGCGATCTGATCAAGGAGAAGGCGATGAAACTGGCCGAGCTGATGCACATCCCAGACTTCATGGCGAGCGACGGTTGGTTGGGCAATTTCAAGAAGCGCCACGGCATCACGTTCAAGACAGTGCAGGGCGAAGCTGGAGCGGTGGATTCGCAATCCCTTCTTGAGTGGCAACAACAGGTTCTCCGGCCCTTACTCGGGCAGTTCTCCGCAGACGACGTCTTCAACCTGGACGAGACTGGACTCTTCTGGCAGCTGCTTCCGAACAAGACCATGGCTTTCAGGGGAGAGCGGTGTACTGGAGGAAAGAAAAGCAAGCAAAGGATCACTCTTCTGGTTGGGGCAAACATGAGCGGCAGCGAGAAGTTCCCTCTTCTGGTGATTGGCAATTCCAAGAAAACCCGTGCCTTCAAGAACAAAGAGATCCCGGTCAAGTACAAGGCGAACTCGAAGGCGTGGATGATGGCGGAGCTTTTCGAGGAGATGTTGCGTGCGTGGGACGGACGACTCGGCCAGCAGGGACGCAGAGTGCTGGTCTGTCTCGATAACTTCTCTGGCCACCCTCCCGAGCTCGAGCTGAACAACATCCAACTGGTCTTCTTCCCACCCAACACGACAGCCAATTCGCAACCAATGGATCAGGGAATCATAGAGAACCTCAAGCGCCACTACAAGAAGCTCCTGCTATGCCGCCGGCTTGAGGCCATAGACGAGGGAAAGGAGTTCAAGTTCACGTTGCTCGACGCTCTACACGTCGCCCGGCGTGCTTGGGAGCAGGTCGGCAAGTCGACGATCAGGAACTGTTTCGCGAAGGCCAAGTTCATCGAAGAGGAGATCCAAACTGAGCCACAGGATGCGGAGCTGCCCGACATCTGGGAAGCTCTGCCTGCCGAGGAAAAGATGCACGAGATCGAGGAGATCGAGCTGTCTGACTTTCTCGAAGCCGACGAGCGCCTCGCGACTGGCGGGTATTTCACGCTGGAGGAGATTGCGGAGGAGATTCTGTGCAGTGAGGAGCCGGTGGAAAGCGAAGATGACGAGGTAACTGTCGAGGAGGAAATCGTTCCGTTCGAGGAAGCCCAGCGCGCTTGTAGCACCGTCCGGAAGTTCATGCAGCAGAGAAGCGGGAAGCCCGGTGTGATGCAAGCATGCGATCGTCAAGACAACGAGATGCACGAGATCCGCCGAAAGAAGATGCGCCATCCGACGATTCTTGAAAGCTTTGTGTGTCGTGAATTTCTCGCCATGCCATATGTTAGTGTGTGAACTCTGTTAGTGTGGGTATGTTCTCCGTTCGCTTAGCTTATACAACAGTCGTGCCTTTTACTTGCTGGAATAAATTTTGTCTAAAGATTAACTACAGATGGGTAACTTGAGAAAATAAGGCCGTTTTTACAAAATCTCGTTACTATGCCACTCTCTCTACTATGCCACTTTTGCTCCGTCCCGACGGGTGGCATAGTAACGAGCTTTGACTGTAAATGCAATTCAAATCAAATGGAAGACCAAATGGGTACAGTCCTGCATTGGAGTAATCAGAAGGAACCCGAACAAGCAAAAAGGAAAGATTAAGTCATCAGGAGGAACCTGGATAGGATTCACTTTTCAGCTGCTGCTCCTCTACCTTCAAACCCATCTTGGCACAGTCAAGTGAACCTTATTCCCCCCAAAAAAAGAACCCATATCATAAAATTCAATAATTCTGGCTGACAGACCATGCATCCAATCAAGTTGAAATTTAATTTCATGAATTATATCTATATGTCTGTACAAATATATGTAAATATATATATATATAT
>NC_140972.1:79181962-79184462 GCF_056783735.1 Eptatretus burgeri | reverse complement strand
CTTAATGTCCTTCCGAGACATGGTGTACTCATTGGGGCCATGCACTGCTTGGGAAGCCACTTATGGAGCACCAGTCTGCCACTTATCTTCACTTGATATGCTCCAGAAATGCAGAGTTAACCTGGTTGGTGTGGAGATTGGTTCAACTCTTCAACTGTTCTCTCATTTTAGATCAGTTGCCACTCTTAGTTTGTTATACAGATATTTTCATAGCAAATTGTTTGCTGGACTTTCTAACTTGGTCCCTCCTGTACGAGTGTTTGGACGCAAGAATCCCTTTCACCTTTAACATATTATCTCCCCTTCCCCTTTGACATTAACAAGGTTTTGGATTTGGTCACACTAAACACTTTTTGGATATTCAAGTAAAGTTGCCCTTCCTGTGTTGCAATAAGACGTTGCTACATGTAATATGTGAGGTGCAGAGCAAGGGCCAAAAATACAAGTGATAACTAACAGAAATAGACCTTTTGGTCCAATTAGCCGAAAGAAGCCTGCTGTGAAGCGGGTGAAACATCACCTGAGAACGGGTCTGCTCTTGTTTATTGCTCAAATTAGCAGAGTAGATCTAGTTTACGTTTGGTTTGAAGTGCCTTCTTCTTCTTCTTCTTTAAAAATGTTTAATCCCACTCGCCCCAATACCATATATATTGTTATGGTTGTGGAAATTCGCATTACACCATAAAGAGTCCTCAGGTGAGATATCTCGGTAAGTCCATGTGTAGTTAGCCCAAACCCGTTGTATAGAGGGAATTTATGTGATCCATTCAGGCTGCGATCCTTCAGTTAGTTGTTTTTCTTTGGCTATTATTAATTTGGTGCAAAGACAACAACGAACATCGCCACAACCAACATCTCAATGATCACGCCATTCACTACACGACGCCACCTTCCACAACTACGCTACCACATCTTCGCCACTCGCCATTCAACGAGCACCGTGCGGTCACGATCTCCGCGGGAGGAAAAAAACCAACAACGCTTGTGGGGTTTTCCCGCCATTTTTCCCCGCCTGATGCTCCCGCCTGAATCCCCCCCTCCGCCTCGTTGGGTGTGAAGGGGAGGGGTGGGGCAGCTCGCTCCCGATTGGTGGATGCACGGCGTGAGGCGGTCGGAGTGGGCACACGCCCCCCTTCGAGAGCTGTCTGGAAACGCCTCGAAGAAAGGTGGAACCGAGAAACGGGGCAGAGCGAAGGGCGGGGCCCCACGCTACAAAAGGAACGGACGAGGAGGGTTCGCGTCTTCTGGGGCTGCTTCTTTTTCCTTCTTCTCTTCCTCATGAATCTCACTCCCTCTTCTCTCGTCCTGGCTTCGCGTTCCTTCTTCCTCGCTGGCTCTTCCTCTTCCTCTGCACTCGTCTGCTCTGGCAGCTGTGGAGGCTGGGTCTTGGCTCGTTCTGGTCTTGTGCTCGCGGTTTGGCGGGCAGCCTGTCCACGGAGGCACGGACGGGAGGCGCGGCACGAGCTCACAGACCGCGAGAGGAGTCGGGGCCAGGCGTGACCACGCCGACGGTCGTGGGAGGAGGGGACGACGCGCCCAAGGAAGTCGCGACTTCCTTTTCTTTTGGGGTTTTGTGTAAATGTCTGTGGGTGGCGCCAGTCCGTGAAGTAGAAACTGTGTAAGTGTTGCCGTGTGTAAATAATTCCCTTTTATTCGGGTGTAACTCTTTCCCTTGCAGTTGCTTTTGTTGCATTTTGACTGTATGGCTGTATATACGTGCTTGTCTGTGTGTGTGTAAATAAAGTGCATTGTGTGAACTGTTTTCCCGTTTCGCTTCGTCTTTTCCTTGTATTGAATCTCCATCTTGCATCACGTAAGGGATTGATAGTGGGTTTAAAATGCCGGTAAATAATCCTAACCGTCGGGGTCGACGATAACTGCGTCGGTTATCTCTGCAGCACGGAACGAACCGCTTAAGCGGTTCGTTTCCGAAGTCGACTTGCGGCGAGGTACGATCGCCCGGTCGACCACTCGCGCAGGTACTTCGGTAGGTCGAATTTGGCGAGCAACCCTATCCTGCGTGGGTGGGCAATTGGCATGATCGTGGTGAGGTTAAACCCCCACCTGTGACTGGGTCCGGGCGTTAGTTCCCGGAGGGTCACGACTGAATTGTCCGTTCCGGTGGGCGAGGTAGCCGCTTTTGGCTACACACAGTCGATCGCACGCCGGCGGGCGCGAATTCGCAACAATATAAATGTACATATATATATATTTATATATATATATATATACATATATATATATATATAGATATATATATATATATATATATATATTTATATATATATATATATATATATATATATATATATATATATATATATATATATATATATATATATACATCGAAGACGATTTGTTATTTATTTATTTGGCATGGGGCGGTGTACTTGGAATGTACTTCTTGTTATCCATATTTCTACATTGCTATAAGGCTTATCATGGAGCTTGTACATAAATCAGATGCAGGATAAAGACAACACTGGTGTATGTAAATTTC
>NC_140972.1:79159462-79176962 GCF_056783735.1 Eptatretus burgeri | reverse complement strand
TATATATATATATATATGCATATATAGATATACATATATATATATATATATATATATATATATATATATATATATATATACATATATAGATATACATATATATATATATATATATATATATATATATATACATATATATATATATATATATACATATATATATACATATATATATATATCCTTCTTCTTCCCCCAAACACGGCGAGTGGAGTTTAAACCAAAAAGCTCTATTTTGGTCTCATCAGATCACATGACCTTCTCCCATTCCTCATCTGGATCATCCAGATGGTCATTGGCAAACTTCAGATGGGCCTGGATATGCGCTGGCTTGAGCAGAGGGACCATGCGTGTGCTGCAGAATTTTAATCCATGACAGCGTAGTGTGTTACTTATGGTTTTCTTTGATAATGTGGTCCCAGCTCTCTTCAGCTCATTGACCTGGTCCTGCCATGAAGTTCTGGGCTGATCCCTCACCTTTCTCATGATCATTGAGGCTCCACGAGGTGAGATCTTGCATGGAGCCACAGACCAAGGGAGATTGACTGTTATCTTGAACTTTTTCCATTTTCTAATAATTGCGCCAACAGTTGTTACCTTCTCACCAAGCTGCTTGCCTATTGTCCTGTAGTCCATCCCAGCCTTGTGCAAGTCTACAGTTTTGTCCCTGATGTCCTTAGACAGCACTCTGGTCTTGCTCATTGTGGAGAGGTTGGAGTCTGATTGATTGAGTGTGAACAGCTGTATTTTATGCAGATAACGAGTTCAAACAGGTGCAGTTAATACAGGTAATGAGTGGAGAATGAGAGGGCTTCTTAAAGACAAAACTAACAGGTCTGTGAGCGCTGGAATTCTTACTGGTTGGTAGGTGATCAAATACTTATTTCATGCAATAAAATGCAAATTAATTATTTAAAAATCATACAATGTCATTTTCAGGATTTTTGTTTTAGATTCCGCTTTCACAGTTGAAGTGTACCAATGATCAAAATTACAGTCCTCTACGTGCTTTGTAAGTGGGAAAACCTGCAAAATCGGCAGTGTATCAAATGCTTGTTCTCCCCACTGTATATATGGTGTCCCTAAAATACAGGGTGTCCCTAAAAAAATGACAACATTTCGTAGTCCAATAACATAGCTAATTCTCGCTCAAATGATCTCAAATTTTAACCAAATGTTAACCAAAAAACAAACTAAGTTGAATGTTTAATTCTTATCTCAATGAGAATCTACCAGGAATATGGATTGGGCGTGCCAGTGATAATGACAATGTGCTGTTGAAATGGCCACCACGTTCACCTGACTTGACACCTTGTGATTTTTTTTCTATGGGGCTATGTGAAAGGACTGGTCTATATCCCCCCTCTTCCTACAAGCCCAGAGGAACTTAAGCAGAGAATCACTGAGGTGCTGGAGAATGTTACGCAAGACATGCTACAGCATGTTTTGGCAGGAGCTGGACCACCGAGTTGACGTGTATCTTGTCACAGGGGGTGTGCATATTGAACATTTGTGAAGTTTTGAGAAAACGGTTATAAAATCTACATCCCTCTCAATCTCTTGTTCGAATTTTGATAAATAAATATTTTATTGTTCACCATGAAGCCTATTTACTTTCGTTTGCCTGGGACATGTAGTTACTTAGATATTCAAGTTTCAAATGATGTCATTTTTTTTAGGGACACCCTGTATCTAAGTATACACACACACACACACACACACACACACACACACACACACACACACACACACACACACACACACACACACACACACACACACACACACACACATATATATATATATATACATATATATACGAGGTGTGTTCAAAAAGTATCCAACCTTAATTTTCCGTGCGTAAATAAATGAAGCTTGGGAGGCGTGGCTTGGTGCACACATGTAGGCGATCCTAATCCGTATTCGTGAATATTTTCCTGCCTGCAGAAGCTGTCAGTCGCCGACAAACCGCCGATGAGTGAGGAAGTGTAAGTGAGTGCCGTCGGATTTTCGTTTTTGACAAAATGATGGAAAAACTTGAACAACGCTACTGCATAAAATTTTGTGTAAAGCTTGGCGATTCCCAAGTGGAAATGATCCGCAAGATTCAACAGGCCTTCGGGAACGAAGCAATGGGCACCACACAGATAGAAGAGTCGTACAACCGCTTCAAAGATGGTCGCACATCAGTTGAAAGTGAAGCACGTTCTGGTAGGCCCTCAACATCCCGAAATGAGATCGTCATTGACCAAGTGAGGAGCCTGCTGATGCAGGATTGTCGAATCACGATCAGAGAACTTGCAGATGAGGCGGGCGTCAGCATTGGATCCGTTCATTCCATTGTGATTGAGGATTTGGGCTTCAGGAGAATCTCAGTGAAGTTCGTGCCAAAGCTGCAAAGGATCGAGCAGAAGCAACTCTGTTTGGAGATCGCACAGGACATGCTGGAGACTGTGAACATCGATCCCAACTTCTTCAACACAGTGATCACTGGCGATGAGACCACAGTGATCCGTCATTTTGTCAAAAACGAAAATCCGACGGCGCTCACTTACACTTCCTCACTCATCGGCGGTCTGTCGGCGATTGACAGCTTCTGCAGGCGGGAAAATATTCACGCATACGGATTAGGATCGCCTACATACGTGCACCAAACCACGCCTCCCGAGCTTGGTTTGTTTACGCACGAATAATTAAGGTTGGATACTTTATGAACACACCTCGTATATATGTTTATACATATGTTCTGCATTGCAGGGGCACCTCAGGCACCCAGCGATGCCACCATGCAGCACATGGAGATGGAATTGGGAGGGAGCAATGTACAATAATTGATTAATTGCATAATTAAAATAAATAAATAAAAATAATAAAATAATGAATTTCTTAATCAATTTGCTAATAGCATACCTAAACCACCTCTGTTTCATCCAAATCTATAACTTTTTCAAAATTAATGAATCAAAAAATTAAGCAATTAATTGAGTAATCATTAAATCAAAAGTACCCTTCAGAGCTAAATCACTTGGTGACTATCGTGTCCAAATATCAGTTTCCGAGCTAAAAGGAGCCTGAGATATTTCCAGGATGAGAAAGAAAATAAATAAGTAATTAATAAATCGATAATAATTTGGTAATTAATCGATTAATTGATTAATAAAGAAATAAAAAACAACATTTTTGCCAAAGCACATATTCACTTTTGTCCCCAAATTTCAGCTTCCAAGCTCAAAGGATGGCTGAGCTCTTGCCTGGCCAAACAAGAAAGAAAACAAACAAATGGAGTAAAAACTGAGTACTCCATTCCTTTTGCGCCCGGCGATGATGTCATGCATCACCTGGATATGGAATTTGGATGTTGCGGTGTACAAAAAATATGCAGGAATCATGGAATACGTTGAGCATAATTCCGAAAAATGGATGTGCATAAAGTGCAAAATTATCAGTGAGTTTCAAAGATATTCCAATGCAATCAACTAAAGCCTCATGGACATTAATCGGAAAGTAAATATACTTACATATTGTACATTACAGTCAATGCTATACAATGGAGTAATTAAAGTGACAATTCTGTAAATTGAGTAGCATGGAAAATAGTACAGCCCAGAATTCCCGTTAATGTTAACACAAACACAAAGCAATACGACTAACTTCAGCATAAACAACATCGAGTTCAGAGAACACGATACGTGTTTAAGTATATACAGTAAACCCTAAAATATTGTGGGGGTTATGTACCTGAAAAATGTTGAGACAGTTAAAACCACAATAGTTAAAACCAATTTTGTATAGTAATAAGGGGGTTACGTTCCCAGGCTTCCATAAAATAAAAAGGAAGGTTAGTGACAGACAAAAATAAACACATCACAATTGAAATAAACATGAAAAATAAATATAAATCGGATTTGTGATGAAGTGTCCTGTAGATTAGCATTCAAAGCAGATTAAATATGGTCCTTGCTTTCTGTAATTTGTCGAAAGTCTGTCTCTGTCTCTGTCTCTGTCTCTGTCTCTGTCTCTGTCTCTGTCTCTGTCTCTGTCTCTCTCTCTCTCTCTCTCTCTCTCTCTCTCTCTCTCTCTCTCTCTCTCTCTCTCTCTCTCTCTCTCTCTCTCTCTCTCTCTCTCTCTCTTTTTCTCTCTCTCATGTACCATAATCTTCATAGAGCGGTGATGTCACCGACACAGCTTCCTGATCAAGGGGTCTACTGGGTGGCTTGCCTTTGCCTTTCCAGCAGTAGTCAGGACAGGAATTTGGAATTTGTTCATGGTGCCAGCGATAGCTCACCTACTCTTTGCAAAGGACACCATGGGGGTTTTAAACGTCCACCAACGAATGCTAGCAGATGAGACGCCCAGTTTCATGTCCGTATGTTGACGGCACACAAAATGATGAATCGCCCTGCCTGTGAAACACCAGGATGACAGTTTATAGCTTGGTCTGGATTCAAACCCAGGAGAGACAGCTTCGAGGCGGGTGTGCGTAACTCCAGCCCATCCTGCCAGCCCCAAAGGCCACACCTTTCCTCCTCTATTGCATAATCTCTTCAATAATTTCCTTTCGTAAGCTGTCAATGTGTTTCTTTTATAAATCATTCTGCAGCTCTTAACAGCAAATAAATAAAATAAAACACTCTTGCCTCAACCAAACTTATTCAAAACCTTCACTTTCTGAGTCAAAGACATCACTTTCCTCAACTTTTTTTGCATTTGGTTCACCACTAGCAACAGTTTTCCTCTTGGGAGCCATGGTTATAAATCATGAAGGCAATAATACCTAAAAATGAAGGAATTGATTGTGGTTACACAGAAAACAACACCAAACATAGTGTTGACATGGAGGTAGGTAGAGTAAAGTACTGTACGTGCTGTATGTCTCAGTTACCACCTGCACCGCAATAACCCCGCTGATTTACAATTGTATGTGTAAAGTCGAAACTGTTAACAATAATCACTTATTTTGTCAATCATTTTATGCTTCAGCATCATTATTAAAGGTGCATGAGAAACAAGAAAAGGCTCATGGTGCGAGATACCCATCACAACTCAGCTCAAAAACTGTGATTGGTCAAAATTAAAACACACAATAACAAAATTGGTACGCACATAAGAGGTTGCCTGCGATTGGTCAAAACTTGCAACATTCAAACCTGCAATTTTTAAGGGTTTACTCTACTTCAATTTAAATAAAATTATGATTTTAAAGACCGTTTTAAAAGTCCTAAAGTTCAGTGCGACTGAAGCAATCTTACACACCAACAATTTATAAAAGTCCTGTGGCGAGCAGTGAATGGTAATGGGAGTAGGATTGTGAATCTGGAAGCTCCGAGTCATGAACCAACACGTTAGATGGTAGGTGTGTGATTCAGTCGTTGTTGCTCAAGGACCTAAGGCAGGTAGAGAAATTTGGCACCTACATTCATGACTGAGCAGCCCTTTTTAGGATCCACTCTGCTCACTCCATATAGGGAATGGGCTAGAAAAGGTGCCCGAAACATAGTTTGCCCCAACATCCCTGACTGGATAACTGCGTTCAGTGGGGGTCACCATCATCATGCGGTTGAAAATGAAAACAAGTATTGAGTTTTTCAACCTGGAATTTATGGACTATGATGGACAACAAAGAGAGCAATAGACCTGAGAGATGAACAGCCATCCGCGCTTGCAAACTTGGGCGATTTAATGTGGATATCGCTGCTCTCTCTGAAAGTCATGGAGTAGAAGAGGGTCAATTGTAAGAGGATAAGGGTGGTTATACTTTCTTTTGGAAAGGGACAGCCACCCAATAATGCTGAATCCATGACATAGGCTTTGCCATTAACAACGAGCTTTTAAAGGCCTTGCCTGAAGTCCCAGTAGGGACTTCTCATGATGCTCTGGTTGAAGCTGGCCAAAAACCAAAATGTGACTATAATAAGCGAGTATGCCCCAACGCTTAATGTGGATAACAATGTGAAATATAAATTATACTCCGAGCTGAACTCAACTTGCTTGAAAAGGGCTGCCATCATTTTTTGGAATTACGTCAACTTGCAGTTGAAGATAAGAGGAGGAGGAGAAAAGAAAGACAAGAAAACAAAACAGCCAACCTGCTTCCATCTGGGAACAAGTGCCCTCACTGCAACAGGATTCACCATTCGATGATCGGCCTCATCAGCCACCTGCGGACCCAAAAATCCTGAACAGGAAAACGATCATGCTCGGCTCCGAGTGATCGCTGATTCAATACACTAACCACCCTGATATTCTGTAATAGGATGACGTGTTGAGTCGCAGTTTAGGAGATGGAGGCTTTAATGATCACCATAGAACACAGAGTCAATCAACAACTATGCAGCCATATTAGCAGCATCTTCTTCACTCCGTTATGCATCCTCTCATGCTATACAACAACATATAACATGGTTCTTGGAAGTATTATGAAGGTGATTTGTGCTCTCCAGTGTTCAAGTATATAATTCAATTTATATAAAGGTTTAAAGAGGTTTAAAGGCCTTTAAATAAATAAATTCTGGCTTTTACCACCATTGTACCAAGTGTCTCTTATAACACCCTTTCTAACATATTACGTTATTTATTCGTTCCTGTTGTTTGTGTCCTTTATAACATCCTTAAAAACAGTAAGTTTCCTGTTTGGAATGATTTTTAATTCTGTTTGACTGCCAGACAAGCAGACATAGTGAATACATTATCTCACTCCTCTCTGCGCATGTGCGATCGGGACAAATTGAAAGCCAAGTGTTTGTGCATCCACCATCTTTGTCAGTTTCTGAATGTTCCGAATCAAGTCCAAAGTGCACTAAAGTAGCACAAGAGAAGAAGATGGGTTTGAATTGCTATACAGCTAAATGACACAGCATTCAGAATTCAGTTGATGAATTGCTGTGCAGGAAAAGTGAAAGTTCGAATACACAATGTGTCTATTGCAATGAGTGACAATTAAATGGACAAGAAAGGTCTACATTTGATCTGATTTCAATTGCTGGATTTGATTTGCTGGGTATCTTGAATTAGTGAGAGTGTGTTGTCGGTATGTATAATAATCTATATAAATAATAAGCTTTTTACCTCCACCACTGAAGATAGATGGAGGTTATGTTTTCATGACTGTTTGTCTGTCTGTTCATCTGCCTGTTTGTGAGCAGGAAATCTCAAACGGTTATGGATGGATTCGGAGGAAAGTTGGTGCACAGCTTGGGTGTGTGACACAGACAAATTGATTCGATTTTGATGAAGATCCAGATCTGGATCCAGATGCGAGCATTTTTAATCATCTACATGATTCTTCATTATTGAGAGATCGGGCCAAAGACGATATATCATATAATATTTCAAAAAAAGTTGTGGATGAGTGATGACAAAACAGGGGTGGATGAGTTGGGTAGGTAACAAGAGCAAGCCGATTTGACGTTAGTTAAGTTCTGGATGCAGATCCAGCCTATTAGTGGGATACAAAACGTAAGCTGCTCAGCCTGGCAGAGGTATGTGCTCTACTGAATGTCATCCTAGTTTTTTTTTTTAAATCATATTACTTAACCACTATTTTTACTGAAGAATTGTGAGATTCTGTCATCTCGCGAGATTGTGGATTACATGTTGATTTTAATTTACTTTTAACAATGTTCTCACCAAATGGGAATGGGAGTGTTGTTAAGAATGGGAAGAAAGGTGGAGGGGTATTATTTAGGAGTAGGAGGTAGAGAGATTGGAGAGGGATGTTGAGGTGTTGGGAGGGGAGGTTGAGAACTTGGGGTTTAGGCTCTGGGGGTGAGGACTTCAATAAGAAAGGGGGAGGGAAGGCCAGAGACCTGGGTGGGGAGCGTAGAGGAGACAGAGTTGGAAGAGGGGTGCTGGTGGTTGGTGGGGGGGGGGGTTGAGGACTTCAAAAAGAAAGGGGAGGGGAGGACAGAGAGTTGTAACAGGAGGGCAGAGTTGAGGTTTTGGGTATGGTTTGGGGGGGAGGAGGGGGATTGAGGAATTAGAGTGGAGGGTTTGAAGACGGGTTGGGGGTGGCTGAAGGACTTGGGCTTGGGAAGGGGAGTTGAGTACTTAGGGTTGAGTAGGGAGTATGGTAAGATTGAGCACTAGAAGTCACATTTTACATGACGTGGAATTTCTGCAGGTTCCTGCTCATAAAATAATAATATTAGTTCCCTTGCAAGGAACTCTGATGCAGGAGGGGCCATGTGGCCAAACACAGCCTATGCTATTATTACCAACTTATGGTTGTTTATCCATGCTCTACCTTTTTAAATAATGAGTGTTTTGCAAGGAATAAGTACGTGCCGTTTTTAAAGTATTTGGTATGACTCGGCCCATGTTCAAACCACCGACCTTTTAGACTCAAAGTGGACGCTACCATTGTGCCACCGAGGCTGGTCTAATAAATAGGAATTCCCTCACAAGGAACTTTGACACAGGAGGAGGCCCATCAAACCCTGTGCTATTCTTACCGAAGTATGGTTGTTTGTGCATACACTATCCTTTCTAAAATGCTGAGTGACAAGCAAGGAACCAGCACGTCTCATTTTTACAGTCCTTGGTATGACTGGGTCGGGGTTCGAACCCCCAACCTCTCAGACTCATAGCACAAGCTCTAACCCAGCAGTGGGGAACCTTTCCGAGGATGAGGGCCATAGCAACTATTGTTAAACTTGGTGCACGTTGGATATATGCTAAGTGATTTGTTAGTAATTTAAATAGCACATATGCAGAATCAGTGGCGGATAGCCCTATAGGCTCAATAGGCTGAAGCCTTAGGCCCAGATGTCTTTTGGGCCGGCCAAAAATATAACTCTGTAAATGATCATGTAAATATATAAATCACGCTTCAATATCATTAATAAATTTTAACAATACACATTCACCATACACTCGACTATCATTGGAGAGAATCTTGAATTTGTTATATAGCACAGCACTTTCAATATACAACACTGATTCACCATACTAATGATTATGTATGCACTTGAAATATTCATGGATCTATAGCTTATGATACAATCTCGAAAAATTACATAGGAATTGCCAAAAAACACAAAAATTGACCTGCAGCTCAAAGCACGCCTCCTCACTTCCTCACTCCTCCTCACTTCCTCACTCCTCAGCCATTCAAATGCTAGTGATCTATGCAAACAAACTCTCCCGCAATATCACTCTAAATGTCAAGCCTGTAGGTCTCATTCATTTTTCAGGAAATGCACTGCCCGAACCTTCCCACTGCCCGAATCATCACTGCTCTCCCCTATTCCTGCAGCATGAATACTTACAGCGAGCAAGAAGAGACGAGAAACAAGAGCGCTTCGCAACAACCACACGCTTCGATAGTCGGTGTCACTGTCACTGTCACGCCACTACTCACGCGAAATAAAGTTCCCTGCCCAATTTTGTTCCTCTTGGGCAGTGTTTCTCAACCGGGGTTCCCCGGAACCCAAGGGTTCTGCAAGAGGTCGCTAGTGGTTCCGTGAGAAACAGTAATAAATAGTCTAATGTATTTTGAGTAGTTTTTGTTTGATTTAATATTCGTAATTTTACTATACACGTACGGCATATTGTTGGAAACTCCTTGGTTATTATAATAGAGGCTTCAACTTCTTATATTATTTACGACTATAACAACCATAGGGAATGTATTTAACGATGTCTATATGGCGCCAGTGTGAAACCGCCCTCACTGGTTAGTGGACGTCCTGTACGCGGCGGATTCGTGTATCATTGAGTGACAGACTCAAGTACGGGACGCATGCACGGTGTCCATCTATCTTCTCTGTGCTTCCTAGCGCGAATTTGCTCTCTCTCTCTCTCTCTCTCTCTCTCTCTCTCTCTCTCTCTCTCTCTCTCTCTCTCTCTCTCTCTCTCTCTCTCTCTCTCTCTCTCTCTCTCTCTCTCGGTTAGTTCTTCTGTTTACCTTCATTGCTTCAGCTTTATTTGTTTAAGTTTTGTTTATAAAGTTACATGAGGTGTGTTTTTTAATTGTCAAACAGACTCGGGGTTGACAAACACTTTCAAAAATGACGTTTTTTAATTGACCAAGCAGCACAACCCAATAACAAAGCAAGCAGATTGGCCCAATTCAATCAGATTTTTTAGTGGTTTGAAACAAGTGTTCGAACAGTGAATCGCGGAAACTTGTGAGAAATGACCTCGTGACGTCATCAATGTAAACAAAACAAGAGTAATAGGAAGTACGACGCAGCTGCGATAGCGCATAAGTCTAATATTTTTTATTATTTATATTTGAATCTGTTGTTGGTTGTTTTTCAATTGTAAATATTTGTCACATGGATAAACTACGATAAAATGGATAAACCACATGAACTACGATAAAAATATAAAAGAGCTAGATATTAATAATGGTATATAATAATTATTATGCAGGGATTCCCTGAGACATGAAAACTATTTCAAGGGTTCCACAAGGGTAAAAAGGTTGAGAAACGCTGCTCTAGGGTAATTCCCTGCATGCCAAACAATATTTTACCCTAGTTGAACTTTTTTTGGTGAAAAATATACTTGTTTTGTGTGCTATTATGCATTACTCCCTCAATGAAAATTAAATTTTTATAGTTTATTGATAAAAGGGTCCAGTCATACAACCGAAGCCTAAGACCCAGAAAATGTTAATCTGCCACTGATGCAGGTATGTAATGTAACTAATCATTTTGACTTTGTGATTTCTGATTGAAAAGTGCGGCACTCTGAGTCAACTTTCTGCTTCTTAAAACTTGCTATTATATCAACCACGGCCATTGATGTAAAAAAAAACCAACAACAAAAAACAACAACACTTATTTCACTACTTATTATCTCAAACTTTTCAGACAACTTTTTCTGTTATTGCAAAATAGTAATTTGTATCTGCTTTTATATCTAACGATAAGGTTGTACAGTGGAAACAATATGTACTAAGATACAGAGAAAGTGTGTAGTTGCAAAGCTAGTCCTTCCTGTTTACTTCCTGACAAGACTGATTCTATCACATCACTTGTTGCAGTGAATATGGTTATATTCAATTTCTAAGGATTAAATAAACATTTTCTGGTGGGAAATAAAAACATTCGATTTTGAATTCCCTTTGTATTTTGTCTTCTTTAATGGGTTGTGCAGGGACTAAGTAGTAAAGGCAAGGTTAGGGCAGGATTAGGGCAGGAATTTACTGATTAGAGCAGGTATTTGTAATTTGCTCATGGTACCGATCTGAGCTCATCTAATCTTTGCGAAGGACACCGTGGGATCTTTAACGTCCACCAACTAATGCCGCAGATAGGATGCCCAGTTTAATGTCCACATGATAAATCACCCTGGCTGTGAAACAATGGGATGGAAGTTTATAGCTGGGCCAGAATTCAAAGACAGGCAAGACAGCTTAGAAGCGAGTATGCATACCTCTCGGCCATCCTGCCAGCCCAATTATTTCTGTATTTATTAGTTGCATTTTTACAGCACGTGCGCTGTATACAATTGCACTGAGTTTGAAATGTCTCCGGCGTCGTCGACCACGTCTCCGGTGTGTCCGGTGTCTCCCCCCCCCCCCCCCCACGTGCCTCAAGACAGCCAATGACGGCCGTCCGGTAGATGCAGTGCGTAACCTCGACGGAAATGGCAACAATTGACGGAAATACCCGAGTATTTCAATGGAAATTTGTGAAACCAATGTGTTATATATGTGAAAACCATTTAATTTATTGCTTGACGGAAAAAAAACGAAGAAACGCTCCCCTCATGTACGAACGAACGAATGAAAGACGTCACTTCCTTCCACCATGGCATTTCGCACCGAACGCAGAAAGCTAAGTTCTTCTTATGCCATCATTCTCTTTAATATTAGCCATAAACAAGTGTTTCGTCATGCATTAGTAGTTGAAATTTACTTACAACAAGAACGAAAAAATAATCTCCTCAGATTCAACAAGAACGAAAAAAAAAAAACCCGAAAACATCACGTGCAGGACAAGACCAATCGAGCTGAAGGAAACGATACTGTAACTGCACTGCTCCTGATTGGTCAAAGGACACCATGTGTGTTGTGTGGGCAGTGTTATGCACGAGGATTCCAGGCTAAGTTCTTCTTATGCCATCATTCTCTTTAATGTTAGCCATAAACAAGTGTTTCGTCATGCATTAGTAGTTGAAATTTACTTACAATCATTCTTTTGTGGCCCCCTGCCACGTTGTATCGAACGATTTCATTCCTTCTGTTATATATAAAGGTGCTTATCACAATAATAACAAGATTTTTACATTTCAAATATTAAGTACGCTTTTTAATTGTTTTTCAACTGAAAAAGCATAAATTGCATATTTTAACATTAGTGTACTCATTTGATGCACCACACGCGCTGTATTGAAGGATTTCACTTGTTATTTTTAAATAGTACTGAATACATATAGTACGTACATATCTATACTAGAAGAGAGATTTTTGTATGTTTGTCTGTCTGTTTGTGTCACTATTTTTCTCAGAGATGGCCAAACAGATCTTCGTCAAACTTTCAAAGGTTCATCACTGAGTGCTGGGAATCTTTTGGGCAAAAATAATTATTTTGAAAATTTTGGAAAAAAAAAAAGTGTAAGATTTTTAATTTTTTTATGGCTCTATAATGCCTTAGTCTTTGTAGGTACGTGAAAGGTAATATTAAATGATCCCTGACCTCATTCCTTAGTTGGTGTTGGGAAGTGTTTCAGGCCCCCACAAAAATTGGAAAAAAACCCCCAGAATTTGATTTCCACACTGGCACTGGACAACGCAGGGTACCCCTGCTAGTCTTTTATAAATGATGGTTCATGTACCATCATGCCCTATTTTACATTCAATTATTGCATCAAAAAATTGTTTTTGCAGTAAATTTAACATCTACTACATAAACCCAATAAACAAATCTCAACAGCACATCACCAAAGCCAGTCTTGCACACCAAACCCCAGTGGATTTGAAGCAAAATAAAGTTTTACACATGGTCAAAGGCTCTAAGAGAGCAGCTGTCAGGCAGAAATAATTGACAATGAACAAAGGCATGCAATCAGGGATCAGGGTGTGAATTATAATCATTATCCACAAAAGTGAAACAAAAGTAACCAAGAAAGAGCAATCAGATATTGCAAACCCTCGCCAGGAATTGTTTTGAGTGGTGTTTGTGTTGTTTTGTATGGTGTATTTTGTGTGGTGTTTCTGCACCAAACAAGCAAAAAGGAAAGATGGAGTCATCAGGAGGAACCTGGAGAGGATTCACATTTCAGCTGCTACTCCTCTATCCTCAAACACATTCAGGTACAGCCAAGTGAGCTTTATTCAAAAAAAATATTTAAAAAAGAACCCAGATTCAAAACATTAAATAATTTTGGCTGCCAGACCATGCATCTGATCAGGTTGAAATTTAAAACATATCTTCCCCATCAATACTAAATCATAATTGTGAAGGTTCAAATCGATCGATGAAGCGGTTAAAGAGAAATATTTTTTTAAGATTTTCATTCAATCCAATATGGCTTCCGACCATGTGACCGAGCAATTATTCATGAACACCCTGGTATCCCCAAGGCTTAGGAAACGTGTGTGAAGTTTCCCCTCGATCTGTCCAGCCATTCTGGAGAGGAGGATTTTTTAAAGGTTTTCGGGTAAATCCAATATGGCTGCCAAAACATGTAATCTATGACGTCATAGGTAGGAACATTTTGTGATATCTATAAATTTTTGCCTCAATCTGTTCAGTCGTTTTGGAGAAGATTTTTGAAGGTTTAAAAAAAACAAACAAAAAAACAATATGGCTGTTAAAGCACGTGACCGATGACATCATCAATTTCCGTTGACCAATTTATCCCTAGATGACCCTCAACATTTTTCATACTGATTGGATGTAGCACTCTACATATACATATATGTAGCACTCTACTCTACATATCTCACAATGAAGGCACCTATGACATCATAAAAAAATCACACTTATTCCCCATGATAGAGCACTTGCGATGTGCCAAGTTTCAATTTTTTCGTTGGTCTGGGTTCGGCAATACAAAGGTCCAAAGTTTTTCCGTTTTTTCCAACATGACTGCCACACCACATGACCTATGACATCATAATTATCATTAAAACTATCTGCATGAGTAGTCGCTCCTATGGTGAAAATTTCGGCTCAATCCGACAAGCGGTTGCAGAAAAAAAAACATGAAAGTTCTGTGCGGATAATAAATAAACAAACAAACCCAAATGCAATACCCTCTCCTCTGGCGAGGGTAATCAATTGCATCAATAACTCTTAAATGTTCAACCATGCTATCAGCATTATATTAATGGGCACAACCTTTTGCATCTATAAATATAGATAACGTAAATTCTATTATTACTTGAAAATAGCAAAGTATGTACAATACCAAAGAAATAAGAGCCTTCATAAAAATACAATTTCCTTCGCAATTGGTTCTTGATAATGTAATTTACGAGGATTGCAAGTGTGCAAGCGCTCTGATTTTGGCAGTGATGATCTGTGTGTTCATGATCATAGAAAATAAATAATACATTTATCCCTAATATAATTATTCGATGTTTATACTTGCAATGCTATAAAAAAATACGTATCAGATATGTTGCTACACTGCGAAAAAGCAAAACAAACATCTTGCTTCCAAATTCCAAAGCAGGGGAAATCATTGTATACTGTATCATTCTTATTTATCTTTTAATTGTGAAATTCTTTCCTTGATTTTCCTCCAGAAAATGTATTCTAAAAAAACATATTTTCAAAATAATTCATTCATGCTTTGTGTTTTTGATAACATAGATTTTCATTCTATTTTTCTAACCAAAAATTCAAGTCTCCTGACATATTCAAAACAAGAATGCAAGTCCTCATTGAGCATCTTAAAAATGGAATGTATATTTTACAGTAAAATAACACTTAAAAAAGAAATATGTCAGTAGTGGAGAGGGTAAAGCATATATAAGTAAATAATTAAACGATGGGTGCTGCCAGTGGAGACATTAAAGTGCATAAAAATATATAATTCAAATTGGTATGTCCACAGTGGAGATAGCTGTGCACAGAAATAAATAAATGAAAAGTGTACTTTCTGTATAGTGTACAGAAAAGTAGCCTCACCTGATCTAAAGTCGAGGCTGGTTGCCCCCTTATTCGCCCGATTGTGGAATTGACTCTGTGTCGATTGTCCGGTCTTCTCCTCGCTTCAGTGTTTTAAATGTGCTGTTTATCAAAACCTTGTGCACTCACCCATGCATATTCATGATCTCTTCTACACAGCCGGTTATTTACCATTATGTTCCTCTCATGGCCATTGTTACTGATTTGTGTGTTATTCCTCCTTTCCTCCTTGTGTATGTCCATCCTCCTCATACCTTTTGTTAGTTTGTGAACCTGCTGCACTTAGTCGTTCAGCTCCTCCATGAGTATAGACTTTAACATAATAAACACCATATATTTAGTGGTTTGCCATGAGCAATTTGTGTGTAACTCATGCCCAGAACTCACTGTATATTTTGGAATTCACTTTGGGTACAAAAAAGGTCATTAAAAGTATCTGCGATGCATTTTTATTTTGTACTTGGCAAGGTAAATGTTCTCTTAATATTGTGGCATTGTTGTTGAAAAGCATCTGCCATTACTTTACTCGGGCCCTTCAGCATCCACAGTCATGTTCTTACACAGCCTGCAACTGTTTGACACATCAATGTCAACTTTACGTGGTGGTTTAAATAATTTTTGAAGAAATGTTTAAAAATGATCAATCCTGTAACTTGATAATAATTCCAGCAACTTAGTACACAGAGATTCGTGGTTGGCCTGTTTTTTGTTCCTATAATGAAGCCATGACTCATGAACTTGGGATCCCAGGATCAAATCATGCATATGATGTTAATGTGTTCCCTTGTCTATTATGGCAATTCATATAGAAGTACATGGTTTCCTGTCCTTACTGAAAGAGTCTGATGTAAATAAAAAATAAAAAATAAAAAAAACCAATGACCACGTGTGACTTCTTTAAGGTCACACTGAGGTGAACAGAGCTGCTATCCACCAGGAGCGACTTCTTGAGGAATATCTGCCTACGAGAGATTCCGATGAGAATCGTTCTACAGAGTAACCATGAAAAATATGTTTGCCTCATAATGTCACCAAATGACGTCATAATGTCTCAAGCTTGACATATCTAGAAAGCACTCATCGAGGTGTTCAATTTGAGGTACTACACGATATGGTTCCTAAAACTTGAAAATTTGACCTTGGGGTCAAATATGTTTGACCTTAGGCGCTAACCATGAAGGTCAAGGCCAATCGCCACCAAAAACTAATCAGCTGAGCGCCAGACCATATACTACATTTCCATAAAGTTTGGAGACGATTCGATTAAAATTACTCAAAAAATAAGGGTTTCGTCGACTCCCCTGATTTGCGACAAAGTGACCTTGACCTTTGACCTTGACCTTCAAAATTTTATGCGCTGAAAGGGACCTCTATAGGCCTCTGATATGCGAAGTTACAAAAATTTCCAATGATAACTGTGCTCTGCAGAGTGATTTATACGTGATTACAGACAAAAAAAAAACATATGAAGGTCAAGGCCAATTGCCACCAAAAATTAATCAGCTGAGCGCCAGACCATGAACAATATTCCCATGAAGTTTGAAGACGATCCGATCAAAATTACTCAAAAAATAAGGGTTTCGTCGACTCCCCTGATTTGCGACAAAGTGACCTTGACCTTTGACCTTCAAAATTTTGTGCGCTGAAAGGGACCTCTATAGGCCTCTGATATGCGAAGTTACAAAAAATTCCAATGATAACTGTGCTCTGCAGAATTTTTTATACGTGATTACAGACAAACAAAAAAAAACAAAAAAAAATAAAAAACATACAAGCTGACTTACATATCTTGCAAAAACTTCGTTTTGGCAAGATAAAAATTCAATGGATCATCTATTATGAGTATAAAATCATGAGCGATTCCAGAAGTAGTCAAATACACCTGTAACCAATGAAACTCCGAAGAACTATGAAATATGTACTTGGCCTATACTGCATAATATCTGTTTTTTCACCATCAGCTTCTCTTAATATGAAATGTGCGCAGTCTTCCATGTTTAAAAAAAAGACATTTGGTCATAATTGTACATTTCTAAAATAATACAATGTAATTGATCATTCATCATGGTAAAGTTCAAAAATGTTCCTCATCACAGCCTTTACTGGGTGGAAATGAGTTGCTTATGGTCTCATGATTCTCCGCACGTGCTCCTTTCTGCTCTGATGGAACTACCCCTAAAGCTAAGGATACCATCCTGTATTCGTTGTAGATACCATTCTTAAGAATAATATTGTCGTGTCCAGAGGATTAGTCTCTACCTGGACGGATGGCCAAACAGTTCTCCCTTGGAGGCTTACAGCAGAGATTCTCAGAGATTAATGACGTGCACGTGAAAGAAATGCTAGGCGCTTCATCAGGGCGGTAGCACAGCACAGGGGTTTTACTTTTGAACCCACAACAGATACACGGACAC